>NC_047670.1:8818045-9148878 GCF_011762505.2 Arvicanthis niloticus | reverse complement strand
GACTTCCTCTTCCACCTATGCCCAACAATGCCATCCTCCCCTACATATACAGCTGGAGCCATGGGTCAGCTCCCAGGCTGGTGGTTCAGATCCTGGGAGCTCTGGTTGGTTGGTATTGTTGCTCTCCCCATGGGGCCACAAACCTTTTCATCTCCTTCAGTCTTCTCTCTCACTCTTCCACTGGGAACTTCATGATCAGTTCAATGGGTAGCTGTGAGCATCTGCCTCTGTGTATATGTCAGGCTCTGGCAGACCTCTAAGGAGACAGCTATATCTAGCTCCTGTCAGCATGCACTTCCTGGCATCCACATCAGTGTCTACCTTTGGCGACTGCACATGGGATAGATACGCAGGTGAGACAGTCTCCAGACAACCCCTCCTTCAGTTTCTGTCCCACATGTTGTCTCCATATTTGCTCCCATGAGTATTTTGTTACTCCTTCTAAGAAGGACTGAAGCACCCACACTTTGGTCTTCCTTTTTCTTGAGCTTCATGTGGTCTGTGAGTTATATCTTAGGTATTGCGAGCTTTTGGGCTAATATCCAATTATCAGTGAGTGCATACCATATGTGCTCTTTTGTGATTGGGTTACCTCACTCGGGATGAAATTTTCTAGTTCTATCCATTTGCCTAAGAATTTCATGAATTCATTGTTTTTAATAGGTGAGTAATATTCTGTTGTTTAAATGTACCACATTTTCTGTATCTGTTCCTCTGTTGAAGGACATCTGGGTTCTTTCCAGCTTCTGGCTATTATAAATAAGGCTGCTATGAACATAGTGGATCATGTGACCTTGCTATATGTTGGAGCATCTACTGAGTATATGCCCAGGAGTGGTATAGCTGGGTCCTCAGGTAATGCTATGTCCAATTTTCTAAGGAACCACCAGACTGATTTCCAGAGTGGTTGCACCAGCTTGCAATCCCACCAACAATGAAGGAATGTTTCTCTTCTTCTCTCTTTTTTTTTTCTTTAAGAATGAATGAGTCTATTGAAAACAATGCCCATAATAAATAACATTGTAAAGAAAGTCCAGGTAATGCATATTATCTGCTATCTAAAGCATTGACTTCAACCTTCCTAGGGCTGTAACTCTTTAATAGAATTCCACATGTTGTGGGTTGTGGTATCTCACAACCATGAAATTATTTTAATTGCTATTTAAAAATTGTGATTTTGTTAGTGTTAGGAATTGTAATATACATATCTGTGTTTTCTTTATTCTTCTCTTATATAGGACATCCCAACCTCAGTTTCCCCTCCTTCCATTTCTGCAAGCCCCTCTCAACCTGCCTGCCTTCCTCCCCAAGTCCTCTCCTCCTTCATTTCCCTTCATAAAAGGCCTTCCAGCCACATTGACCAAATCTGTTATATTGTAAGTGTCCATGATTCACCAAAGAATAATATCCCAGACCTACCTAAATACTATATAAACACAAACAGTGTTTTATTCTTCAGAAGTCCAGCATACTAGGCTCTGTCATTACCAAGATAGAGAGACAATCAAGTGAGCTAGCAGGATTTAAACCATGTTAGGGGATTCCAGGGTAGGTGACATTTATCTTACTCTACCTCAAGTGGCATTCCATTACTGGAGCACGGTGTCTGGAGACTGTTGCTGAGGAAGTCTGGGTAGGTAGCTTTTATCTTACTCCATCTCCAGGGGCATTCTTTTACCTGAGTGTGGGGTCTGGGTACTGTTACTGGGGAAGTCTAGAAACTTGCTGATCCATTATTCTTGCTTCAGACCAAGTGACTGGGCAATTTCTAATGGCAGGATATTTTCTGACTTGCTACCTGCAGCTTGTTTTTTTGTTGTTGTTGTTTTGTTTTGTTTTTTTGTTTTTTGTTTTGTTTTGTTTTGTTTTGTTTTTGGTTTGTTTTGGTTTGGGGTTTTTTTCCTAGTAAAAGGCTCATCTGGGCTTATCTGGATTTGCCCAGTTCTTAGGCTTATGTGGGTCCCTTGTTCTGGTAGGTGTCCCACGATGGTCTCCCAGCTGGGGACAGGGTGAGAGCAGGGAGGGCTTGCTGCTATCTCCACGCTGCCTCCAGCCTGCATCTCCACTGTCTGTAGGTCTCTGGCCTGGCCTGATGTGGGAGGTTGGGGTCCAAGGACACAGAGTTCGGGCAGAAGAGATTGCCTGCCTCCACTGCCACCTCCTCTCACTCACTGCCGCTGTCACTGACCGGTCTCTTCCAGGTGCTGCACCTGTCTCTCCGTGCTGAGCTGGTCCAGGCCCTGGCTGGGCCGATAAGAAGTAGGCCAGCTTGCAAGGAGGCAGCTTGGTGTCCCAGGCAGGTTCCGGAAGAGCAGAGCTCTCCCCAAGTGTTACAGCTCTTGTGACAGAAACTCGGACACCAGGATGATTCTTGAGCGCGCGCTTTTACTTCCCCTAAATAGAGCCCTTGTATACAGTTTTGGAGTGGGTTAGAGTCTGGCAGCAGATAATGCCTATTGGCTTGTTCTGAGAGCTTGGAGATACCTCATCTGCATGTGGGAGAGCTTGAGGCACTGGTCCTCCTGACTGATGGTCAGCAACCTCTTTGTGGGAGGGGTTGTTGCAGGGCTGAAGCTAAGTGAAAAGAACCAGGGCTTGGGAGCAGAGGGAACTCCTGCCATCCAATAATGGTCCGGGGTTCCAAGCTCGTTCTTGACCAAGCACCCAGCTGCTTCTTGCAGCCCACCACCCTACAACTCCTCCTTTTTTTTTTTTATAAAGGAGAGGTGTCATCAGAATAAGGGTCTCCTATGTTGGGAACAGTTTGATACTGAACCAAGACCTGATGGGTAGTTATCTTTGCAATGTTACTTATCTGTTGCTTTATTAACTGAAGGAGGCAGGGTGCCATGAGAAGCAAGGCTCCAATGGCTAGTATGGGGCCAAGGAAGGGAAGAATCCAAGCCATCAAGGGATTAGAGTACCAAGGGGTAGGGGTGTTGGGAGTATAGCGTGCATGGAGGTTCTCCCCCCCACCCCCCCAGCTCTTCAAGCATTTGTATATCTTGTTCTACCAGGCCGGATTCATTGACATAGAAGCAACATTCCTCCCCCAGCAAAACACAAGTCACCCCCTCACCGTTCAGCAGTCAATAAATCCAGGGCCCTCCAGTTTTGGAGAGCAACTCCTGCTAAAGAGGTTATCTGGTGTTGAAGAGATTCAAGGCTGTCTGTAGTAAAAGCCATTGCCTGGTCAAGCTTGTCCTGGAAGTCGCCAGCCAGATGCTGTGTTTGGACAAGGGCTGCCCCAGCAGTTCCAGTAGCACCAATTGAAACAGCAAGGCCTAGTCCAATGAGCAGAGGGATGAAGAGCTCTCTCTTCTTTCGGCTTCCTCCCATCTGCAAGGCCAGCTCTTCAGGTTTGTAGAAATAAACCTAGGGGATAAAAATCACGGGAGCACAGGAGCCCTGAAAATGAGTCAATACAGGCACCTGTAGTGCCCTTACACCAGAGGAGTGCAGGAGGGTTAACACGTACTGATTTGGTAATAGTGATGTCATGAGCATATGTGAGATGGGGTTTCGAGAAGGGCCCTACAGGCTTAGTCTTATAAACTGCCAATCTGAAGCCTGTCATGGAGTCAACCTGTCTCAATATCAAAGTACAATAATACTAGGCACCTCCCCTCAAATTAAGGCTGGAGGAAGCAACCCAGTAGGAGTAAAAGGGTCACAAAACCAGGCAAAATAGTAATAGAGAACCCCCAGATTTCACTGATAGGAGTCCCACAGGAACACCAAAATACACACCAGTTGCTGGATAAAGCATCTCTGATGATGGTTATGCTAGACTCTAGTCTACTACTATATGAGAGTATCATTAGGAATCATTTTACTGTGTTTGTTTGTTTGTTTTGTTTTGATTTTAGGTCATGTTTGGTTCTGGGCTATCCAGACTACAGTTCCTAACCCTCCAGGCAGTGTGAGGCACAAGCTCCCTTTCTGGGCTTAGGTCTCAAGTTGGACCAGTCATTGTTTGGCCACTCCCACAAGTTCTGCACTGCTTTTTAGCCCAGCTCATTTTATAGGCAGGACAAATTTTAGGTGAAAAGTTTTGTGGCTGGGTTGGGGTCCCAATCTCTGTACTGTAAATCGTGCCTCATTCTACAAGATGAAGATGGTGAGCTCAGGCTCCAGATCTCCCATTACTAACAGTCTTTACTAGGGTCATCATCATGGATTCCTGGAAGTTTCCATTCTACTAGGTGAGCATATCTCCCCTGAGATATCCCCCAATTCTAGGCTTCTCTCCCAGTATCTCTCCTTCCATACCTCCTAACTGATCCTTCCTCCTCTCGTCCCCAATGGCTCCTACTCTACCTGCAAAAATCTATTCTATTTCCCAGTTTCAGAAAGACCCATGCATCCCCCTTTGAGCCCTCCTTTTTACTTAACCTTCCTAGATCAGGGTTACCTCATTCAGGATGATTTTATTCCAGTACCATCAATTTGCCTGTAAATTTTATGATGTTATTTTTATAACTTCTGAGTAATACTCTGTTGCATGAAGTATTAGAAAAAAATGGCGATCTGTCTAGCTCCCAGCCTGACCGCCATGTTCCCGCTCTAAGTTCCCACACTAAAGGTGACACCAGCTGGCCCGGAACCCACAAGACATTGGCGTGGCTGCTGCTTCCACGGATCAGCTTCTTGGTGTGGTGTCCAGCCACCAAAACCCAGGAAATTACTGGCACACCCATGTGGTAGATGGCACCTACTTCTTCTCTATCCAATAGGAGAACTCCACTGCAAATACAACGGGCAGAAAAGACCTGCCACAATACTTCATTGTGTTAATGTACTACATTTTATTTATTCATTCTTCAGTTGAGGAACATCTAGATTGTTTCATGTTTCTAGCTATTTTGAATAGCGCAGCAATGACCATGGTTGATTGAACAACTGTCCTTGTGGTAGGATGGTGAGTTTTTTGGTTATATGCCCAGGAGAAGCACAGCTGGGTCTTGAGGTAGATTGATTCCCAATATTTTGAGGAAATGCCATACTGATTTCCAAAGTGGCTGTACAAGTTCACACTACAACCATTGTTCGATGTACAGCTCAGGACAGACCACACCAGGCCAAACAGTTCCACACGAGGTTTATTTTAGGAGATAAAGGCAAAGAGGTGGCAAGAAGGAGAGAGATAGAGAGACAGAAGGGGGGATCAGAGGGTTCTGCCTATTTATATGGATAGTGATGTAGCCTCTCGTAGGTAAAGGTGAGAGAGTGGATTCTAGGAATGTGTGGCTGTTGCCCTGGCAACGAATGTGTAGGGGTTGCCTAGATGTAATGTCACTAGGTTCAGATCCAATCCTGATACCAACATACCTCCCTTTTTCTTATCATAAAGAGAAGGAAAAAAAAGGGAGAGGGAAGCAGATGGTGAACGGGAAATGGGGAGCCATGTCTCTTAAACTACTTTGTGCTGTCTAGGGACATTGTCAATCTTGGAATGTAGCTGACTTTCACCATCAGGTTCCATTTGGTAAACATTTGTATCAGGTTCCTCTGTGGACAGCAGCTTCTCCATGGACAGTGGCTGGTAATCCTGTAATAGGAACTGATTAATAGTTTGGTTAGAAATGTTTTGTATTTGTCATTGAAGGAATGTAAAAACAAGATTAATGAGGCAGGGAGTGAATAGTAACACCAGGAAGGTGACTAGGAAAGGTGGCACAAAACGTACTGTCCACTTCCATATAGGGTTTTTGAAAATCCCAGAACTAGAGGTCTCATGTTCCCTAAATTTCTATATGTCTGATTGTGCCTCCTGAATTTTACTTCTCACTATCTTGGATGGGTTGATATATAAAAAGCATTCTTCTTGGATGAACAGGTAAAAACCACTTTCTTTAGCTATCAAGGACATCTAGCCCCCAGCCACTTTTGAAGCACCACAGCTGCCAAAAAAAAAATCGATCTGTTTCTGGATAGTAAGCATGGTTTCAGACATTTCTTGAAAATCACTTTTAAACTTGAAAGTGAATTTATTATATTGGGTGATGAGAGTAATTATCTCTGCAATTCCAGTACCAGCACCTATGGCTATTCCTGCAGCAAGAGTGGCACAACCTGAACTGTCCTATTATGTTAGGCAGCTATCATATCTACAACAGGGATTTTCAGGGGCTCAGTTCTCTGGATTACTCCTAGCTCAGGAAAAACGAGTACCAACATGCAAACTCCTGACCACCTGGCAGGTAGGCAATGATATACCTGAGTACAACAAAAAATTGATGTGTTTTGGACTGCAGGGCATTTGGCAGAGATGATGTAGCAAGGGTTGTGGTTCTTTTGCAGTCTAGGGAGCTTAGCGTTCCTACAGAATGTGTCCTGGATATCTTAAAACAGTTTTCCATACCAAAAAGAGGGATAGAGGAAAGGTAAGGAGTCATGGCAACATCAGAGTCAGGGCAGCTGACAAAAGGTGAGGTACCGTTACTTGGCAGTATCACCAGAGAGGCTGTAAGTGACAATTGCAAGTTAGTTTTAGCAGCTATGCATAGCCAGTAATCTTTAAAGCAACCAGGTCTAATGTCATTGAGGAGTTGGTATGCAGTGGTCAAGGTCTGAAACAAAAGGCAAAATGACAAGTTAGTGCCATTTATAAAGGCTGTCAAAGAGGTAAGGACCTCAGAGGAAAGTACATGGCTAGAAACTGAAAATGAACTCCCAGAGTTATTAATTTAACATGATGGAAAGCCAAGAACTGTCAGGAGCCATAATGGGAGAAGCTAATAATTAGCAAATGATCATCCTGAAATGGCTTGCCTTGGATTATTATATAATCTTCGACAAGTGAGCTCTTATCCAGCAAGGCTGTAAGGGACTTATTTTAGGCAAGATTCCTGCTACTAATATGCTTTTTCTATTCTTATTAAACAAATATAATAATCACTAAGCAATCGCACACCCCTTTGGAGCAGATCTCTGCAGATCCATGAAGATGTACTGTCTTATGGTAGAGCTATAAAGACAAACAGATGACTTCTTAAGTTTTAATGATGATACTATAAGAATTCCTAAAATTATATCAATGATTATAAAGCTTTTTTTATAGTGGGACTGCTATTAGGTCCCTTTCTGATAGTCAAAACTGCAGTGAGAGCTCTGCCAGTCTCCTAAGTGTCATCAGTTAATTGCTCTTAGATAGTAACCAGACTTTCTCCTACTCAGAGCACATTCCAAGAGGTTGTAAAACAATTAACCAAAGGTCAGTAAAAGGGAACTAATGATTTATTGTAGGTGCTAGGACAGAAGATAAAATATTGCCTGGGTTTATCTATACAAAACTTCATTAATTTTTTAGTTATAGTTTAAAACCTTCAGTGAACCTGTGGAGCTAGACAGGTGACGGATGTTTAGCCAAATAATTACTCCTAATGGGTATGCATGTAAACATTCTCTGTTGTAAACTTCTCTTTCAATTTATGATTTGATTTCTGATGTGAATTTGTGATGAACTTTGTAACATGTGATCATGTACTCTGAAAGATGTATAAGTACTGAAGACAAAGAGAGGGTCGTTCACCCCTTCCTTTCCTTCTCCCCTGCCTAGAATTTTTTCCCTTAGAATTTTTCTCTTATTAGAATTTTTTCCTTTTCCTCATTTAGGACCTTTCCACTTTTCCCTTAGATAGCTTTCATAGGAAACTTTTTACACTAAGTAAAAAACTCTATAATAACTTCTCTAAGTGTCTTTTCTTCCTGGGACCTCAGAATAGCAGGCATAAATTAGAGCCCAGGAGTTCCTGCTGAGATAGAACAAAGGCCACATTGCCTAATCCATCCAATGCTATTTGGCCACAGGTGTTAATCACCTAAGCCAGCAGCCTTTTACCCTCAGAAGGTTTTTAGGACTTCATCATTCCTAAGTTATTATGAGCATTTCAGTACAGAGCAGAGAGCCAGAAAGCTCTGAGACCCTCAGACTTTAAAGCCATAACCAGAGTCCTACTCTGTGCCTCTGCAACTACCCTCTGCGGGCCAGGAGGCTCCCAGCAAAGGACAGGAAAGATTCTGCACAGAGTCTTACCAACCTAAGACAAAAGTGCATTGCTTTTGATAATGCATATTCCATGATTGGTAAGAAAGGCATTCTTGTCCAAATGACCTAAGAGGGCTCAATCTTGTTTATAAAATAAAAAGGGAGAGATATGGAGAGCTTTCGGGGCTGCTTGGCAGGAATCTAACATGGACCACAGACAAGGAAATGGGCTTCAGGAAGAAATCTGACATTAGGCTAGAACAAAAAAGTAATTTCAGGCAGGAATCTAAATCTTAGGCTGGAACAAAGAAGTAGTTTCAGGCAGGGATCCAAATATTAGGCTAGAAAAAAAGAAGTAATTTCATGCAGGAATCTACATATTAGGCTAGAACAAGAAAGTAGGCTTCAGTCATGAAAATGATTTTTGGGCTAGGACAGGGAAGTAGTCTCAGATACTTTGGTCATCCTGACAAGCCCTTAGAAACAATGATCATGGGAGTGATCACAGGACTTTGTTTATTGCATTGCTTGTTCTTTGACTATTTGTTTATTGTCTTGCTTATTCCTTGACTATTTGCATCTATTGTATTGCTAGTTTCTCAACTTAGAACTGACCTTAATACTTGCATGTAATTAAAATCATATAAAATAATATAAAATGATATAAAAAATAAAAAAGAAGTGTATTCTGTTTTTATTGCTTCTGTTTACATTAAAATGCAATGTTGCTCATATATGGTTCAGTATAATTATCAATAGTTTCATATTAAAACAATTACTCTAGCAAAAAAAAAAAAAAGTCTTCCAACCAAAAAAAGCCCAGGACCAGATGGGTTTAGTGCAGAATTCTATCATCAGACCTTTAATGAAGACCTAATACCAATACTCTTCAATCTATTCCACAAAATAGAAGCAGAAGGAACACTACCCAGTTCATTCTCTGAAGACACAATAATGCTGCATATTTTTCCTTGAGATGGAATGGTTTCTGTCTAATCAAGATCTTGTCACAATTTCTTTTCATAGAGGACTTTATCGAGGTGTTTTTTCTACTTCTATCATGTTTAATGTTCCAAATAATTTTAAAACTGGTTGAGTGCATATTAATTTTAGCTTCAGAAGATACCATGTATATTTAAGAAGCATTTAACTATTATAACATGTCTTTAGAAATGTCAATACTGAGTGGCATATTTTAAAATAAATTTTATTAGTTTAAAAAAGAGTAAAAGGTAAAAAAAAAAAAAAAAAAGTACTGGTATTAGCTCCTCTTTGATAATCTGATGGTATCCTATGCTAAAAAATTCCAACCCTGGGCTTTTTTGGGGGGTTGGGGATGGGAGATATTTAATGACTGCCTTTATATCATTGGGAGATATATGTCAATTTAAATTGTGTATCTGATCTTGATTTAAGTTTGCAACATGGTATCTATCTAGAAAATTGTCTATTTCATTTAGATTTCCTATTTTTGTGGAGTACATATTTTGGGAGGTTTTGTAGTATGACCTAATTTTTCTTATGATTTTACTTATTTGGAAATGCTATCTTTTAGTTAGTTTGGATAAGGGTGTATTACCTTGCTGGCTTTCTCAAAGAACCAACTTGTTGTTTTATTGATGCTTTACTGTTGTCTTTGATTCTGTTTTATTGATTTTATCCCTCAGTTTTAGGTTGCTGATTTCTGAGATTGTCTTTGTTGGATGAATGTTGTGTTTCTTGGTTTGTGCTTCCTTTTTTATTTTTTGGTCTTTTTTGTCTGTATTTCTGATGACTGGCATGATCTCTGGTCCATCTGATCATCTGGTCCAGAATTTCAGTCTGAGTTTGGGGCTGAACTTCTGGTAACTAGGGTGGCCTTGGTTTAGCAGAGGCACTCTGCTCTTCTGACCTGTATGGCCTATAGCTATTCTGAGTGGTGTGGCTTGCACTTGAGATTTCCTTTTATCCTTGATCCCTGTGGCTCCTACAATTTTTTCTATCCATTTTTGATGGGGTTTCTTAAGCTCCAAGGGGAGGGATCCAATAGTAACTTTCAATTTAGAATCTTTCTATTTCTCTCTTTCTCTCTCCTTTTCTGTCTCCATCTGTCTCTTTCTCTCTGTCTCTGCCTCTGCCTCTGCCTCTCTCTCTCTCTCTCTCTCTCTCTCTCTCTCTCTCTCTCTCTCTCTCTCTCTGTGTGTGTGTGTGTGTGTGTGTGTGTTTGTTTGTTTCTCTACCATTTGGCTGTGGGTGTTTGCTTCTGCTTCAATCAGTTACTGGCAGAGGCTTCTCTGATGACCATTGGGCTAGGCATCCATCTATTGGTAGAGCATAATATCAATAGGAATCATTTTATTGTTTTTTTCCCTTCTATCCTATGTTTTTGTGCTATCCAGTCTCTGGTTCCTGGCTATATAAGTAGTGTTTGGCATGGGTTCCTTTGATGTTGTGGGCCTCAGATTAGATTAGTCATTCATTGGCCATTCCCATAAATTCTACACCTCCACTGTCCCAGTACACCTTGCAGGCAGGATAGACTATAAGTCAAACATTTTGTAGCTGGGTTGTAATCCCATTCCTGCTACTTGAAACCTTGCCTGGCTATAGAAGATTGCTGGTTCAGGCTCCTGTGTTTAAAATTTAAAGAGATTTTATAGGAGAACAGCTTTTCCTGTTTGAAATAGACTTAGAAGACAAGTTCAGAGTGGTGAATGTTAGCATTTTAGGCAGCTGGGAGACTAAATTTGTCAAAACAAGACTTAATATGTCATTCTTGCTTTACAGAGATAGCTTTGGATAATGGGAATGTGAATTGGTGAAATCAAAGAGAAGTGAACAAGTGCCGAATGTATTTTGAAAGAAGAACCAGAAGAAAATTTGTGGAAATTGATGTAGTGCTTGAAAAAGTCAAACTAAACAAAAGTGATATTTTATCATGGCGAATTAAACTATACCTATGTGCTCATATTAATAAATTTTACAGGAAGGTTAGGTTTGGATATATACATGAAATCAAATATATGCAATTTAATACATATTGAGAAATTTATTAGATACTGATTTAGAATATTTTAAGATATAGTAAGAAAAACAAGATACAGAGTATTCAAGATTTATGTTAAAAAGATAAAAGAGAAAATAAATACTTGTTTTGTTAAGCATAGAGACTAAATAGAAAAATAAAGCCTATGGTGCAAAATCACTTAGTGAACAAAGTTACATGGTAGAGGGAAAGTGTAGAAACTCTCTGGATTGGGGTGTGTGATAGAGAGTAATCTACTCACTGCATTTTAATATTTTCTGCTGTTTTTATCTTGGAAAACATTTTAAACTAATTTAAACTTTGGTGCAGAAGTTCTATTTTAATAAAGTCCCACCAGCATGACTGCTTAACCATGAGCTGAAAAGGGGTGATACTAAAAGACATGCCAAATTGACAGGCTGTGCGACATAAAGATGACACAACTAAGGAATACTTAGAGTGGGAGAAATAGTGTATCGCAGGGGAGAGCACAGCAATTGATATCCAACACTAAATATTCTGCACTGAAAACATATCTAAGTAGCATCATGCGAATAGAGCAGATTATACTTAAGAATATGTATATACATATAAATTTGTGCACTTAACAAGAATTAAAGGACAAAGACCCCATGAAGTTAAAAAAGAAAAAAAAAAGAGAATTATATGAGAGGTTTTAGAGCAAGGAAACCAAGGGGTAATTTGTAAATATATTACAACAATAACAAAAAAAATGAGTAATAGGTTTATTGCCCTGGTAAAAAATGCTCTAACAAAAGCAACTTAAAAAGAAAAAGTTTATTTTGCCCATAACCACAAGTTACAGTCCATCAGTGCTGGGAGGAACTTGAAACAACAAATACTTTACATACACAGTCAAGAGAAGAAAGGAATGATTTCATGCATTCTTCTTGGAGACTTCCATAACAGGTGATTCTAGATCATATCAAGTTAACAATTAAAACTAGCCATCAAATCCTGACACTGTGATCCTCAAAGGCTCTATGTAAAAACTGATATTTATATTCATCATCGTAACAAGAGAGAGAAGAACTGATAAAATGTAATCAAATGTTGAACCTGAGCAGAGGCTCATTACTGACTTACAAATGTGAGGTCCGAATCCCCTTGACTATGGCTTCATTTTCTAAGGTCTCAATTACTGCTATGTTAACGGCAGTTTGAAAATATTAGATGGAATGCTCCAAAAATAAATAATTCATAATCTTTAAATTGCAATTTGCTGTGAGAAGCATGATGAAATCGTGCTGCCCTACTCCCTCCCACTCAGGATGCAAATTTTCAGTTCACTAGGCTATCTGCACTGTATGTGCTACCTGCTTGTACCATAAATCACACAATAGCTGTATCAGTTATCAGATCAGAAATCATGACATTGCCTAACTTGAACTTCAATTACACTTATATAATTTAACATGTTCCCAAATGCAAGAGTAATGAGACTAAGATATGCTAACAAACAGACTTACAGTTCTTCCTTCAATTCAAATGGTGAGAGTAGAAGCTGTGAACATGACTTCATGAATAAAGCTCCGACTATGTGAGTATGAGAGTCAGAATTTTGATCCCTCCCAGACATACATGAAGTCAAACAGTTGCCTATAATCCCAGAATCCAGAAGGATTCATCAGAACCCACACTAACTGAAGAGCAACTTAAGTTTTTCTGAGAAACCCAGTCCCAATAAAATGGAAAGAAATCAAGAAAAAGTGCATTTTATCAATGTCAGCCTTCAGACACATAAACATCTATATGCACACACACACAACACATACACACATCAGGTACATATTCATATGCAAGAAATCAAATAAATAAAAAGGTGAAGGTACTCAAATTCAAAGAAATGCATCATAGTTTTATATTGCTAATTTATATGTTAAGCACAAATCATTGGAGACTGAAAGTATTGAAAAATAAAAAGGCATTGTGCTAGTGTTGTGGGTTCAACTAAAATTGCAAACATTTGTAGAAATGATGAGTGAGAAAGTTTTGAATTTTTGGGCTGAGCTCATAGTCAAAATTTGTATTCTGATTAATGACGTCATCTTGGCTGAGAATGCCTGAGTCTATTTGAAGCCTTCTACAAAGGATAAATAGGAACAAATAACACCAACTTATGGACTGCAAACAATAGGTGATTATACAGATTTTGAAATGGGTTTAAACCAAAAGATATAAAAATTCTTGATTAAGTATTTATAGCATAAATATGAAGTGTCCTTTATCTCCAAACAAAGACTCATGTATTAATATCTTGATCCCTAGATAGTGGCACTATTTTGTGAAGAATGTAGAAACTTTAGAAACTGGCGATCAGTTGGAAAATGTAGGTCACTTGTGTCATGTTCCTTTGGGAGTTGTATCTTACCCTGGGCTTCTCTTTATTACTGTTTTCCCAATGATGACTACTAAGTACTATATTATCCTACTGCCATAATATACCTTCTCATGGGTCCAGCAAAAATGAAGCCAATGAGCATGGGATAAAACCACTGAACCTATAAGCTTAAAGTATAATTTCTCCACTGTTGAAGTCAGTTTTCTTAAGTATTTGAGATATTGAGGAATATGTGATCTCATTTGCCACAAAGGTCAAGTCAAAGAGAGAGGGTCATATGTAAAGTACTATAATTCAGACACTTGCAAAAACAGGAACAAATGATTCATATTTTGAGAAAGGCATAGTGATATTATTTTGCTAAAAACATTATTACAATGATAAAGCTAATTAAAATTATTTTCTTATTCTATTAGTAGTAATTCTATTAGTTACTTTTCCTGTTGTTCTGGCTAACTGCATATAAGAAGAAAGCTAAGGGATGAAGGGTAAACTTTGACTCATAATTTGAGATTGAATTTCATCATTACAAAGAAGCATAGCAGCATTCTGTTCACCTCAGAGTGTGTCTGTCTGTTGCCTGCCTCCTGTGTCCCTGGGTTGTTGCTGGTCTCCTGATAGGCCTGTGGCTCTGGCTATAGCAGACCTCCTGTGAGGCCATCAGACTGTGGAGCTTTCAGAGAGGAAGAAAAGCTGCTGATTTGTTGCCCTGGCTACAGCAGATATTTTGGAGGCCTTGAGACTGTGGAGTCTTCGGAAGAGCAGACAAGCTAGTGATCTTCCTGGCAGAAGGTGCATGCCAGAAGTAAAATCATACATTCTTGAACTCATGTTTTCAGAGTTCTGTTCCATAGCCTTTAGGTCTGTCCTGAAGGTACAGCTTTTACCATTTTGCTAAGGAACACATTCTAGCCTCCAGGTATCAGAACTCATGTTATTTCTACTTACCATGGGGTCATTAACCTTAACAGAGAACATTCCCTAAGAGGAAGACATGAAAATATTCACTTTATTATAAAAACAATCTTGAAGTCTTGCAACTGTCAACATTCATGGAGGTCCAAACCCTGCTGACTCTGCTCCATAGGCCAGAATTCTCATGCCATACATTCTTCAGCCATGTAGGACTTGGCATATCTTTATATGCATATATTAGATACGTATTTTTTTCTAGCAATCTGAGCACAAAGATATCACCTGTAACCTATCACCCGCACACAATTCACTACAGATATATAAAAGACCTCAAAGTAAAATACTGAAACTTCTACAAGAAAACATGCAGCATTTTATAATATATAAATATAGGCATAGGTAAGTGCTTTCTGAAAAGGACTTCATTTTCCTAGGAATTATGGCCAAAGTTGATAGGTGGGACCACAGAAAACTCAAAAGTGTCTGAACAACAAAGGAAACAGTCAAATAGAAACCCCACAGTGTGGGAGAGAATCTTTGCCAGCTATTCATCTAATGCAAGTTTAATATCTAGAGAATAAAAAAGAAAATTTCTAAAAAAGAGCAAAAACTAATTTAAGAGTGGCCTATGTATCTACATGTGATTTCTTCAAAGAAGAAATATAAATAAGTGAAACTATCTTCATAAAGTATTGAAGTTTTTAAGAAGAGGAGACTGGGAATATTGCTCACTTGTTATGGTATCTGCCTAGCATTCACAAGGCCTAGGATTGGAGCCCCAACTACACATGGAACTGGGCATCAAGGTACATATCTATGATGTAGCAGTCAGGAAGTAAAGGAGGGAGCATCAAAATTGGAAGCCATCTTTAACTGCATAGTGAGTTTTAGGGCAGATTGAAATGTATTATACCTTGTCTCACAAGAAAATAACAAAACCCCACCAATAACAATTGAAATTATAATAGCTACTTTTTACTATTTCTTATCATAACAACAACAACTAACCCCCCCCCCAAAAAAAAATCTCTTGGGCAAGTCAGAAGGGACTTTGGAAGTGTCCAAAACACTTTTGCCCAACGAGAAAGTTGAGTTTGTACACTTATCTACATGAACAGCTCTAAAGAAGAGGAAATAAAAGAAATCCATAGAGAATCATTTCTAACATTATAGGAGAGAAACTTAGAACCATTGTATCATGTGTATTCATTAGACATCTGTAGAATAAAGTATCTTATTATTTCTATCCTGAAAATATTTACTAGTAAGAGAATACAATTTAAATTTCTTGAATATGCACAGAATTCTTGAATAAAAAAACTAAAAATAAACACTACTGTTGACATTGTTTACAGTAGTATGATAAATTAAGATTATAAAAACTAGGTTGAATTTAATCATAAACTGAAATTACAAATCTACATGCTAGCTTCTCAAAGGTACTCAGTCTTGTCTTTGGCACACTTCCTGCCTCAGCTCTGTAAGAAATATTGCTGTATTTGATCAAGAGAGAAATATTAATTTAAATCACAACTACACAGCTATATTCTTATCGATCTATCCTGTGGTGTTCATAGAAAAGTAGAGAATTAAAGAGAACATATGTGCTCTGTAGCAAAGAGTCTAATATTTCACTAATTCTCTGTTCTGTTTACTCTTTGTCTTATGGGTTCAGTTTGAAAAGAATCCTACCTTTGCTTACTATACCCCAGATGGGACAAGCTGCCTTGCCTCAAGCTTTTAGACCTTGTAGAACAGGGATTCTAAAAAAGAAGTTATAATGACTTTTGTATTTTTCTTTCTTTTTTTTTTTTTTTTTTTTTTTTTTTTTTTTTTTGTTTTTTTTCGAGACAGGGTTTCTCTGTGTAGCCCTGGCTGTCCTGGAACTCACTCTGTAGACCAGGCTGGCCTCGAACTCAGAAATCCGCCTGCCTCTGCCCCTCAAGTGCTGGGATTAAAGGCGTGCGCCCCCACCGCCCGGCTGTATTTTTCTTAAATGTGACTAGTTATTCAGACTTAATCATGGACTGGTCTAGAAATCAATCCAATACTGGAAATCACAATCTTTACATGGAAGGCTGGATCTGGACATTTTCAGAGACATAGTTCAAAGTTAGCTGCAGTTCTCTATGATGTTATGTTAGCAAGAGATAAAATTGGGGTAGGATCTGGATTTCAAACAAGTGTTAGTACATGTGTTAAGGCTCTTTTGATTATCCAGTTTAAATTACTTTTGTTTCTCCTACAGTATTGCATTGATTGTACATTTTCTAATTGTGTTAGTGTGTTGAAATCCTGCATGTCAGTTATGGAAGTCTGTCAACCAGCTTTTGTTTTATTGCCATGAGTATTGCAGAAACATAGTATTCTTAACAAAAGCTTGCAAGTACTGGAAAAAGTGAGTCAGACTTTAAGTAGAAGCAAGAGGGTAGTGGGCTTGATTATTACTGGTATAACAGCTTTAATTATATGAATTGTTAGCACTACTGCGTCTACAATTGCTTTGACAGAAGAAGTTAAAACAACTGGTTTTGTTAATCATTTAGCATAAATGTTACTAAAGTGTTGAATATACAAGAGGATTTAGATAGGCATTTGGAAGAACAGATTGATGGTCTTTATTCTATTCAAATTATTAGAAAGAGGTTCAGTTTAAGAGTAAGGTCCATCTCGAGTGTCATGCCAAATACCATTGGATTCATGTAACTTCAAAAATTTACAGTGATAGTCATTATAATTAGGAAAAATTTTAAAGACACTTGCAGTGTATTTGGCATAATTCTAACACTTCTCTGGATGTTTTAACTTTGCATAGTAAGCTAATGAATTCAAAGACTGCTGCTCTGCTGAGTGTTGATGGTGCAGATATTGCTGATAAAATTACCCATGGCCTGAGGTCAGTATGTGTATTTTGGTCAAGCTTCAAGAATGGCATAAATAGCTTGATCATGCTAGCCCGTTTTGTCCTGAGAGACTTTTTTTCCTGCCCATCATGTTAAAGCTGTCTTTAACAACATCAACATGTTGGCATCCAAAGTATATTGCTTGAAATTGAAAATGAACCCCCAGACAGAGTTATCAAATTAACAGGATGTCAAGCCAAGGACAGGTAAGATTCTGGACAGAGCTTCACCAACCTAAGACATAAGTGCATTGCTTTTGATAATGCATATTCCATGACAGGTAAGGAAGACATTCTTGTCAGAATGACCTAAGACAGACACAATCTTGTTTATGAAATAAAAAAGGAGGAGAGATGGAGAGCTTTTGGGACTGCTTGGCAAGAATATGACATGGGCCAAGGACAAGTAAGTGGGCTTCAGGCAGGAATCTAACACTAGGCTAGAACAAAGAAGTAATTTCAGGCAGGAATCTAAATATTAGACTAGAACAAGAAAGTAGGATTCAGACATGAAAATGACTTTGGGCTAGGACAGGAAAGTAGAATCTAATATTTTGGTCATTCTGATGAGCCTTTTAGAAACAGTGATCATGGTAGTATTCACAGAACTTTGTTTTTTGCCTTGCTTATTCTTTGACTTTTTGTGTTTATTGTCTTGCTTGTTCCTTGACTACTTCCATTTATTGTATTGCTAGTTCCTCAACCTAGAACTGACCTTAATACTTGCATGTAATTCAAATGGTATAAAAACAAGAAGGAGGAGGGGTGATGGGATAGAGAGTTTCTAGGGAGGGGAAATGTGGAAAGAGGATGACATCTGAAAGGTAAATAAATAAAGTATCCAATAAAATTTTTAATCCTAAAAATATAAAATAAAAAGAAAACAATCTTATAAAATTATTTTTACTTCAGAAGTGAAAGTGGGCAGAATTATCCTCCTTTCTGCCTTTTCCTTTTCTGAGAAGTTCAGGACAGACTCTCCAAAAAAAAAAAAAAAAAAAAAAAAAGCCAACCTCATTCATTCACTGCCATTCTGTCTCAGAACTTTGAACTATTTTTTATATTAAATATCAAATCTCTCTTGGTCCTACTTTGTCTTTCAAAAAAAGAGATAGGACCTGAGTTCAAGACCTTGTGTGTATGAGCATCTGCTCTTAATGAAGTTCTGTATAATTCAAGCACATAATGGATTCCTAAGTATTAAATAGCTACAAAGGAAACTGCTTCTCTGTCTTGTATTTGCTCAGGTTATATATTCTGGTTATATATTCTGCCTCATGTTTTTTTTTTTAAACAAATAAAAATGCTATAAATGTTTACATAATTTAGCAATAACAGAATAACAGTTTATCTTCACAGTTTTATGAACAAGACTATTAGGCAGTGTTCAGATACAAATTACTTCTCCTATTTCTGTTCCACTGCTTTTCCTTTGCTTGTTTAAAATTTATCTAATTTTAGTTCTTTCTTACTTTGTTTTTTCATTGAAAATGATTCATTTTGTGTGTTCCGAAAAATGTGCTTACCATTGTGAATCATTTATGTTTCCAGTGCCACCAGCTGAAGTCTTATATGCGAGTTTTTTTCTTTTTTTTATTTAAATATGTAAATGTTTAAATTTATTTAACTCTCATTGAAATTTCTAATTTTAGCCTTGGGAATGGCTTTGCCAGATAAATAATATTATTTGGACTGTTTAAACTTTGTAACTGAAAATGTTATTTATTCACAATTTTCATATTCTTCACAAACCAAATATCTTGAAAATTCACACTTGCAATTACTTTTGAATTAGCTGCTTCTTGTTTAAAAGCTGTAGCAATCACTTTCAGTGCTCACCACACAACACTGAGCAACCATTGGTTCTTCACAAGGTCTTCATATTCTGTAGATCGGTCCTTTTGCCTTTCACCTTAATATAACTGTAACTACAAGCTAAACCTTGAACTCTGGGTAATTTTTCATGATAAATAAATAATTTTAAAAGGACAAGAAAGAAGGAGATTTTTGCTCAGTCATTGTTTGAGGTTGTATATTCTCCCAAGGGTAAGAGAACTATACTAATCCCATGCTTATTGCTCTTAAACAGATAGTAAGACATGTAATAATGATATTTTCCTTGAAGTTCTGAATGTAATGAGTAATTTTAATATTATCACTTTACCAAAGCACTCAAATAATAGATCCTCTAAACTATTAAACATATGGGCTTGGTAAACTATGATATATATCACATAAAGCAGATGTAATAATTGCCCTCATTTTTATATGAAGAAATTGGGATTCATTTTATACAATTTGTTGTGATTAAATCAGATACTAATCAGAAATCTTCCCTTTTACTCCTATATTCTTTTGATGTGCCATGCCTATTTTATATATCACAGTTGAGAGCCAAACCAAAACACACTTCCAATATTCATTTTTCTGTCACTAACCAAGTTGTTTGTTTTATCTTAATAGATATTTCCATTATGTTATTTGACTTCTGTCACTTTATTCTTAAAATGCCCCAAGGTATCCCATAGAAAATACTGAAAATAGACATTAGTTTTAAAGTTTCCACTTATAAAAGTATTATTTATAACTTGCAAATAATTTGAGTGGCAGCAGCAAACACATCTAAGTATGCACAGTGTTCTTCCTTTTCAGTGTGACAACCTTCTGTATACCAGTCACGACTGAAACAACAATGGCACTGTGGTGGTGACACTGCCATGTCTATGCCCACTTTAGCCTCTGCAAATTTTCTTTTCAAAACATGTCATTAGGTGAGAGGTATAGCTTGAATATTAAAATCAAAAGACATGCTTAAAGGAGGCAATCTTCAATAGGCTTTACTGAAGAGGAAAGTCCCTCTGGAACTTTTCTACCACTTTCATTGTGTCTATCTACACATTACCTTATATTTCATTTTTTTCTCAGAGCCTTTACACTTTATCTTCTGTCTCAAGAGTAGGTTTAAATGACAGGCCTCATGGAATTTCTTTTTTAAGATCTAAAGAAGGAATTTTTTTCCAAAGGAATGCAGTATTTACTTGGAAATGACAACTCTCTGAAGGACATATCTTCCATGCACAACTTCTTACTTTCCCTCAGCACCACTGTTTACATTAAACTAGGCACTTAAATAGTGAAAAACAACTTTGGGAAGAAGCAAAAGATATCTTTGACATAAAGCAAACGAGGAAACTTCATGAAAGCTGTGTAGCATCATCATTAAGCATGAAAAGAAACCTCAAACCAGAAGCAAGAATACAGACTTCAGCAGTGGGGATTTTCCCTGGGTCAGCCCTGGGGCACCAAACCACATAGTAAGAAAAAATACTCTGAGAGCAAAGAACCCTTCCTTTAGATGAGAAAAAACTTCCAAAAAGTGCACTCTCTCTAGAATAAAGATTGATAGAAAATGTGAAGTTCTGATGAAGCCTCCGGATGCAGTATAAATCTTGTAGCATCCCTAAAATCCAGAGTTTACTCTAAGGTGACTCTAATATAAGAATGTGCTGCTTTAGAATACTCAATCTTCTAATTAATGCTGCTACGGAGGTAGGGCAGTAAAGTCTTTGTAGAGCACTGAGACAATTTGGGAGTAAAATATGAGCATAGCTTTCAGAAAATCATGATAAATAGCCTATTTCAATATCATCCCTTTTGATGATATATCAAACATAGTGTTTGAGGAAGCAAAAATTATTCAAAACTATGGCTGCAGACATTGCAACTATAATAATGCTACTGTATTTTAGAATTGATTTGCCTTCAAAATACCCAAATAACCAATGGTTTCAGAATATAAATGCTAAACTGAAAGGCAGGGGCTTTCTTCTATAGGCGTGAAAATAGAGAGGAACCTTTACATTCTCTCTCTTGCTCTGTCTCTGTCTGTCTCTCTCTCTGTCTCTCTTTGTCTCTCTCTCACTCTCTCTGTCTCTCTCTACATATATATTTTTTTCTGTGTGTGTCTCTCTCTGTGTGTGTGTGTGGCAGTGTGGTTGTGTGGTTGTGCTTTGCTTTATATTGTTTAACTCTCTCCTTGCTCTCTTTATCCTGTTTCCAGAGTCTACCATTTTCTTCAAGTACCAATGAAAAAGTATCATTTAGCTAAGGAGCTTCAGTAGAATAATGGTCATTATCTGTTTTGTCAATCTCTTTTAAGATTAAGTGTTCCTGAACACGTTACCGGTACATGAGGCTTTTGGTGTGTTAGTAGTGGTTAGATATACAGGAGCAACACAGTCTCTGACAACCTTTGTTCCATATTCATTGGCAAAAATTAAGGAAAGGACATTAGTTTATCTACAATGATAATTTTAAAATTAAAAGATAGAGAGAACAGAGGACATATATGAGTTCACAGTTTCTTTGCAACATGTTGTCCACCAAATCCCAATTCACAGAAATATCTTTTGTGAATGTACAAGGATAATCTATCTGTATATCTTGAAAAATCCATTTTTTTCTAAGAACTTTCATTCATTTTTCCTCCTCATTTGGCCTCCTATAGTAGTTTCCCTTTGGTGCATGAACATGTGAGTGCCCTCTCATTTTTCCCTCGCATTGTACCACAGTCATGCTTGATGCCACTGAGCCTCTAGCCACCTTTTTAAGCCTGTACTTTCACAGCAAAGTCCTTAGCATTTCACTTATAGCCCATTTTCACATGCTTCCACATTGCATGAAACTCAGAACCCATAGCAATCAGATTATCCTTTTATTTATCTCCACTAAAGTTACATTCACCACCAATTGCTTTATAGCTACATTTCATGAATAGTGCTTGGTGAGCAGAAACTTTTTACAACAATTTATGCTATTGAGAATCACAATAATCATGACATCTTAATCTACATTCCCATATTCTGCTTCTGGATAATCACATCAGTGTCTTTGGTTGAACACTTTCTGTACCTAGAAAGACTACAAATATTTTCCCAAGCTTTCTTCTGCTTGGCATAGACACACTTATCTTATGCTAAAGCCCCCATTTCTACCAATGTTCACTCTTCATGATGAACAATTTTACATCATTCACACTCGCCATTTATACACCTGCACAGACTGGATGCTGAAGCAATACTATACTCTGAGAGCTGGTACTCACATCTTCTCACCACCATACCTTATTTAAAAATATGCTTTCTTCTTTATTGGATATTTTATTTATATTTCAGATGTGATCCCCTTTCCCCATTTCCCCCACCACCCAGGGACTCCCCTATTCCATCTCCACTCCTCCTGCTTCTATGAGAATGTGCCCCACCCACCCACCCACTCCCACATCCCCACCCACACCCACGTATTCCCCAACACTGGGGCATCCAGCCTTCACTGGACCAAGGACTTCCTCTCCCACCTATATCTGACAATGCCATCCTCCCCTACATATACAGCTGGAGCCGTGGGTCCCTCCTTATGTGGTCCCAGGCTGGTGGTTTAGACCCTGGGAGCTCTAGTTGGTTGGTATTGTTGCTCTCCTCATGGGGCCGCAAACACTTTCAGCTCCTTCAGTCTTCTGTCTCACTTCTCCATTGGGAACCCTTTGATCAGTTCAATGGTTAGCTGTGAGCATCCGCCTCTGAATATGTCAGACTCTGGCAGACCTCTAAGTAGACAGTTCCATCAGGCTCCTGTCAGCATGCACTTCCTGGCATCCACATCAGCTTTTTCCTTTGGTGACTGCACTTGAGATTGATACCCTGATGGGACAGTCTCTAAATAACCCTTCCTTCAGATTCTGTCCCACGCTTTCTCTCCATATTTGCTCCCATGAGTATTTTGTTACTCCTTCTAAGAAGAATCGAGGCACCCACACTTTGGTCTTTCTTCTTCTTGAGCTTCATGTGGTCAGTGAGTTGCATCTTGGTTATTGTGAGTTTTTGGACTAATATCCAATTATCAACGAGTGTATACCATGTGTGTTCTTTTGTGATTGGGTTACCTGGCTCAGGATGATATTTTCTAGTTCTATCCATTTGCCTAAGAATTTCTCAAATTCATTGTTTTTAATAGCTGAGTAATACTCCATTGTGTAAATGTATCACATTTTCTGTAACTATTCCTCTGTTGAAGGACATTTGGGTTCTTTCCAGCTTCTGGGTATTATAAATAAGGCTGCTATGAGCATAGTGGAGCATGTCTCCTTGTTATATGTTGGAGCATCTTCTGGGTATATGCCCAAAAGTGGTATATCTGGGTCCTCAGGTAAGTATGTCCAATTTTCTGAGGAATCAACAGACTGATTTCCAGAGTGGTTGTACCAGCTTGAAATCTCACCAACAATGGAGGAGTGTTCTTTTTTCTCCACATCCTCCACAGCATCTGCTGTCACCTGAGTTTTTGATCTTAGCCATTCTGACTGGTGTGAGGTGGAATCTCAGGGTTGTTTTGATTTGCATTTCCCTGATGACTAAGGATGTTGAACATTTCTTTAGTTGCTTCTCGGCCATTCAAGTTTCCTCAGTTGAGAACTCTCACCCACCATTTATACACCTGCACAGACTGGATGCTGAAGCAATACTATACTCTGAGAGCTGGTACTCACATCTTCTCTCCACCATACCTTCCATAAAAATATGCTTTTTTCAGAGCTTCAGAAAAAGCTCAGCTGTTAAAAGTGCTTCTTACTGGCCAGAGTACCTGATATTCTAACACCCATGTCAGACAACTCACAATCCAAGCTCCAGGAGATTTGACCATTTTCTGGCTCTGTGGAAGGGCACAAGCGTGCACACACACACACACACACACACACACACACACACACACACTTCCTCAGTGCCCAGTGCACATTCATAGCAATCATAACCCACTGTATGTTTACAGATCAAAGAATACAGGTTGTAAACTCAGCTGTATACTGAAGTCATCTGGTTATTTTATCCAACACACATATTCCCAAGGATCTTTGAGTACTTGCTGAATCATAATACATAAAGTATAAAATAATTACTTAGGTGATTTTGTGCAAATACCATAAAACTGTCTCATGGTTATGCCTATAAGTATGATGGACATGATCATATAATTATGCTAGTTCACAAGGATAGACAATGCTGCCCTGCATTAGCTCCATCATGTCACAGGATGATTTAAAGCAGGCAACTCAGGTATCCAAACTTGATAATTATTAGAGTTTGCATTTTAGATATATGAAACTTTCCAAAATAACAGGTCTCACACATTTTCACCATATGGTCTTACTTAGGGAAGAAATGCTAAATAATTGTAATAGTATCTAACCTGGAAAATGAAACACAGGAGTTTGGGCCAGTGCACCATATGCTGAATGCAAGCAGCTCTTTCATGTGTTTTTAAGACTTCTCCAGGCACCTCTCTTTAAAATATCACATAACCTATTTTAAAAAAAACTATCATTGTTTTCTTATAGAAAATATAAGATACTGCACTTTTAGTCAAACCTCTTTCCTCACCTTATTTTCCCGTCAGTTGATAAGGTATACCCTATGCTACAGCAAAGTGGGAGAAAAAGATCTTTTTCCATTGTTTTTCTTCCTTCTCAATTGTTTCTTAAGATAAGTAAGCCTAGCTTGGAAGATTCTTACTTGTATTCAATTCCTAGTTCAATGAATGTCTCACTTTTGAAGCCTGATCCATAGTTCTTCACAGGGTTGCCTTCTTCTTCTGTTGGTAGTTCTGTTTTTGTGACTATTAAGTGGCACTATTAAGCTCTATTTCTTACTCACCAAGTTCAAACTTTTCTCCTTGACTATTCTTAACATTATTATTCTTAATTAGCCTACTCATAACTACCTGTTGCCCTGGGGGCCTTAATCTTAGTTATATCCTTACTTTTACTGTGTTTGGCTGAAGAACATAGATGATTCTCAGTGTTTTGTGTTGACTTTCTCACAAGGAGTCAGAAGAGACTATGATACTGGTGCACAAAGTTTGAGTGAACCCAGTAACGATAGGCTTTGGGAAGAGAATAATGTTGAGAGCAGAGAGCAGCATACATGCCAGCTATTCACCACAGACTCGAAACAATAGTTTGCCTCTACCTGGCTTAGTGATGACCTTTCTTAAGGTCCTTGGTATGTACCTGGAAGCATGGTAATCTTTGGTCATTGTTTGTTGATTGATGACCCATCAGTAGATTTAGTAAGAACCACTGTCAAAAGTGTAGATTTTCGAGCAGGATCCTGAAAACTTTCCTTTTCAAAGGAGAAACTAAAGCAAACCAGATGACAAGGATTTCAAATGCTACAATGTTCTGGTTGTCAGATTTAAATAGAGATTTCCTGTGCAGTAAGAGGCTAGCTGCTGCCAGTTTCACATTTTGTTCTTTTGTATTGGGTCAAAGCATACTGTGCCAAAGCTGACAGGTCGACAGTGCTCCATGGTCTGTGGGCACAGGGAACATTTTGTTTTGCCTCATGTTTCTAAGTTTCTCAGGGTAGAGGCCCTATTCACAATGAAAACTGCTGGCATTAATTATCAGAAAAGATTCTTCCATTTCCTGGGTACCCACATTGGGATCTGGTTTAGTCCTACAGTGCCTACAAAATAGATGATATATTGAAATGGAAAAAACCTATCACCAATATGACCAGAGAGACTGAGGGAGTTGACCACTCTGACCACAGGAGATGTCTCTAATTCAGAATCCTAACCATGAACACAATGATGGTGACAGAGGACCTTACAGCATATAAAGGAGTCAGAAAGCACATTAATCCACCTTCGCTAAGGCTGCCAATTTAAAAGAGTGATTAGCCTTCCTTTCCACTTGATCCCACCTGGCATGGGTTTTATGCCACTTCAAATTCAAGCAAGCTTCATGCTTATGGCTTCCATTAAGTAGCATTTAGCATCCACGAAAACTTTCTTCATGGAGTAATTACTTTTGAGACCATAGACCTTTCAGATGGAGAAAGAGAAAAGGAGGCACAAATAAAGGGAACTAGGAAAAAAATATAAAAGGTAAAAGCAGCTTGATTCAAAAGGGACTTTAAAAGTGATTCGAAAAATACTGGATTAATACCAGTTCTCTCTGTTTTAAATAAAGCATTCTGCTCTTTGTTAAGAGTTGAAACTACTTATTATTTAATGACCCCCTAAAAGCCTCTGAAAACACAAATATACTCATTCTCATTTTCAAACCACATTGCTCAACCAACAGTATGAAAATAGCAGTCTCAAGAAATAACAACCCTGAAAGCCTAGGAACCCAACCCTTCCTCAGGACTTCAGAAGAATCTAGATATTGTAGATTATAGAAATATAGACCCTAATTAATGCCTTGTTTTAGAAAAGGAGGTGTATGTTATTTGCTCAAGGGGTTCTCTGGGAATCCTGTACTTCTAAAGAAGAATGTAATCAGCAAATGACTGATTGGTTTGTCTCTGTGTTTTCCTTCACTGACAATATCCAGACAAGGTTTTTCTTCACCTGATCTGGCTTGCATCCCATACCTTCTTGGATAGATTACTTTCTATTGTTTTTCCAACCTACGTAACTGGGCACAGCATGATCTTTGAATAAAAGACAAACAATTCTGGAAAAAGGAAAGGAAAATATTGGTCATTGACAGCTCCTGTAGGGATCTATCAGAGCATTAGTAAGTGACATTATCAGGAATAAGTAGACAGCTTCCTGATATGATAAGACTCAGACAAGGCATGCAATAGAAAGCAAGCAGCAAAAGGGAGAAACATTAACCATGGGTAGTGTTTAAGTGTTTTGTAATTATTAAAGTAATGATGAGTTTGATCCTATTTTACGAAAATACATAATACCAAATTTCCTCAAACAGACACAGTATAGTAGAATCTCACTGAGCCCCAAGTCTTTCTGAATCACACTCTAACACTTATAATGTCCTGCTTGCAAAATCTAATGAAAAGGTGCTACTGACCTGTTAGTCATACTCAAAATCAGATTTTGTGTTGTTGATTCTCTAAAATGAAGTTAATACAAATAAAGAATAGATTCTTTCTTCAAAGGCTGTTATTAAGGGCTACTGAGATGGTTCAACAGGTTAAGAAATGTAGTGTAAACTGTGATCACCTGAGTTCAGCTCCAAAAAGTAGAAACAAAAAGGAGACTTCTAAAACTTTTACTCTGACTCCAATATTTGCTTGTAGCTGTATACACATGTGCCACATACACACACAAACAGACACACACAACACATACATACACTACGTATTAATTATATAAATGTTAAAAAATTAAAATTACTTTTACAAAAGAACTAGCTACCCTCAGTTTCTGTGCAAAGTTTTGCTCTGCAAAACATGTATTAACCAGAAAGAAAACTGACCAAGAGTAATTATTCCCAAAACAATTTTAACCTATGGGTATGTAGATGAACTGCTACAAAAATGTTCAGATTCTATTCATGTACAGAAATTTTATGCCACCACCTTAAATCAAGAGGCACATCAGCACAAGATAAAGTTATTCCCAATAATTCTACCAGTCCCTACAGTGTACTAAATACAGGCACCAACAAGTAAGTAGTCATTGATTTTCATCAGTAGACTGATTATAGAGCTAAATGGTGTCAGTGATTCAAATGTGAAAGCTAATTTTTAAAAATTGGGGCAATCCTTTCACTTGAAAATTCTCATAAGACATTGCATTCAAAAATCTCCTATTTTGGACCAAGGAGATGGCTCAGCAAGAATAAAGATATTTGTTCCCAAGCCTAATAACCTGAGTGTGATCTCTCAGACTCAGAAAGTAGAAGAAAAGATTTCACAGCTGAAAGTTTTCCTTGTGCGTTCCCTACATAAATAAATAAATAAATATAATCTTTCTAAGTCTCTTGTACTGGGCTGGGGTGAAGCTCAATGTTAGGATACCTTAAGAACATGAGAAAGGTCCAGGATTCAAACTCCAGCACTAAATTAACAAACTCTTCTTCATTAATCCTTATTGTTAACATTCCATACATCAGAAAAATTAAATAAACACTGGTTATTGATATACTGGCATGCATCCTAGAGTCACCAGTGAAGAGTAACCCTTTGGCACATTCAGGTCACAGGCATTGTTGAGGAAAGTCAGAGTGGAAACTAATGTAGGAAGCATGGGGGTGGGGGTGCTTACTTGCTTCTCTGCTGCTGCTCATGCTCAGCCAGACATCTTAGAGGAACTGGGAGAGAACACACTTTGTGTCATAGTCCATTAAAAAGGGGAAAGGGTCTTTCTCACAAATAACCTTAATTCATGTTAGCCATGGAAAGAAATAGGAACAGTTGCCTATGAACAGTTATTCAGTGGTGACTTATCTGTATTCTCTCACCTGCCTCTGGTGTGGAAAACATTGACTGTGAGGATTTGCATGAAGTTTGGCAGGAAAAAAACAAGGAAAGCAGTCTCATTAACACTGCTCAGCTAGCACAGCTAATGGGCTTCCAGAGTTCCAGTGAGAAAAGGTGAGAGAAAAGCTTTAAATGTCATACATTTTTCAAAAAGGATGAAAGAAGGAAATGCCTCTACCCAGGTTTTATGATCTCCAGGGTAACAAGTGTAATTGCTCCTTGTCGAAGCAAAAATCAACCTATTGCAAAAAATCAAATCTAATTAAGAAAAGTAGAGCAAGCACATTATATTAAATATATTTGCTTCATTCCTGGGCTTTAACTGCACAAACTCTAACCACAGATTCCAGAGTGACCACTGATGCTTCCTAAGAATGTTCCCACAGCAATCCATCCAATTAGTGGATACAATATATACTCAAAAAAAATTGGATGTATTCAGTGAGCAAGATGTGGGGGAAAATAAATGGAATGAGAACGTTTTCTTATTTAGGGCCTTTGCAAAGCCCTATTTTCTTATAGCTTCTCTGGTACCTCCATGCCTAGTATTTCCTAACATGTAATTTAAAATTACCTAATAACATAAAATGGAAAATTCTCCAGGAAAAATGATAAAAATAGTTCAAAGTAAAAAAAAAAAAAAGTCCTCCTGTTTGAGATGAAGAGAAACTAGACTTATCAGGAAATATAAATGTTTTCAAAATGTTCCTAAGTTCACTGTGAATGGTCTATGAGTGACTTTTCTTCACATTTTAAAAAGGGTAACTGAGTAAACTTTCAGTTGTAAACTTCAGTACATAACACAAGATAGATTTCTTTTAATCTTGAGTATTTCTTGATGAAGATTTCAGCTGATGATGTAGCAGAGCTATCTGTTCTAAGATCTGTCTACACAAGCATCTGTACACTCAGTGGATGCTGTAACTGCAAATACCACCAAACACTGCATACATTATCATTTTCCTGTAAATATATGACTATGGTAAAATTTAATGCATAAATTAGGGTCAGTGAAACAGCAACAATAAAAAGAAAATACGCCTGTAACAGCATATTTTTAGTAAAAAGTATATACATATGACTGTATTATCATAGTGTGCCATTATCAGTGTCCTTCTGACAATGGTTTGAGATGACACAGTGCCCAACTGATGAGACTGTGGTGCACTGGATAGACTTTATAACAAAGGTGGATAAAATGGGAAAGTTACTTAAACATAACATCACATCATAATGCTGTAACAGTGAATATGAAACCAAGCAGGGTAGTTACTGATAAGAAAAGGGCCTATGTGCAGTGTAGATGCACTGCACAAAGGGTGGGTGATGCTCAGGTAGAATGAAATAAGAGATAATGAGGTGTCCTCATGCTGACCACAATGGGATATTGTTTTATATACTTAGATAGATAGATGATAGATAGATAGATAGATAGATAGATAGATAGATAGAGGCATAGGTAGAGGTATAGACAGATGATAGATAGATAGATAGATAGATAGATAGATAGATAGATGATAGATATAGATGATATAGATTAGATATAGATTAGATTATAGATATAGATAGATTAGATATAGATATCGAGATAGAGATAGAGATGATAGAGATAGAAATTAGATATAGATAGATTATAGATATAGATTAGAGATAGAAAATTAGATAGAGATAGATATTAGATAGAGATAGAAATAGAATATTTCTCTCTGTATATATATATACAGAGAGAGAGAGACAGAGATAATATACATATATAAAACACTGGATCACCAATCAGTGATTTATTCACTCATTTTCATATTTCCTATAATGTTTCATATTTCCTATAATGTTTTCAGACCACTTGATTGCAGGAAGCTATGAGCTGTGTGAAGCTGAAGATATCAAGTAACTCCAGTAACTGATGTATACATCTTCAGAAAGTGGAACTATAGCGTTACTGTAATGCTGAAAAGATGGCCCAGGAAAAGTTCCAGTATACTCATAAAGAAATCAATATCCAACAAAAAAATGGTTTTTCTACGTACCAAATAATATTCCTTTTAATGTATTTATATATAACTCTGATGCCCTTAGCAACTTCTAAAGATGCCAATAGCTTTCACACAATGAGTATTTAACTGCTCATAAATTTCACACACTCTTGTAGCATAGTGTTATGGATAGTAAATTTTTCCTAAATCCAATACCAGTGTTTTTATGTTGCATAAACACAGAAATTATTGTGGAATATCTGGTAAACCTGATAGGAAGTCTAGATGTCAGCAATTTGCTGTGTAAGATTTAAATTGGCCCACACAGTTAACCTTCATCGGGAACTGTACTTGTGGGCCAAACAACAGGGGCTCTCCCATCCATCTCATTCACTCTGGATAATGTGAGTGAGAATCTAAGGTCATTCAGATGTGGACTACTATACACAGATATTTTTGCTGCCAAGAAATAGTCTTCAGCAACTCTTATAATTGAAAAGAAAAATAACCCTTTAAGACCCAACAGGAATCCCATTTTTAGTTTTAGAGAAAGCCTTAGGTAAAACCTTGATTAAATGTAATTCATGGTTGAGTATTATGATGTTAGCATGTAATTTCATAACCTTAAGACTGAACCTCAAGGTTGAAGCATAAGGACTTCAGCAAGTTTAAGGCCAGCTGGTATACCTGGTGAGTTCAAAGCCAACCAGCAGTACACAGTTATACTCTGTGTAAGTCAAAAGAAAGAAAACAACTATGAGATTTCATCAGTGTGAAAGTGGGGAGAACTCCTGGGACATCAAGCCAGGCCAAAGAACTGTGAGAAATTAAGGAATGTGAGGAACTGGATAGTTGGTCTCTCCCAGAAGAGTTCATTAATTGATGGTCCAATGTCAAGTGGTCAACCCTGGAACCATATACATGTTGTCCATATTATACAACTGAGCAGGTTGTATTTATGTATTTATGACAAAACACACACACAGAGAGAGAGAGAGAGAGAGAGAGAGAACTTGAGGGAGAGAGAGAGAGGAAGGGAGACAGAGGAGAGAAACAATCAAAGAAAATAGGTAACAAATTTGAGAGAGCAAGGAGGTGAATGAGAAGAGTTGGAGAGGAGAAAATGAAGCAAGAAAATGTAATTGTAATTTCAAAAATAAAAAAAAAATGTTAAATAAAGTAAGTTTATAAATGCTAAGTCTTGAATGAGTTTTAGAAACACCATGATTCACTAGGAAGTTGAGAGTGAAGAGATAGAATGGTAGACAGGTGATGCCCAGCTCAGCTTCTGCTGTTAAAAGAAGATGGCATGAATATAGTAACTAGTAGATTTTCCAGAGAAGTAGTTATTGCTTGGGAGTCTTACTGCCTCTGGACTCAAAACCAAGCCTCTCATGCACATTTATCTCTCATCTGTTGTCTTCAGAAGTGCTGTACTTTGTACGGCTACTGTACACTAGCTTTGTATAGCTATTGTAGCAGTTTCTTAGATCAGTGGCCAACAATAAAAGTATCCCACACCACCTGCTTTCTCTTACTTTCCGTCCACTTCACTTTGTACCTGTGACTTACTTTGCTAACAGCATATAAGCAGATATAGCAGGAAAGATCTTGAACTCTAAGTCTTATCTTGAACTAGCCTAATGGAAGCTGGTGACAGTGGTCAGGGATGACAACACACAGCCGCATTTGAATATCCACCGCTTCACAGGTAACCCCAAATGAAAGCAGACCATTCTTACCCACCCGGAGCCTCAAAAGCAAAGTGCTAACTCGGGCTTTATGAAGAAAAGGTGGTTGCTGCTTCGAACCACTAAATTTAGCTTTGCTCACACCTCAGTGGATGACTTTCTTCTTTATTGCCTTGCTTTCCTATCCTAACCATCTGTCCTTTCATATGGGTGTAAGTCTTCCTCACATTCTATAACTAAGATAACAAGTGATATATCCTTGATACTTTGTTCTGTGCGTACATACACGCTTGTGTTTTAAATAATCATATTTACTTGTTCACAAAAGTATTTTTTCTGTTGTTTAGAAATGTTGAAGTGTAATACAATTATATTTGTAAAGATCTTCAGAGATTTTATCCCATGCTTTCACCTCTAAAATGACTTCATGTAAACCTGAAACTTTATTAATATGGTTCTAACAAGTGAATCATTTTATGTATTTGGTATATTTTTGATGGTTTTACTTAAGAAAGAGAATGCCTGATACACAAACAGTTATTCACCATGAACAGTAAGCCTTCCTGTCCAATCTCCTCCTCCTAAGAACTTCAATTACCAGTCTCAGTCACAGCTCCAAACTATTAAATAGGCAACATTAAGATAGACGAGTCTCATAACATGGTATAAATACATTTTATTGGATATTTTATTTATTTACATTTCAGATGTTATCCCTTTTCCCCATTTCCCCCTCCCAGATACCCTCTATCCCATCTCCCTTCTCCTTCTTTTATGAGGGTGTGCCCCCACCCACCCACCCACTCCCACCTTCATGCCATTGCATTACCCCACACTGGGGCATCCAGCCTTCATGGGACCAAGGCCCTCCTCTCCCACCGATGCCCAACAAGACCATCTTCTGCTACATATACAGGTGGAGCCATGGGTCCCTCCATGTGTGTTCCCAGGCTGGCTACTTAGACCCTAGGAGCTCTGTTGGTTGGTATTGTCTGTCTCCCTGTGGGGCCACAAGGGCTAATAATTTGGGGGAAACTCAAAAGTTTACCAGTTGAAAACATATATGTTTGGTGATATTACTCTTCATTTTGACAAGATATTTATTTAAACTTTTTGACTGTGTAGAATTAATATGAGAAAGAATTTTCTTAAAACATTGTTAATAAACACTATGAATTTGAGGTTTAACTGTTGAGAATAAAAGTAATTTTGCTTATCCAAATCTCTGCATACTACCAGTATTTTTCGGTACCTTATCATGGATGTTTCAATCTCAAAGTTTTTTTTTCTTACATGTAAAAAGGGAAGATTAGTTTTTAGCTTTTAGTTCATGACCACATTACAAAAGAAAATCAATGTTATGATTTGTATATATGTATGTATGTATGGATAGCTAGGTAGATAGAGATAGATAGAAAGATAGAAGATAGATAGATAGATAGATAGATAGATAGATAGATAGATAGATAGATAGATAGATAATATATAGGAGTTAGGCATCACATTATCTGCTCTCTACAAATCTACAAAACTCTCAAGATATCTGCTGTCACTGTCAGAGTCATATATATATATATATATATATATATATATATATATATATATATCATATAAAACAACTTGTTTATTCTCAGAACAAGTTGCCTTCAAGAATATGCTAGCTGCCTGTTTTACCACACTGGACTCTTTGTCTCTTTGTATTTATATATATATATATACACACACACATAATTAGTAATTACCAACTTATGTTAGTAAAATTATATATATGTATATTATACTAATATTACATTATGTTATATATTATAATTATTTATATATTATACACACATACATATATGTATATAAATATTATGTATATTATATATATATATAATTTTACCAGCATAACTTTCTCAAAAAGAAGAAACCAGAGTCATCTGCATGGAATTAAGATTTGTTCATCCATACATACCAGTGCTCTTAGAATGAATTTGGTATATGTTTGACTATAAACACCTACAGAAGCAAACTATTCAGAGTAAAGAAAATAAATGACATTTGAAATAGGCTATGACTTGCAGAATAGAGGTAGCTTGAAAATCCCTGACTATAAAAGGAATCCACACACCCCTTAATTTGCTGATGGTGAACACATGTTTGTGGACCAAATGTCTTTTTAATTTGTGATTGCAGGAAGTATTTAAATAAGCATTGTTCCCAAAGGAAAGAGGAATTTTATGTCTAAAATGTTCAATATAATTAACATTTCTTTTGGAATGAAAAGGTCCCAACCAAAGTATCAAACATCTAAATGATTGAGTTCTTATTTTTTGTATGAAATAATCAAATGAAGCTTATATTTTTCCCAGTTGAAGGAACTACTGATATATTGCTAGAGTCAGAATTCATCAGCCATTCCTTCATTATCTAAGATACTATATTAGTACAGAATTAAGCTGTTCTTTACATAAAACTAAACTTAAAAACCTTTCATCAGGGTTACTTCATTGGGGTAAAGAAAGGATAAATCAGACAAACATTGACCTATTGAGAAATGGTCCTTTTGTGACTTGCCCTAGGTGGACCCACTTTCAGGCAAGATTAGAATTGGAATTTGGATTCTGATATGGACCATTAAGCCACAGTTCTCCTTCCTCTCTCAAAGCCACAGGAAATGAATATGCCACCTGAGCTTGAGGCTCTGCAACAAGACTATATTTCAGTTCTTCATGCCTCTCAATTCCCTCAGCCCTCTCTTCAGTTTCATCAGTGAGACAAAGAGTCCAGTGTGGTAAAACAGGCAGCTAGCATACTCTTGAAGGCAACTTGTTCCGAGAATAAACAAGTTGTTTTATATGATTGTTTGCTCTGAGGTCTTTGTTAAAAGAGGGAGCTCAACTAAGACAGCTTTGTCAGCAGCAGTACAAACTGCAAGTACTAACCAAAAATTGTGTATACAAAATCAAATTAAATCCCAAATGCGGAAATGTATTGCTTCTTTATGACTAGAGAAATATTCCAATAAATAGCGAGGAGGAGGAAAGTATATAGCTCACACTCCCTTTTCCCACCATATTGTTGGTTTACTGTCTCTTCATCTCTTCAGAACATTAAAGAATTTTTATATTATTTGACCAATTGAACTGTGATTCTGAATAACTAAATAGTTAAAATTATAGAGATTAACCATTATATTCTATTAAATCCCAAACGTGCTTTAGAGGGTCTTTGAGCTGTATGAAGCTATTTATTGCCACACTAAATGAAACTTTCTCATGTTTCCTATTGATGTATCTATGGCTGTCCCAGGCCATTGTTTGCTTTGAAGTTTTGAGGGTGAAAGTAAACATTTTTCCTTCTAGAGAATATCAAGGTTAGATTTGACCATTACCCATCATCATTAGAAGCATGCTTTCCACTTAGTCACACCTTAAGTCTGTTAGAAGAGTACTAAGATGGATGAATTAACTCTTTTAGCAAAATGTGGGACCATTTTATTATTATCTGACTTATATTCAAACATGGCCCCCATTTGTAGCCTTTGCTAGAGATGCAGCCACATCTGTTGCTACAGGCTACCAGTATTCATGGTTCTCACCGTAGCAACAACAAACTCAGCAACAACTGAGTTTGAATGTTGATAGCTTTGGTCATTTTTAGGGCTTCACTTGAACTCAGTGTTTATAAAGATTTGTGGGAGCAGAAAAAAGGTAGTGAAGAGAAGCTGCTATCCTGAGGATGCACAGGTTGGCCATGAAGGTATATCATCTGCCAGCAATGGCTATACATCTCTTAGAAACCAGCACAGGAACCATCCCTACAACAGAATCCAGGGTGTCTTGGGATGTTTCTCATCTCAGATGCTGAACACACTATGAAAAGGGCTGACCTAAGTGTCCTCTGTAAATGCATTGTTCTTTAACAACTTTCTCTAAATGATGCCCTTAACTATTCTCAAACAGAAGAATTAACATGGAACAGTAATTCCCAAACTTCTCATCATCACTATTTACACCAAAAGAAACATTATGTTTGAAGAACATGCAAGCAAAGCATCTTTGAGATTTTTCTTTGTTATCAAGAGTACATTTAGCAGGTATATATTAAGTATGAGGAGAAAATAAGGATTAGAAGTTTCAGATTTTACACAAGCATGTCTTTCCAGAATTATTTTTCAATTTTGAATTAAATATAAAAATCATTTGTTATCTATTTAAAGGAATCAGCAAATTAAAAGCAGTCCTCCAGTGTGTCTGTTACATGTTGTAAAAGATTGGTCAAAGCACTGCTAAATACCTAGTGCACTCAGATTTTAAGGGCTGTTGAAAGACACTCTTGTTCCAATGAATCTTTGTTGTATGGAGGACAAAAGCACTTCTTTCTCTTGAGTTAAGAAAACACGGGTTTATTGATACAATTAAATGAGAAATTTCCATAAACAGAGAAATACAGAATATCAAAAGATCATCTACACTGTCAAGCAGCACAGAGTAAATATTCTCAGCAAGCAAAATATGGACAGGCAATTTGTCAAGGTACCATGCCATGCTCACAATGGTGATTGCCTTTGGAAATGTAAGTCTCAAGTAATCCCTTTCTTCTATAACTTGCCTAGATGGCATGTTATTACAATAAGAGAAAAGTAACTAATTCAGATATATTTTTACGTTTTTATTTATTTCTTATTTTCTTTTCAAATTTAAAGAAGCAGTGACTTTTGCACATTTATTAGCAAAACAAAAGACTGAGGATAAATCTGTAGCTAAGCCAATTATTTTTAGCATCCAATATTTATGAATTAGACTATGTTGGGTGCTTTGCTATAAACTGTGTTCTCAACTTACAGAAGAGCTAAAATTCAGAAAAGTCACCCAGCTTGTTCAGAACAAGACAGTAAGTGGCCTGTCTAGAACATGGGCATTCTGGTTCAAGCCAGACCAGTTGTTGACAATGACAGCTAGTCAAAAACAGGATTTTGTATATGAAGGTCTGCACAAGAAATATATTTTATCTCTAGAGTCATAGAATATGAGAATGAAAATGATGCAGCCTAGAAGTCAGTTATACCTGGACCAAACAATGCGGATGTGGCCAGACCATGAAGGCAGCTGTTGTTTAAGGGTTCCTGCTGCTTACTGACAACCCCTCTGACCACAGCTAAAGATTTCCTGGTTCTAAGAAAAACAAACAAAAACCTCAGAGGTGAGAACCTACAGGGAACTGATTGGCAACACATGCCAGTCAACATTTCAACATGTAGTGATAATGCCTGAGCAACAGAGTCAAGGGTTTTTAATTATCAACACTGTTTCTGAACACAATCCTAAAACATCTCTTGATGTGAGAATCACATTGTGTGTCCTTCTGTTGGACTAGTAACTTGATTCCTAAAGACTAAATTACCTGGAAAACTACCTTACCTTCCATCATTTGAAACATATCTACAAAAGACGAAATCTATCTGAGAATATAACAAATTTTATAATTAATACAAATATATATGTTTGATATAATTATTATTTCCAGTCAAAAATGAAGTCACAGAACTTGCTTATTCAAGCCTTAAAATGCCATCTGAGAGGAGCCTATTAGTTCCACAGACTTACAGGCAAACAGGCTTAGGTGACTATCTCAATGGCATGTAGCAGTCGGATTAAAACAATTTTAGATTATAGTTATATGTCTCCTTCTCTTTCATCTCTCCAAATCCTTTGCATATACAACTCCTTGCTTTGTTTTCAAACTCATGGCCTTCTTTTACATTAACTGTTACACACACACATGCACACACACAAACACACCTGCACAACACACACACACACACACACACACATTCCTAAATACATAAGGCCAATTCTTTTTAAGAAATAGAATCTGTTCACATAGCATTTCTGTAAAACAATATTTAAAGTAAAGTCTTAAACACTGTGCTAGCAAATCTTTTAAATGTTTTATATTAATCATAATTGAGTAAATTATTTTCTTTAATACACATTATATTTTTAGATTGCATGAATAACCATTACTACATTATGATTATAAGTTTATTGTGATCTATAGTATAAAATATAGTATATAAATTAATTTGTACAAATTGATAACTAAAAGACTATACATAAGAGTGATATGCTCATTTATGAATTTCAATAAAATGTGACAGGTTTTACATTTAAATATCACAAAGTTATTTGAAGTTCAGAAAATCATAACTTTAAGTAACTAATATACTATTGTAGATTCACTTACAATAAAGGTAAAAATCCTCAAAGAAGTTTCAAAACTCTGTATTGTATATTTAGTACCAACAGGGAAAACACCTCAATGCAAAGGTTTGGTTTATACTATAATTCTTTAATGTGGACTTTATAACTTAAATTTCAACCTGATTATTAGTTGAAAAACCTTATAAGGTTTTTCCCTCCGTTGTTCCTGGTTTTGATATATATATATATATATATATATATAAATATATATATATATATATATAATTATATATATATAATTATATATATAATTTATATATATAATTATATATATAAATAAATTATATATATAATATATATAATATATATAATAAATTATATATATATAATTATATATATATAATTATATAAATATATATATATATATATATTTACTCTTAATTAACAGAAACTTCTAGATTTGGAGATGATTCTGTGGGACAGAGGAAGAATAGTAAGACCCAAAAAGGGCAGTGAACATCGTTCATGTGTCATGATGACACATGGAAGATTTCAAATCTAGATCCCTTTTGTAAGGTGGCTATCATGGGCTGATATAAAGCTCAATTCTTAGATTCTAAATCAAACCTCTAAGAGATTTATTTTCCCACTAAAGGAGCATTTCTTTACCTTGAGTGTCATCAATCCTGAATTTTTAAAAGGAAGATTTAATTCACATTCTCAGCCTGCTCCGGCCAGTAGGAAGAAAGAGGAAGCATCACTAAATCAAGGGGTTCACATACTGATGGAGGAGAAGGCATAATACAATTTGTCCCTCCAGTCATACAGCTGGAGGAGCTGGCACTGCCTTCTCCAGGACATAGGGATTAGGAGATAATTCAGTCACAATGTTTTGATCAGACAATTGAAACATGAGTCAAACCTTGACACTGTCTTCTAAATGGGCTTGGAAAGGTCTATACACACCTAGATATTTGTATGGAGACTGGTCTGATAGTTTAAAACCTGGCCCACTTAACTTTAAAGTCATATTGCTAAAACCATCCAGACAAATAATTTGCAAATACCACTTCTAAAATTTCAGTTAGATCTCATATGATAGATTGGAACATTTCTTATTGAGTTGGTAACAAAAATATCACAAAGTAAGAAGTCTATTGGTTAACACTGATAGGTTGTTGGGAGTCAGACTCCCAGAGGCAGTTGAATATGGGAGCATATAAGTGCTATGCTTCTTTGTTAAGAGTTTGTGTCTCTAAAATTGTATATTTGAGTCCTGACTATCTCAAAAAATGTATATATAGATATAGATAGATATAGATATAGATATAGATATAGATATAGATATAGATATAGATATAGATATAGATATAGATATAGATATAGATATTCGTTCAAACTATGTCAAAATGTTACTACATTTGGAAATAAGGTTATTTGTAAATGCATTATATTAATATTACATGAAAGCCTGGAACTGTAAAATGATCAGCAACTGTAAAAGAAACAACACAAGAGATAGTTGCTTAGAAAAAAACAACATGATGGGTGGAGAGAAGGGAGGGTTGAGATTGTAAGTAAGAAACTTCATGGAAGACAAACAACATCAGTTAGACAGGGAAGAATACTGCCTGTCTCCTCCCCTCCCTTGTCCTCTGAACCTCCCCTTCTTTTCCTACACTTCTCCTTAAGATTTCACAGAATTCATGGCCTTCCCAGTAATGTGATCTTTTAGTCCTTCCTCACAGAGTTTGAAATAATGTATTCTCATTTAAGGTATGAAGTTTGCAGAACGTGGTTGATAATTCTGAAACCTGCATCTTTCCTGGGTTTGCAATATGTGATTATTGAAATGATATCTTCATTTTAGCAGTGAATTTACTCTTGATAAACAACCAAGCAACATGAATTTATAGGAGAACAACTGGAACTAGAGCCTGGGTCTTTTTGTTCATAAAAATAAGCATATGAAAAGTTAATATGCATGGAATGAAGTAGTATTGATGCCATGTTTATAGAGATAGTTAATGCAAAGTTTATGTGAACAAACAGAATTCTCTGACTTCATGCATCATAACTCCTGGTTTATTTAATTACAAAGATCTTCTTTAAACAAAATATATTTTCTGGTATTTACAATAGTACACTTAAACTTATTACTCTTTATTTTTTGTCCACTTTTAAATGTTACCAATTGTGTTGCTTTAAAACAATATTGAACTGTTCTTGAAAACAAAGTAAGATATAAAGGACTTATCCCTTCTTGCCTTGAAATTTATGTGTGTATGCATGAGTGTGTGTGAATCTGTGTGTGTGTGTGTGTTTTTCTGTGTGTGTGTGTGTGTGTGTGTGTGTGTGTGTGTGTGTGTGTATAAATATCTATAACATACTCTATGCTGGTCTCACAAGTTTTGGTTACTGAAGCTTTTCTAAGGTAAATTTTGAAACTGGAAAGCACAAATTGTAAAAGTAACTTTTATTTTTTATTGGATATTTTATTTATTTACATTTCAGATGCATTCCCTTTCCTCATTTGCCCTCCCTAGAAACCCCCATACCATCCCCCTCCTCCTTTTTTCTTTTATATCATTTTAATTACATGCAAGTATTAAGATAAGTTCTAGGTTGACTTTTTGTGTTTATTTTCATGCTTTTTCCTTGACTATTATAACATCTATTGTAAAAGTCAATGAACAAATAAGGCAATAAACAAAATTCTATGAACACTCTCATGATCACTGTTTCTAAGGCCTTATCAGGAAGACCAAAATATTTGAGCCTATGTCCCTGTCCTAGCCCAAAGTCATGTCTGAAACCTACTTCCTTGTTCTTGCCTAAAATTTAGACTCCTGACTGAAATTACTTCCTCCTTCTAGCCTAATGTCAGATTCCTCCCTGAAGCCCAGAAGCAAGAGGGTAGTGGGCTTAATTATTGCTGGTATAACAGCTTTAATTACATTAATTGCTCCAATTTGTTCCTGACGTCTTAACAAATTTTCAACTGAACATTTGCTAGTTTTACAGAAGTATTATATATAACCAATAAAAGCGAGTATTTTGGGTTTTTTGTTTTGTTTTGTTTTCCAAGACAGGGTTTCTCTGTGTAGTCCTGGCTGTCCTGGAACTCACTCTGTAGACCAGGATGGCCTCGAACTCAGAAATCCGCCTGCCTCTGCCTCCCAAGTGCTGGGAACAAAGGTGTGCACCACCACTGCCCAGCAAAAGCGAGTTTTATCCATCATACTTTTTTCTCTCATCTCCCAAAATTCTGCATGCCACATTAATCAGCTTTTCTAAGTATAGCAAAAATCTGGCATAATCAACTTATAAAGAATAAAGGTTTTTCGGGAGTCCACAATTAGAAGGTTTCGGTACATTATCTATAAGCTCCATAAATTTGGTCTTCAGTGAATAAACACGTGGCAAGAAATTCATATTCTAGCAAAGACAGTTGCCTAGTCATCAAGAAAACAAAAGCAATGACTTAAAAAAAAATCCAGTAACACATCATATCCTTCATTTTCATACACTAATGACCTGAAACTCTTACTGGACACTAACAGAGAAGGACTAGAGAACCTTCTAATGTCACTAACTGAAAAAAAGGCCTGTAGGACTCAGGTGTTGTGAGTTGTCCTGATGTTTGAATTCTGATGTTATGTCATGAATGGAAACATACAGTGTAGTTTGATCATGTGATCAAACTAACCTCTAAGGAAAGGAAGTTGTCTTTCTTTATTGATCTTCCTTGACTGATCTGTGCACCTTGCATATTCGATACACATGTTTTTGCAGAGCTATGTGTTGCTTTTAAGGGTTGTATATTGCAAAATGGAAGACTAGAAAGACAGCCCTGACAAGATTCACACTCAGGGATTCTGAGATTCTAGGATCTTTTATTCTAGCTCCTTGCTTGATTCTACCTCAACTACATTGAAGCTGTTTCTTCTAAAGACTTGCTTCCATGACATTTCCAGAATAGCTAGCTCGCCCATCCAGCCTTTCAAACTGTTACAGTCAGGACTTCTGCTAAGCTGTGAACATTTTGGCACATAGAGACTAGATAGAAAATAATGCCTGCTACCCTTTTGTTAACAAACCAATTTTTCTATTTCCCTTTGAACCCCCAGAAGGGAAATATTTGCCCTAATTCAGCTAAAAGTAAGCAAAAAAATCATCATCCAAGTTCCTTAGGTTGGGATGATGGTTCTGGTTATTTTATAAATTATGGATATGTTGTCATTTAAGGGATAATTTGCAAGTGTTGTAGCCTTGAACAGAGAGGAAACTAGAGAGCGTAGATTCAGGGATTTCTACCTTTCCTTTCCTCTTCTCCTCCCTTCTTTCTCAGATGAAGGATGGGGTGGAAAAGAAAAGAGGGGGATATAGTAGTATTATAGAAATTAAAGAAATAGACAAATAGGGATAGGATATTAAATTTATCTTAAACAAAGTATTTTATAGTCAGAATCGTACATTGATATGATTTTTTTATTTAAAACAAAATTGAAGTTATAATTTCTTACATTGGTACTGAAATTATATATTGATACAGGTTTAACATTTTTATTGGTATAAAAGTTTGTATACTGATACAAAATTTAAAAGTGATATTGTTACTCTTAGATAGGCATTGTGCCTATGGCACTCATTTAAGAATACAAAGGCTTAGACCCAGTTCTTATAACAGCTACTTTTACAAGCTATTTAGAATGACTAAGTAATAGAAGTTAATAGTCAGATAGTAAACCACATCATGGTCATATTAGATTCTACTTTAGCTAACTACAGCAAGTGTTCAATATTATTCACATAGTGGGGAGCTAAGAATAATCAATGTTTGAGATATATATATATATATATATATATATATATATATATATATATATATTCAAGAATTTTCCTAATATATCTGCAGACAAAGATGCTGTCCAAGAAGGACAAACAGATGTGGGATGGTCAACTACTAAGCTACGACAACACGAGGTAAGCTAGTCCTTCATAATTCCTGCTTCACTTAAGGTCTGTCAGTTCTGGGCCAGAGGGCTAAAGACAGGTGCTCCAAATTTATAATAAATTAGTGAACTGTCCATGCAGTCAGCTGTTTCTACAAACTGTATAGTTTTGGAAGCTATGTTTTTGTGCTTCCTACATATTCAGGTAATATATAATTCCTTCTTAGATCTCTGGCAGAGTTGAAGACTGGTTATAGCCTCATAATTGAACTAAAGTTGTTAGCATTAAAGAAGATGTTCCAGACTTGAAAGGATGGATTCCAAATGGTAGTAAAAGTTAAAATCAACATAATTCAAACACAGAATTGTAAACTCTTTAAGTTAGAATAGATGGTAGTATACATTATATAAATTGACATATTTGATGGGCTAGATGTTAAGTATATATCATACCTTGTAATTTACATAATTGTTATGGTTGTGCTCAATTTATGTCTGAAAGAGCCTTTTTAACTGGACAAAAAGGGAGACATGTTGTGGGTAGTCCTGATGCTGTTTGAATTTTGATGTTAATTCTGCTTCCTCCAGAGAAGTTGCCCCTGATGAGCAGTCAGTCTAAGATGATCTAAGATGATCTCCTCTGAGCCTTCTCCCCATTTTAACTGGTCAATAAAGGCTAGAGCCTGGGATTGGGCAGTGGAGGGGAAAGCTGGGATGAGAGGTCTTTGCGGGGGGGTGGGGGGGCAGGAAGAGGGAGAAAGGAGAAGGGAAGGTGAGAGACTGGAAGAAGTAGAAGAGGAACCCAAAATGGAGTAGAACCATGTTGCCATGAGAAATGGCAAGTAGAAAAGAGTCTCGTAGCTAGGGAATAAGTTTGCATAGTGCTAGATCTTCCCAATCTAAGCATATAAATTATAAATATAATAACTGGACTGTATGGTATTTTGTATGGCTTTATTGGGGTTGGAAATTACTGCAACACTCAGGCATTTGGGGGCATTCTATATCTAAATTACAGTGCCTATGCTACCTTTCTCTGCTAAGCCAAAGCACTTCAAATAGAAAGTTTTAGATTTACACAGAAAAATGTCTATTCTTTGATTCTAATATTCTAGCATGGCCAGGACAGTAACTATATATCATTAACTGATACTAATTCTCTTCCATATTTGATTCAAGAGTCAAAGAAGGCTAACAAACATTGTTTCATTTTTCATGAACTAAAAACATGCAAAGTGTATAGAAAATAAATGAACATAATATATACTCATTGTCAACACTCTGATCTGGACTTTGAGGGAAAGGCTCATATGTACACTGAGCTTTTGAGCCATACCTACTCACACATTCACAAACATGCTGACAAACAGAATGAATATTAAAATAATTCTCACTCCCCTTCCCTCCCTTTTCTTCTTTGTTTCCCCATTCCCATTCCTCTCTTCCTCACCCTCTTCCCACTTCCTCTCTGTGTCCTCTTCCCCCTCCTCCCCCCTTTTTCCTTCCTCCTTCCTCCGCCCTCTCCCTCTCTCCACCTTTCGCTTAGCCTTTACTTCCTTATTTGGAGTTTGATACCTCATGTTCATGGGGTATAGTTTACAACTTATTCCTGAGAAATATCATGTGTGATATGTATGTTTTGAATTGCATAGCTCTAGGATCTTTATTCTCTATCACTGATTGATTTGTAGTTTGCACATGTATAGAATTCTAGGCTATATATCATTTACCTTGAGAATATTTAATGTATCAGTGTATCGTATCATTCAAGTTTACAGGATTGATATTGGGAGTTCTGCCACAATTCTGATTCACAGTACTTGTGCAGATTGTGTGCTTTCTTTGGTAGTCATCTTAATGTAACAAAGCTATGTTTCATGTACTTATTATTTAGTACCCAGATAGGACTTTCACATAGATAAATTCTTTTCCTTTGTCTTGACAGGATCATGTTGACAATTCCTGCTTCTACCTTTTCCCTTTCCATTCCTAGTACATATTAGTCACGTCTTACATTTCATTATGTTTTTCAATCACCTCTTCTGTTGCCATCTATATTTTTCTTCTCGTCCTTGATTAAACCTGTTTAGCATCCTGTCTTGGTTTCCATTTTCTTCTTTCATGTGTTTTAGAGTTTTTCTTCTTTAGATGTTTTAGAGATTTTGTGGAGAAGATAAAGGTCTAAAGAAGAAATATCTAGAAGCTTAGCCCACCAGAAAGGGGCCGGCCCTGCAATAAACATTAATGGCCTTTGCTTTATATTCAATGAACTAGATTAACACATAACATACTAAATAAGCAACACAGGAATCAACAAAATGATGGAAAAAACCCATGGGTTTTATCTGGCTTACATGTTATTTCTTCATCACTGTTTCTGTTTTTTTGCTTGTCAGTGTCCATTTCAAGGAAGGAATTATAAGCTATCTTCTTTCTATGCTTGACATCACAAAATGTCTTACTCTGTCAATATAAATTAATCTGTATTTTCATGAACTGCACACTATAATTCTTTTGACTATTCCCAACCATGTATATGCAAGTGTATGTAGATTTTTGGTCATTAGAAATATTTTATCTCATCTAAAAATAGAAAATTACTTGTAACTTTAGAATATAGAAAATAACTCTGATTCATGTTTTTAAAAAGTGAAACATCATCCATTTATTTATATTTACACACCCTGAATGCCTTTCTGTAAACAAGCAACAAGAAGCAGTGATTCTCTACATTGATAAAGTAAATCTTACCAGAACAAAATTTTAAACATGTATTTCTAGGAGTAAAGACACAGTTACCAATAATATTATATATAATGCAGTTATATATGCATATGTATGCAAATATAAATTACAGTTTTAAGAGAAAAAATTTAAGATTACATTGTTATTAATCCATTTGATATTTTCATGCATGAAAATATCTCATGATTATGGCATCATTATTAGTGCTGTGCTGAATTAACTTAGATTCTATTTGGAATGAAAATGTTCCTTCCTGGAGAAGAGAAACAGGGACTAAGGAAGCTCACAAAACTTACCATACCCAGGAATCTTATAGCACTCAAGAGGTCTCTTCCCAAGTGATGTAAGCAGAAAACAACTGTGGAGGTGAGGTATACTCCAGTGAAGCTGCCAGCCAGCTATTTAACAGATTTCAGTGACCCAAGTTCTTTAATTGTCACATAATTTATTCTGTTTGCAGCTGCCTTGAGTCATCCATGTTATTTAGTAAGTGCTGTGAATCACCAAGCTAGACTTGGGCAGAATCATTCCTGTGGTCTGTCATAGGTACACTCTTGGTTTCCCTGTTTCTTCCCAAAAAATGTCACACCCATCATTCAAAAAAGGGTTACAGAAAGATTTTAAGGTTTTCATGTCTTTAATCTTGCCACATAATTAAAAGATTATTTTTCAATATTTGACTTGCTAATGCATGATTTTCATTTCTCTTCTCAAGAAAAGGCATTCTGTTTTCTCCTTACTGATCATCCTCTTGGAAAATGTTTACCTGACACATGTGAGAGAAGCGTCTGGAATGGAAGCTCTGATATGTCTTCTGACAGTCTTCATGGGAAGGTAGTTCTCAAGTTATCATTACATTCACCACACGAAAATTGGAAATGATTTGTTTGGAGAAATGTAGCTATTTCTAGAAACAAGATGTTTGGACATCTTTAGAAAAAAAGGTTTATTATCTGACAGAAATAAAAACACTGTAGTTACATGAAAATCAGCGTAATTTTTGGTCCATGATTTGAAGTTATTAATACACACAGTCCTTGCTTCCAAAATATGATCATTCTCCAAAATTATACAAGAAGTTTTTCCAGCCAAGTTTGTGAAAAGTGATGTTTGAAAATTAAGGTCAAGAACTGATTGGACAATAACAATGTTTTTATCTGATTGCTTCCAAGTTTCTTCAGGTCTCTGAAATGCAAGCCAATCTTGTATTTCCACTCAGCACTGCATCTTCATTTGGTAGTGCTCATAACACTTGAATTCATCAGTTAAATATATGTTTTATAGAATAAAAATGTTGCCACTAGAACAAATAACTCAGTTGCTTTATTTGCCTCTGTATGTTTAATTATCTAAATGAACATCTGATACATAATGTGTAAATAAATAAATCAATAAATGAACAAAAACCAAGAAACCTAATGTATTGGATTATGATCGAAACATGTAATAATATTTGGAAATTTTGAAACAATCTGTGTTTACAAAATTTTTACACACAAGAGTTTATTTAATTTTATTATGCAAAGTATTGTGCACTTAGAGCTAACAAGAAATAATTTGTGTTATCTGAGGATTATCCAGGGAGAGGATACCAAAACAAAATAATATAAAATAAGTTATATCCCCTATTTTAAGTATTTAAGAAATAAGATCTGAGGCTGGAGAGATAGCTTAGCAGCTAAGAAATAAGATCTGACTATACTTCACTGGAAAATTATTATTTACATGATAATTATATCATAATTCATTAAAGATCCATGAAACAGGAGCCTCTTATATAACTTATCACATTCTTTCAAGTGAAGAATCAAACTGAAATATTACACATGTCTTTCTGGCACATCCCAATTTTATACCTAGACAAAGATGATGGAATGTTCACAAACTATGAGATGTTTTATAGAGAGAACTTTTGAAATTTTGTATTTTTCATATTAAAGAAATATCTTAGCATTTTAGTTTTGCATTTTATGGGCATCTGGGACATAAAATGTGTAATATTTCACTGTGAGCATCCAAACTGTCTTAGAGTTTTCATTGCTAAGAAGAAGCATCATGACCAATGCAACTCTTATAAGAAATACATTTAATTGGGGCTGGCTTACAGTTTCAGAGGTTCAGTTCATTATCATCATGGCAATGTGCAGACAGACATGGCACTGAAGGATCTGAGAGTTCTGAATCTTAACCTGACTATGTTAGGCAGAGTCAAAGCACACCCCCACAGTGACACACTTCCTAAAAAAGGCCACACATCCTCCACTCCCTGTGTGCCAAGCATATTCAAACCACCACACAAACACCACTAGAATGTGAGCATAACAATAGTTAAGAAACAATCTGAACAAATACCTAATGTGCAACAACAGACACCAATGATTCTGTAAACTGCCCAGGATGTGGGCATATTCACTCTTACAGAATTGTTAGTTTATTCAAGACATTTGTTTCTTCAAACTTTACAAAAGAAATAAATAAACTCTACTCATTGTATCAGCATTTATAGTGAATGAATTTCTTACAAATGGGAAAACCTTTAATTAGGAGTAACAGATGTTTGAAGAGTCAGCAGCATTTTATGCCACACAGCTCAGAAGTTTCTTGTATTAATTGTGAAATAATTTACTGTACACATTAATAAATTTTGTTTTGTTTATTTTTATTGGACATTTTATTTACATTTCAGATGTGATTCCCTTTCCCCATTCCAATAATTTTCTTAAAATGTGTATTTTATGTCAGATTTGCTGCATGTAGACTTGGAGTCTGATAAATGAAAATTTAACCATCAACTACTCACTTCACAGTAGTCAAAACCAAGGCCAATAGAGCTGTACCACACCAAACTCTCCCTTACTTCTAGTAGTTCAGTCATTGATGGTCTAAACATGATCTGCTAACTTCAATGGCAGGACACATGGACAGAACAATCTGTTTAAAATTGTATTTCTGCTGTGAAAACTCACAAAAGTATGTGTGAGGGTACTCAATTGTACAAGAAAAGCAAAGAGCAAAAATAATGTTGTTTCAATTTAGAGCAACCTTATGCACAGATTGGTTTGCAATTGTTTGTACACAGCATTGATGTGATATAATCTGTCAAAAAGACTTCAGAATATTTGTACGTCCTGCTACTTCCTTTGCCAGTAATAGTGAGAGAGGAATAGATGTGGAGAGATGTGTGTGTGTGTGTGTGTGTGTGTGTGTGTGTGTGTAGAGAGAGAGCAAGAAAGATTATTTAAAACTCAATTTTGTTTTACTTTAAAGTAAAAAAAAAATACTGATATAGATGTCCCTTTGTGTTTCAATAGCCTTTTAAATATTGCATTTTCAGTAATGTGGACAAAACATCAGAGAAAATTCATACTGGAATTCGAGAGTTTGGATGTGAGGTATTTTAGTACAATCCTTTTCTTTTGAGTGACAGACAGTGTACCTGGTATTTTCTTATGTCACAATATCACCTGTCCAGGATAATTCTATCCTGCAATCTGCTACTTTCCTTGAAGACTGCATTTCCAAAACTTAACACATTGCAAAATTAATGAGGTCTCATCTAAGACCATCACAACAATCACCAGCATGCCTTTATAGAATTTCACACCTATTTGCACAGGAGCCTTGTGAGGACAGGAATGAGGGCCATTGCCCCTGCTCACTATTCATTCTTCATTGTCTAATACAATGTACTGAGTACTCAGAAGATACTAAATAAGTATTTGTTGCATGAAACAAAATAATTCATAATTCACATATTTACAGTATTTTTCAAAGACATAAACCAATATTTTATAGAACAAACAAACATTTTCCCTAAATGTCTGAATCAAACAGCATCAAGGCTTTATGTGCCATCTCTATGGAAACTTCTATGCATACAGTGAAACTTCTGATATTAGTAATGAGATACATATAATTGTTTTCCTCTTATAAATAGAAAAGATAAGACTTCTAGTTCAAGATTTCTGCTCATTGCTACTAAATGCAAAGCTAATCTTCTAACAGACATTAAGAAAACATCATTTATTAAGTTAAATTGAGTTTGCTGAAAGTAAAAACATTACAGCACTCATACCTTATAGACAAGTATGCTGTGACAGGCATTGTCTAATGTACTGGGGAACTTAGGCTCTGTTCCACTCACGATTCTAAGTGCTGCTTTATGCTCTTTGTCCTTTGCCAGATTCTAGGGAAATCATTCAATTTGAGGTACTTGGTTTGGTCAACCCTAAAAAACAAATGCAAGAAACTTTAGGGTAAAATGGTCCTATGCTTATACAAATTGATAAGAAAATAAAGCAAATAGCATCAGAGAAGAACTGGTAGCCACGTTCAAGCCACACTGTGGTTCAAAAGGAACAACAGAGACCCAGAAACAATTGTGAAGGATGTGTTTGTGTTAGCACATTGAACTTGCTCCATTTAAAAAGAAAAATGTAGCGATGCAATCACCATATGCCACTCTAAGATGCATCTTTATTATAAAGATTTTAAAATTCACAAAAGTGGCATCTTAGAACCAATAAATTAGTGCAAACAATGTATAAATTATTTATCTATAAGAGAAAGAAAAAAGAGAATTTAGTACAAAGGCTCTGACTTTAACTTTATACTTTAACATGTAAAAACTCTTACAAAAATTTGTCTTACCACAGGATTGGAATAGGTGGATATAAAATTATCAGATACAGAGGAAATAAATGTGTCAGTATAACTGTTGTAGATATATACAACTTTATCTAATTATTCTCATAGAAAGTGGTTCAGTGCATTAGTGGGATACACTAATCACATATTGTCTGGAACACCAATAGTTGATATGAAGTATATTTAGTCTATAAAAATAACATGTTAGTTGTTCTAAGATAGAAGTTTTCCATGAATTAAACATATTCTTTGATAACTTTATGCACTATGTAATGCATGCAGATCAGCCACACCTTCACCTTCATTATTTCCCTCTCATCCCAGTCAATCTCACTTCCTCTGAACAGGTGTCTTTCCCGTGCTCTTGTCTTCTTCTTTTGTTTTATAACCGACTGAATTCAACTAGGGCCACCTGTGTGACCATCACTTTGAAACTACTATCTGATTGGCTCATCAATGGCTAGACTTCCAAAACATAATGACTCAGCCTCTCCTAGAATTTTTAAGAAGCCCAGTGTTCAGCAGGGTGAGGTAGGTCTCCATCAGTTCCTCTCCTACCTAAGACTGGCTCAGTGTGTCCAACCATACCCGCCATGTATTCATGACTGCATTTTACCACCTTTCTTTACCTCTTTATCTTTAGCTTTGGAAGATTTTAAAATTTTAACCTCATCTTCTTTGATATTCCATAATACATAGTGTAGTATATGTGTCCTGTTTAGGTATGAGCACTCAACTGTCTTTCACTGAAGTACCTTAAGAGACCAGAAGAGTCTCTGCATTGCAACCATTCACTGTAAAAGAAATTCTCTGATTAAGGCTACAGGTCATACATCTCTGGGTAGAAGCATAAACAAGTAATTTGAATCTTCTTCAATTTACCTAAGCAACAGAAGTACATTTCTCTCTAGGGCCTGTGAACTCATCAGCCTTGGGTTTTTGACCCACTTTATAGTATCAAACTTACAATATATCCTGCAGAGTAAGAATTGAATCTAAGCAGATAGTTAGCCATACAACATAACCAGTGGCCATGTCTTCCTTGGTCAGTTGGTATTGTATCTCATTAGATGAAAGGCCACATAGATCTGCATAGTGACCTCTGTTATTATGAAAGTTAGTCATGTGGGTGGGAGCTTCTAGTCCCATGCCACCTGGGTATTTGTGTATCTTTTAACTAATTTGTGTGGTGACTTCGGTAGTATGGTCTTATTTGGTTCTGGTATTGTTTATGGAGCCTCAGAAACGTTTCTGACCAACAGCCAATAAGAAAGTATCTTAAACATTACTATGAAGATTTGTCCTGAAGTTTGAGGACCAGCATAATCCAACCAAAAATAATATTGTATTTACTCTTTTTAACATACTTTCAATTGTCTTACGAAATAGTAATGCTATATCTGTAACCTAAGGCATTTCCATTTCTTGATTTTTAGGAATTCTGAATTGACTGGCTACACCAGTTACATTCCTACCAACAATGGAGGGTTCCTCTCTCACCACATCCTCATCAGTATTTGCTGTAATTTAATTTGTTTGTTTTGCTGTCTTTCAATTTATTATTTTATTTTATCTTGTATGGGGGTATTTTGCTTGTATGTATGTATGTATGTATGTATGTATGTATGGCCTCTGAATGCATGCCTGATGCCTACAGAGGCCAGAAAGGAATGTGAGATCTATGGAAATAGAATGGAGTTACAGATTGTTGGGAGATGCAAATGAATCCAGGTTTCTGAAAGAACGGGTAATGTTCTTAACCTCTGAGTGATCCTTCTGACTCCTCGTCTAATTTCTTGATAATAGCTATCTTCATGGAAGTAAAATGGAATCCCAAAAAGCTTTAATTTGCACTTTTGGAAAAAATTTAATGTCCCTTTCCCTTCCAAATAAAATTATTGTTCTAATTGGGAAGAATAAGAGAGGATACAGTACAAAGTCAGAAAAACAGTAGTGTCTTCAAACATGCAATTATTAATTTCCTTGTTAGAAATCTAGCTTTTCCAAGAAAAAAAGCCAGGTTCAGAACTAAGTCTTTTAGTTAGGAGGGATGACAGAGGTTCTGGTTAGTCAACAAAATGATGAACTGGGTATTAGGTCTATCTTATACCTTACTGACACAAATTAGTATAGTTATGTTCTAATTGTATTTTAAGAGAAAAGTTTTATTTTAACAGGAAGGGTGATATGTAGGAGGAGCTAAAATGGGAGGAGTAGTGAGAGGAAGAGGAGGAGTAAAGAGAAGAGGAGAAGAAAGAGAGGAGGAGCTAGGTGACAAGAGAGAGAAGGGGGGGGGGAACATCGAGGCGGATGTTCACATGTCCCTGCCAGTCAAAGATAGTTGATATATCTAGGTTGGGTATTGGGTTACACTTCTTATTGTATGGGCATCTTGTTATTAAGCATCACCAAACTCATAAAGCCTTTGATTAACATTAAAAAAAAATGTATGAAAGCAAAAAGGAAAACGAAGGATGAGACAGGGGTTTTCTAGGGAGGGGAAATGGGGAAAGGGGATAACATCTGAAATGTAAATAAAATATCCAATAAAGAAAAAAAAAGAAATCTAGCTTCTTTCTTTACAAAACTCAGTTCCACCTAGATGAATTATACTTCTTGTTACACATCAAGACTTTAGAAACAACTGGAATTCTTCTTCCCCAGTCCTCAGGAAAAGCTTTAATTGGTGTTGCCACAGAACAGTGAATGATCAAGGACTAAGTTACTATAATCCCACAACTTTCTAATTTTAGAGGCCTTATCAAGATTGCCAAATTCTTTTAATGAAGCTGAGACTATTTCTTTAAAAAAAAAAAAAAAAGCTTCCATTACACAATATAAAAAGAATGATGTGACACAGGGTTCAAACAACTTCTCAGCCTAGAACAGAAGGATGTCAAGTCTCTCACCATGAAACATTGATGATTTTATGTTTATGAGCCCATAAATGCAGCTTGATTCAGCAACTGACCTGTGAAGCATGGCCAGTTACTTGTATTAATATATTATTAATTATTAAAGCCTTTACTATGTATCTCCATTTTATTGTGTAGCATAATGAAACCATTCTAAAATTCAATTCTATCAATAAACAGCTAAACATTCGTAAAGATTTTTGCTAAACTAAGCAAATATGAAGCTGTGGTGGATCTGTGTCACAAAAGGCTGGGCTGCTTGTGGATACTGTCCTAATCTATGGCTTTAAGCAAGGCATCCTCTAGGCACATTTGGGGAGCAGGTTATGGAGGTCAGTGGCAATTTCTGCAAGTCTAGCAGGAAAGGGAAACAGTGAAGAAAGATACTTAAAGTGATGACTAATATTTCATTCTCATAGTTTAAGTTAATCAATATCATTATAGAAGGCAACCTAAAATCCTACAGAAGGACAATGAGTTCCAAGTGGAGAGCTTCTTAAGACCTCTACAGAGTATCTCATTCATTGTTACCAGAGATAAGTGTTTGAGGAAAAAAAACTTTCAAATTGTAAACTTCTCATCACAGGTTGCTTTCAGATTTTACCCATAAACTTTAACGCATTGAGAAGAGTGAAACATATGTATAAACACATGACTCACAGTGTGAGAAAGGTGCAGGGCAGGGGAGACATGCTGATACACAGAAACAAAGAGATCTTCAATTACTTTGCAACTGAATTCAGTTTTTAAAATCCTACCAGTGAACATATTCCTAAAATGTTCTGCTGCATATGACTATTGTTTAATTTTTTCCTACTTTCTGAGATACAAAGTTACATATGTATGTATATATGTATGCATGTAGGTATTTATCCATGAAAACCCACACTTATGTACATGTGTGTATGTGTATATATGTATATATATACGTGTGTGTGTGTGTGTGTGTGTGTGTGTGTGTGTTTTCCTATGTACATGTATTAGGAGTACAATAAAACCTGCTCAGGCTGTATGACAAGTGTTCAATTTCACACAGTCTAAGGATCCCTTATGCATTCGACTTAGCTGCATTGTCACACCCCTTCTTTTTTAAGAATAGACATGATTTGGTCTACCGACTATAACTTCACAACCTTTATTGTAGACTGTGTGTGAAGCTGAGGCATCCCTTAAAACCAGCTCTTTCTGCAGTACACAAGAACTGGTGACCTTTGCTCTATGTTGGGAAGAGCACACACTCTCCTTCCAAATAGGCCATAAAGTTAGTGTTTACTCTGTAGCTCTCAGAAAGAATAATGGCAGGAAAGGAGAAGCTGGAATGAATGGAGATGAAGTATAAAACAAGTTTTTCTTTTTTGTCTACTTTTTCTAGATGTCTTTAAAGTATCTCTCCTTTCTATGCTCCTTCATATTGTCCTGTTTGGGAGGTTTTCTCTTTTGCTTTGTTCTGTTAGTTTGATTGTTTCTTTCCTGTTGTTTGTTGACCAGTGTAATTTTTAGTTACCTTAAAAATTACTTGTGTACTCATTTATGTGTTCTCAGGCTTATTACTAAAATATTTCTACTGAAGATGTAAAAGTCACATAAGCTTACAGGCTTAAAGCTGATCATATTTGTTGTCTCAAAATTTCCTTTGGTCACTTTGCAAGGTGGTAGAGAGGATAGGCTAGCCCAGGGACCCCTGTGGAAGAGTTAGGGGAAGGACTGAAGGAGCTGAAGGTGATGCAACCCCATAAGAAGAACAACAGTATCAACAAACCAGACCCCTCAGAGCTCCCAGAAACTAAGCCACCAACCAAAAGCATACATTGGCTGGTCTTACACACACACACCACACGTATCAGTAGACTACCTTGTCTGGCCTCAGTGAGAAGAGATGTGCTTGGTCCTGTGGAGGCTTGATGCCTCAGCCAGAGAAGGGGAATGCTAAAAGAGTGTGGTGGGAGTGGGTGGCTGGGTGGGGTAGCACCCTCTAAGAGGTTAAGGGAAGAGGGTATGGCTTGGGGGGTTCATGGAGTAGGTACCAGAAAGGGGGACAACATTCAAAATGTAAATAAATAAAATAATTAATAAAAAATATTTAAAAGGAAAAAAAGATTGAACAAGGCCAAAGTCAAGGCACAAGTAGGGTGTACTTCGTTCATAAAGAGAAAATCTGCTGATTCTGTCATCAGCACGTTGGGTGGTAGGAATGACATTCCCAAGGCTTGGCCTGTTGAGCAGAGTATCTCAGCTATCCTAGTAAAGGTTTCTAAATTCCTGAAGGCTCTTCCTGGTTTTTCCCCCTGTCTGAACAAACATTCCCCCCCCCAAAAAAAATCATAAGACGAGTCAAAAATCAGAGAGTAAAAAACATTTTGCAGTTCAACAGCAGAAACTATGGCATAACATTCTGTGTTATGCCATAAATAAGGGCAAATAGGTATCTAAAGACAGCAGTATAGTCTGCCTTTCCCAGGCTGAGGAAGGAGACCAGAATTTGTAGGTTTTTGAATTAACACACAGGCTATTGATATATGAAAGTGTGTGTGTGTGTGTGTGTGTGTGTGTGTGTGTGTGTGTGTGTGTGTTGAGTATTTACACTTTGAAACAACATCCCCTAAACCCAGAGCAAACATTTGTTACAGGTCAATAGAGCTGTAATTTTGGAAGCACTACTTGAGAACTGAAAGGTGGCCTTGGGTTTCTGTTATGTATTGAAACTCATACAAACTGTATCTGGAATTCAGAAAGCGTTTTCTAGAGTTCCTGGAGAATGACAACAGAAGAAAAGAGCTAAAATTCTCCATGTTTTTCTCAGGGATCTCCTGCTTCTCTACATTTTTCAAAAGCTATTGGTCTTTTAGATAGCCACCTCATACACTTCTCATCAATGTAGGAAGCCTACACTTTTTATAAGCTTCTACCCACCAGGAATGAGACATTCTGCCCTCAATTATCACATTTCTTTGAATATCAATATACCTCAAGGACATATAATTAATGTGTGCTATGTGAAAAGCTAAGCCATCTGGTCATCTTAGTTTAAGGAACACATTACTAAGGACACGCCACACCTCTTAGTGCACCTTCCCATCCACCCCATGCATTTCAGCATTATCATCTCCCACTTTGTAATTTCAGTAACTAAAAACAAATATTATTTAGGTTGATATGTTATTGACTATTTAGGCTTATATGTTTTTTGAATGTTTAATATATGTAAAGATAATTGTATAAATTATGCAACTTTCTCTCAATAGGCATTTAGATATTAATACTGAGCCTAGTTTTTTTATAAATAAAGTAGATGCATTTATTTATTTCTAGTGGAATTGTGTTAATAATTTCTGAAATGATTATAACTAATAAGTGAATGTTTACATTTTGAATTTAATAACAAGACATCAACTTGCTTTACAATGTAGCTTAATAGAAACAAACTCTCCTCAAAATTGTAGAAGATTTGAGTTTGTTTCAGTAATACTGTGTTGTTACATTTCCTAAATATTTCCAAATGACTAAGTATGAAATTGTCTCTTACTATAGTTTTAATTTGATTCTCTAGTTACTAACAAAGTTAAAGATACTTTATATTTTCATTCATTGACAGGCTCTTACATTTTATAATTTATAAATTTATTGGCATCATGCTAAATTTCTATGGTATATTTTATATCCTCCTTGGGAACATTTTCCCCTAAAATATAAATTGAATTTTTTAAGATAAAAGATTTTATAACACCTTAAAAAGAAAAAAATAAAATTCATGTATTTATTAACAATAAAGCAATCTAGATAGTACATTGTGGAAAAAGCAAACAAGCTTGTGAGAGTTTTAAAATGCCTGGGTGTCACTCTTGAAAACGGGCAACACAAAATCAAGAGTCACATATATTCTCAGTGTTCAACATCATCATATTTTTATACATTATTTTAGCTATCATCACCCTCTAAAATTTGCATAGCTAAGATTGCTGCTTAAATATCAAAATTCACTAAGTTTAGGACCACATAAGAAGAACCTTAGAAGAGTAATCAATGAAAAACATGACTTAAGATTCAGACTTCCCAGCCGGGCAGTGGTGGCGCACGCCTTTAATCCCAGCACTTGGGAGGCAGAGGCAGGAGGATTTCTGAGTTCAAGGCCAGCCTGGTCTACAGAGTGAGTTCCAGGACAGCCAGGGCTACACAGAGAAACCCTGTCTCGAAAAAAAAAAAAAAAAAAAAAAAAGATTCAGACTTCCTGGGATCTAGAGAGAAGGCACAGTTGCTCTTCCCGAAGACTTGGTTCAATTCTCAGCACCCACGTGCCAGCTCACACCTGTCTGTAACTCGAGTTCCAGAAGAGAGACACCCTCACACAGACACAGATACAAGTAAAACAACAATGCACATAAGATAATATAATAAGTTCAAGCTTCCCAACCATGAAGTGACCTCTTATGAGTCATATGTGGACACTGCCCTGTTAGGGACATTAATTTACATTAAAACTTTTAAAGAATAAGTGAGTATGCTCATATTTTCTTGTCAGGGCCTCCCTCTTCTTTGTTTAGCTGTAGTCCTAAATACCATTTTCTCAACTAGAAATACCACTGGCTCACTCCTCTTTGGGGGGCAGCCTTTAAATTCATAATTCTTTGTCAACAAATATCAACTTCTAATCATTTTTAGGTACTGCCTTTAGTTTGGAAAAGTTAAATTTCAGTTTATTTTATTCTCTTATAAGTGATACTTCCTTAAGCTTTAAATGAGTTTACTTTGACTTATATGAGCTTCATTTCTGTTTCGTTATCTATAGGCAATGAATTAAGTAGCAGAACCTGAAATTGCTGTTTGTTGTGTTTCTGTCTGGTATGTTCTTCAGCTACACATTTATGATTAACGAGGCTAGAAATGGATGTGAAGAGCTAAACTAAAAATCGTCCCTTCCAGGGCAGCTTGTCTAGGTTTCTGCTACAGTTAGATCATTCCAAGTCACTGTGACTACTAAAATTGAACTTTGGGGTTTTCAATTTCTCTGGGGCTACAGATTGTAAAATTAGAATCCTAAGTGATGTGACACAAGCAATCATAAGGAATACATTGTGAGAATCTGCTTTCCACCTCCCCAGGTGTCACCAAAACAGTCAAGTTTCCATGCCTATGAATTGTTTCCTTATTTGGATGACTGGGCTGATAGATGGTTGCTTGGCTAGTTAGTGTTGTGTTGCTTTTTGCAGATGCTGTGATCCTCAACTTGGGGTCTTACGTAAACCAGTAAGCAAAGTACATTGCCACTTGCTTTCATCTTCAGTTCTTGATTTCCTGAAACCAGCCACGGTTTTTATGCACAGCCTAGGTGTCTTTATCTGAGTTTCTATTGCTGTGAAGACACACTATATCCACTCCAACCCTTAATTTTTTAATGCTTCTGTAAAAATGTGTTTTATTGGTTGTCATAGTCAGAGTTTCTATTCCTGTACAAACATCATGACCAAGATGCAAGTTGGGGAGGAAAGGGTTTATTCAGCTTACACTTCCACATTGCTGTTCATCACCAAAGGAAGTCAGGATAGGAATTCACACAGGGCAGGAAGCAGGAGCTGATATAGAGGCAATGAAGGAATGTAACTTACTGGCTTGCTTCCCCTGGCTTTTTCAGCTTGCTTTCTTATAGAACCAGCCCAGTGATGGCACCACCCACAAAGGTGCCCTTCCCCCTAGATCACTAATTGAGAAAATGCCTCACAGCTGGATCTCAGGGAGGCACTTTCTCAACTGAAGCTCCTTTCTCTGTGATAACTCCAACTTGTGTCAAGATGACACAAAACCAGCCAGTACATTGGTTATTTTATTTCTTTTTATTTCAAATGTTATCTCCCTTCCCAGTCTCCCCTCCACAAACCCCCTATCCCCTCCCTTGTTCCATGCCTCTCTGAAAGTGATCACCCACCCACCCACTCCTGCCTCAGTGCTGTAGCAGTCCCCTACCCTGGGTCATCGAGCCTCCACTGGACCAACAGACTCCCTTCCAGGTGATGCCAGATAAGGAAATCCTCTGTTACATATCCAGATGGAGCCATGGGTCTCCAGTGTGTACTCTTTGGTTGGTGATTTAGTTCCTGAAACTCTGGGGTGTCTACTTGGTTGATATTGTTGTACTTCCTATAGAGTTGTCTCCTTCAGTCTTTGCCCTAACTTCTTCATTGGAGTTCTCACACTCAGTTCAATGTTTGCCTGCACACATCTTTATCTGTATTGGTCAGGCTCTGGCAAAGCCTCTCAGGGATAGCTATACCAGGCTCCTGTCAGCAAGCACTTCTTGGCATCAGCAATAGTGTCTAGGTTTGGTGTCTACAGATGGGATGGATCTCTAGGTGGGGCAGTCTCTGAATAGCCTTTCCTGCAGTCTCTGCTTCACTCTTTGTCCCTGCTTTTCCTTTTGACAGGAAAAATTTTGGATTAATATTTTTGAGGTGGGTGGGTGGTCCCATCCATTTCAAAGTAGGTGTATAGCAGTGGGGGAGAGGGATTTAGAGGTAGCCAATAGAAAGTCCCAGATGCCAGGGACCCAAGATGTTCCTAGGACCCAACATGAGGACATTAGCCAAAATTAGCCAAAATACCCACTGCAACTCTTCTAAAGGAAAACATTTAGTTGGGGGTGGCTTACAGATTCAGAGGTTTATTTCAGTATCATCTTGACAGGAAGCATGGCATGTACAGGTAGAAATGGTACTAGAAAGGGAGCCAAAAGTTCATCCGTTCTACATCTACATCTAGATCAACAGGCACCAGGAGACAGAGAGAGGAGAGAGAGAGAGAGAGAGAGAGAGAGAGAGAGAGAGAATGAATATATACTGGGTGGGCCTGGGTTGTATATCTGAAACCTCGAAGCCCAATGACACACTTCCTCCAACAAAGCCACACGTACTCCACTTGGGTACCATTCTTAGCCAAACTCCCACAGCTGGCTTCAATCTATGATCTTTTTGCTTCCCCCTTCCAAATACAAGGGTTATAGTGTTCTTACTACTTTAGGCTATGATTGATTTCTGACTATGTTTCCAGCCTTCGGATTAAGAGATTTTTTTAGATATAGTTTCTCTTATTTCCACAAACCAAAGACTTCATGTACAAATCCCTATTCAGCTTCAGCGTGTTTTTTGTCCACGGAGCTGAAAGAAGAGTCCTAGATTGCATGTCACCTTACAATTAAGTTCTTCTGAATCACTGATGGAAAATAAGCTAATCTGTAAATGCAAATGTTCTATTAAAATGTTGATTTATGTTATTGTAATTCAGACTAAATGAAAAAAAAACAAAAATAAATAACTTAAGTTTCTTGATACTTTAAATATAAAGGAAATACACAGGTATTATATTTTTTCTAGATGTTCCTCAATATTATTTTGGAATAAAACATTAATAAATAAGACATTAATAAATAAAAATGGAATAAAAGTTAATAAATTTGAATCACAGCCTTTGTGCGCCAAAATGTTGCTGCCTGCTCCGCTCCATGCTTGGCAGCCACTGTGTCTTGGCCCAAGCTGCCGCTCCGGTCTGAGGGTCAGGGTCTATCGAGAGAGAGAGAGAGAGAGAGAGAGAGAGAGAGAGAGAGAGAGGGGATAAAGAGGAAGAGACTCGAAGAATGGAGACAAGACAGAAAGTCTGATCAAGTCTCGTTTATTGAAGGGAATTCTGAGGTATTTATATGCTTTTGCCACGTGCCTTGTAGGCGCGTGGACACCACGTGCCTTGCAGGTGTTGATATGACATAAGCCTTACAGGCGTCTATAGCGTGAATAGCATGTGCACCGTGCGCCTTGCAGGTGTGGATAGCACATGCGCCTTATAAGCATGTATGGTGTGGATAGCACGTGGACAGCACGTGAACTGCATGCCTTGCAGGCGTGACTACCACGTGCACCTTGCAGCTGAGGGCAGTAAACAGCAAAACAAAATATGTGGGATATCAGAGTGTGCTTCAGCTGTTGTAGGCTATTGAAAACCAAATCTCTTATCAGGGTATATGGTTCCAGGTGGCTGCAAAGATGATCTAGCCGCTTTCTGCTAAAAGTCGGCTCCCAACACACAGCTAATTGAAAAGTAGAGAATTATTCATGCATTCTTTCAATTAGAATAAACTGACTCAAAATTAAATATTATATTCCATGCTTTGTAGTAGAAATTCAAAGATAAATTATATGATTTAAAACACTTATACTGAAGTCAATACTGGAACTATGCCTTTTAAAAGAATATTTTATTATGACTATATTATTGATGATGCAATATAGTTCTATAAGCATTTATGGAGCACCAAGTAAAATTCTGTAGTGAAAATAAAGGAGCAAAATGGAATAATTATGAGAAACCTGCTTTATTACCTACCAACAATGTATATCTAAAAAGAATTGACTCATATGTGTATATTATCTCTGCCTTTCATCTCAATTTTGATTATTTATTAATCCTTAACAAAAAGATCAATATATTGTGAATTCATTTATATACACTCAATATTGTGTGATAAAAATCATTATGGAAGTACTATTATATAAGGAAGTACTAGATGGAACTATGATATGTAGAGATGAATGATGCCTCTCTCATTTCCTGAACTACACTGAGCAAGTAGATATAATAGTATTTCTTTCCATATGAATGGAAATATTTTTAAATTTGTTTAAGAATCTCAATAAAGCCAATGAAAAGAATTATTATTCATCTTGTCTAGCCATGGAAAGTGCACAGTAATTGATAACCTTCATATCAGTGTTCTTGGAATTTCTCCAACTGCATTAGCAATTGGTCATCTTAATTGTGTGGTCCATTAGCTGAAATCTGCATCACAAAGCTATCATGTAAGATTTTTGCTAATTCTGATCCATTCATTATAAGGTCAAAGTTTTTCTACTCATTGTGAAATAAAACTAAATACATTAAGTCCAAGTATTTTGGTTCATTCAATAAGGAAGCTCAAGTTAGTCATTGTACTGCATATAAAATAAAATTTCACTGACAATGCCTTTAGTGCTTTCAGATAATTTTATAATGCAAAAGTAGCTCATTTGAAGGTCTGGAACCTTCAAAAAGTTGGAAAAGCCTATAACAATCATTGACTCTATTTTCTGTGATGTATCTGCTGGTCCAGAGCACTGCTACATGCCTCAGTCTAACTGATAATCATTAATATGATTCTAAATAAAAAGTAGAGTCAAAGTCAACTTCATGGTTAAAAAAGCATCCTAGTACATTAACAGAAGCCACATAGCCACATTTGCTTAAGCACAGTTCTTAGGCAGATGTGTTTAGGCAACGAAATATTTAGTAGATCAGTTCCACACTCAATCCTTTATTCAATCAAATTTTAATATTTTTAAGGACCTATTATGCTTTCCATGGTGCTACACCAAGACAAGAAAAATGAAACACTATGCCGTTTAGATTTTTGTGACCTCATCTATTCTAATACTTTTTCAACTAATTTAATGAAGATTTATCAAATGCTATTGTCTATCTGAGACCTTATTTCTCTATTTTCTTTCAGATGACATAGCAAGTAACTATTCAGAATCCTTGCTGAAATCCAAAAGCTACATGTGTCTACATCTCAAATTTTATTGACTTGGCCAAAATATTGAATTAACATAAAATACGGGTATGTCAATCCAACATTGTTCTAAATCATACATATCTCACAAGTTACCTAAGTAAGTATTGAGTGCATATTAGAAGATTTAAAAACTATAGTAGCTAGCTCTCTCTTTCAAAGAAAATGAAAAGTTTGTGTATGTTTCATATCTTTGTATATTTCTTTCTCAGATCCTCCCTCATATCCCAAGCCTTACAAATCACCAAGAAAAGTCTAAATGTATAACCAAATTCTTACAGTAGCTAAGCTTCTCTTTTTGTGTTGAGATAGCTTCTAGGTTTTGCTACATGATATTTTACTCAACCTAAGTGTTTTAGTTTTTCTCTTTCCCCATTGACACCATCAATATCATGACAAAAGAAATGTATGGGAGAAAGACACTTAATTTGCTCACGATTTTAAGTTACCTTTTATCGTAGACTATCAGAGAAAATCACTATGACAAGAACTAATCACATTAAGAACTAAGAACATAAAGTATCTAATCACTTCACATCCACAATAAAAAAAGAAAACAATTAATGCATACATGCTAGGGCTCAGCTTGCCCTTTCCATGTGTACAGTCAAGATCCCACATTCAGAAGTTCTGATAAGGGTCTTTCTCCGATAAATATAGCTCTTCCCAAATCATTGAACTTAATAATGACAATCTCTGACAGATTGTGTCTTGGTTAGGGTTTCTATTAACGCAACAAAACACCATGACCTAAAAGCAAATTGGGACGAAAAGGGTTTACTTGACTTACATTACCAGATTATAGTCCAACACTGGAAAAAATCAGGACAGAAATTAAAACAGGGCTGGAACCCAGAGGCAGGAGCTGATACAGAGGGTGCTGCTTACTGGCTCGCTTCACATAGTTTGCTCAGCCTGTTTTCTTATAGGACCCAGGACCACCAGCCCAGAGATGGCTCTACACAGTAAACCTGGCCCTCCCCCATTGATCACTAATTGAGAAAATGCCTAAGAGCTGGATCTCATGGAGGCATTTCCTCAACTGAGGCTCCTTCCGATTTGATAACTTACGTTTGGCTCAAATGGACACACAAAACCAGTCAGTACAGATGGCAACCTTAACCTGAACAATCCCTTATATGTGTGCCCGGAAGGCTACCTCTTGAGTGTCAACTTGACAATCAATTCATCTGTTGTTAATGTGATAGTCAACTGCATCACATTTTAGCCACAGTCTTCCACCCCTTGTCCCATAAGTTTATGACTAGGTTGTATTATAACATAATTCAGTGTAACTTAAAACATCGCCAGAGTAGTTTATAGTTCCAACACCTTAAAAGTCCAAAGACTCATAACTGTAAAACCCTATCAAACAAAAATCAGATTTCATATTTCCAACAAAGTAATGGAACAATAAAAATTCTTATTCCAAAAGAAATGAATTGGGTCTCAAGAAACAGTTCCACCAAAACAGAACAAATTCAAATTCAAGGAGGGTTTTTTGGTTTTTGTTTGTTTGTTTGTTTGTTTGTTGTTTGTTTGTTTGTTTGTTTTGTTTTTCAAGACACGGTTTCTCTGTGTAGTCCTGGCTGTCCTGGAACTCACTCTGTAGACCAGGCTGGCCGCTGGCCTCAAACTCAGAAATCTGCCTGCCTCTGCCTCCCAAGTGCTGGGACTAAAGGTGTGTGCTACCGCTGCCCGGCTCAAGGAGGTTTCAAAAACACAAAATCTTTCAGCTTCTCGCCTGATATCTGGAGCTCACACTGGAATTATAGAATGCCCAAAGAGGCTTTAGTAGCCCTCTCCAGCAAGCTCTACTTGGGATAGCTCTACTACAAGCCTGCAGCTTTCTTCAGGGTGCATTCCGTGTCCCTAATATCCCCAATGTCCTCTAATCTACATTGTAACTGAGGTTTTACCTTCCTAACTTTACACAATGACATCTCCTGACCAAAGACTCTGATTTTCCCTCATATTACCTGGCCTCAGCTGCTCTCTGGCCCACTCAGTCATGCATCCTCTCTGCCTCCAAAACCAATCGCGGGTAGAAATTGCCATGTGCTGTTGCCAACTTGAGACATAGCATAGGCCGATTGGAACAGTTCTGTATCAACTTGTGTGTGCTGACTCTGGGGAAGCATTTTTCTAGGCAGCTGCTTTTAAGCCTAGATTTTCTTTCTTCAAATGAGCCTGAATTGTTACAAGATACAACCATTGATATATGGGGTTTGACCTCAAACAGCCCTCATGTTGGCTTAGCACATCACAGGAGGCTTCTCTTCAGACTTAGTGATGACCATTTTAAAATTTACAGATTTCTTCTTTTTTGCGTATGTTTTTAATAATTTTTATTGGATATTTTCTTTATTTACATTTCAAATGCTATCCCCTTTCTCAGTTCCCTTCTGAAACCCCTATCCTATCACCACTCCCCTGCTTCTATGAGGGTGTTTTCCCACCAACCCACCTATTTCTGCTGCCCTCAAATTTTTCTACACTGAGGCATGAGCCCTCACAGGACCAAGGACCTCTCCTCCCACTGATGCCCTTCTTAACACATGCCAGAATGCTTTCCTGTTGAAAATTTCTCTTCACAATCAAGTCAATCCATTTTCCCTCAAATCAACTTCACTAAAGGTCTCAGGATACAGAAAGAATACAGCCATCTTTTTTGCTAAAATAAGCCACTAGTATCCCTTATCCAAGATCCTGAGAAAACTCTCATTCCAATCAGAAAACTCATGAGCTGGGTCTCTAATGTCAGTGTTTCTCTCAGTAATCTTGTCTGTCATGCTCTTCCCCACAACCTAGAATGGCTGGTGAAGTGCTGCTCATAGCATTTAATGACTATCTATCCGGAGTTTCCAAAACCCTCATTCCTCTTGCAAACAGTTCTAAACCCCTAGAAGGTTCATCACAGCAACAAATTCACTTCTTGGTATTTTCTTTCTTACTTCCTTGTCCCATTGTTACAATAAAATGTCCTTAAAAACAAACTTAAGAAAGGAGGGGATAATTTGGATCAGAATCCCATATCAGAAATCATCATTAGAGAGAAGTCAATCAGCTTGAACATGAAACAGGGGGTCACCTTACAGCCACAGTCAAGAGCAAAGAAAGGAATGAGTGGATGCATGATACCTAGTGCTCATCTTGTTCTCTCCACTTACAGTCCAGGATCTCCTGCTTAGGAAATGGTCCTACCTGGAACCAAGAGGGATCTTCCCATTCTAACAAATATTACCCATCACATGTGATTTCATATCAGCATTTATTCTGAACTTCTCATCTGAATGTTACCTCCTTTCGATAAGTGATGATGGGCATATTGAGTTACCTTACTTTTCTTCAATTCTACATAACACCTTTGGTCTGAAAACATAATTGCACCCTAACTCTCTCTATGCCTTGAACAAAATAACAAAATAAATTATTTAAAAAACATTTCACATACATCTTCCATGGCACATCTTACACTGTTCTATGTTATTATACTTTATATATTTGATTAAATATAAAGGCTATGTTTTGTCTCAATTCTTTTAAAAACTATATCTTACTGGATTCATTCTGCCTTATTGGAATATATATATATATATATATATATATATATATATATATATATATTCTTTCTCATTAGAATCAGTTGCATTTGTAGACTATGATATTCATAAAAAGAGACTCTCAGCCTCTTAGCTCATCCTCCCTTTTAGTGGGTCAAGGCTTGGAATCAAATCTCTTGTGTTAGAAGCTTTAGAGATGATACTACTTAAGTCAAATCATTTTATGCAACTTTGGCTGCCTGGACAGAGAAATGAAGCAGTTTCCTGGAATGAACTGTTTAGATAGGATAAGCTCTATGGCATTCAATCTACTTCCTAATCCTATTAGTCCCAGGGAAAAGAGATAAAAGGACCATTAGAGTGGTGTGGCTGTGTCCTGGCCTGGTTACTGCAAGCTAGGCTCTGTGAGAGGTGACTTCTTTGTGATCTGCAGAAAAGCTGCTGGTGAGGAGGCGTTCCCACAAGACTGTGCTGCCACAAAGACAAAGCAAAGTGCATCCTATTTCTATACTCCTTAAACAGGAATCAAAGATTTATTCTGAAAAATTATTACAAAGAATTGGAAGTAACTTCTATGACTCTAAAATGTAGATAGGTGAGAATATGAGAGTGGTGGAATTTTAAAGATCAATATTTTAAAATGAAAAATGTAGGATTAATACTAATTATGTCATCATGATAACTTAGTTCTATAGTCATAGCTCTGAGTTTCTAAAGCAAGGAACTGCATGTATTCAAGGAATTTGAGTGTTAATCCAACTGTATATTGGACAAGTGACTGGCAATAAGCAACCCTGAGATTCTAAAATATACTCCTTTTTATAAGGTTTCTATAATTCTCTTGATGAAACTAATTTCCTGTTTCAAATTGTGGAGTAGGTTACATCATATCTTCTATTTTCTTCCTATTTGAACTTCAACAAAAAGTTAAAAAGTTAAAGTGTTTGTGATCAGAGGAAAATATCTTACTCAAATGAATGTGTGCTATGTTCTATGCACCTAGAATTGTTATTTTTAATGGTGTTATATTAAGCCTTTTAACATCCCAGGTTTTATACTTTGAATACACACATACTCCAGGAATTTCAAATTTAGAATCAGAAGTTTGTAGCTTCATGTGCAAAAGAGCACCTTCTCCTTCCTTCATCACTGAGGTACCTTCAGTTACTTCTGCCTTCCCAGTATACTGACATATTACAATAGTCAGAAAGGCTGTATTACTTTCCTTCTCAAGATTTGATATGTGTACTTTTATTATATGTAGGTATGGGGAGGAAATACATATGTATGTTTGAGTACAAGTACTCTCAGAGGGCAAAGATGTCATCTCTGTAGGAGCTGGAGTAACAGAAAGTTGAAAACTAAGGAGACTGAACCTGGCTACTCTGCAAGAACAGAATATTCTCTCAACCACTACTAATTTAATTTACTTCAATCCAAGCAGACCATATATTAGGGTTAAAGAGCTTATCTCCTGAGAAAATCTCTTCTGTTCTAACTAGGTATCTTTATGCTTTTCTACCTGTAAATAGTAAAGCCCCTAAGTTGAATAAAAAGTTCCAGTCCATGCTTTCATGGCCAGGATTCAGCCTTTCTCACACACTGCATATGTGGGGAGTGTGTGTGTGTGTGTGTGTGTGTGTGTGTGTGTGTGTGTGTGTAAAAAGAAAAACAAATAAATAGGCTTTTTATAACTTCAGGAAGTAAAATTTATTTCAAATATTCTGTCTTCTTACAAGTTGGATCCAGGACATGCAACTTCTTGTCACCTTGAGAATCAGCCTTTGCCACTTTGCACTACTCTCCCACCAACAACCTCTACTTCTGTCTTGGACCCTTCATGTTTCATTCTTTTCAGATGTGGATTCACTTAGCTTCTCATATATTACATGCCATGATCATCATTCATGCCATCCTTGAACTGACAAGAGGGGGCTAAGTAACAGAACATCCCAATTGTAATATATAAGGATGCATCCTCAGAAAATGACAATAAAATATTTAGAGGGCACATATTTCTTTTATATATTTCATACTTTTCAAATAATTTTCTACGCAAGATCCCATACTAAGTATTAGTATTTTTAAGTCTTTTAGCTAAAATAAAGTGAAAACTATTACAAAACAAAAAAGAAGTTATCACGTGACCTTTCCTGATGTGATAGGGCAATGACAAACAAAAGAAAGGATTCCATATAAGTTCAACTTCTTACTGTTAAATCACCAAATGCCGGGTCATACACATGAATGACTCATGGATATCTGAACCATTGAACCAGTTCCCAGTTAACATTCTACCTTCTTTATATTTTAACACTACTCAGTGTGCATTCAGAGCAGACAATATGTGTGGAATTTCACTGGGAAGGTCCAGTGGGCCTTGCCTCACATTCATTAAGTGAGGGAATATTAGCACAGTTCCATAACATAGACCTCATTGTCTCTGTATTCTTCTGCTATTTCTTTACATTGACCATGGGTCAAGGTCTTCTTCATGTGAGCAAGCAGCTCTGTTTTATGATGAAGAGGAGTGTGGCAATCCAGAAGGAAATGGCTGTTTCAATACTAGTCATGTGAGATTAGTAAGAAATCTCCCATCCACAGATTATAAAAATCCACACATAATTATAAAATCAAATGAAGAAAATGGAAAATACATTATATATATATATATATATATATATATATATATATATATACAGGAAATTAGGAATTGAAGATGGAAAATAAAAGAAAGTGAGTAAGACATCAGCTAAGCTGGGCTATAAACAGAAAAAAAACCAAATAAGCCAATTTTAAAAAGGCACAGAGCTAACAGAATTCTCAACAGAGGAATCTTGAATGTCTAAGAAGCACTTAAAGAACTACTCAAAGTCTTTAGTCATTAAGGAAATGAAAATTAAAACAACTCTGTATGTAATGAGTGTAGTTCCATACTACACTCATTAGAAGCACTAATATCAAAAACTCGAGAGCACATGCTGGCAAGGATGTGGAGCAAGGGCAACACTCCTTCCTTGCCAGTGGGAGTGCAAATATGTACAAAACTTTGGGAATCAATTTGGCGGTTTTTCAGAAAATTAAGATTTGTTCTATCTGAAGACTCAGCTATACTTCTCCTGGGAATATACCCAAAATATCTTCCACCATCCCACAAAGATACTTGTTCAACTATGTTCATGGCAGCTTTATTCATAAAAGCCAGAAACTATAAACAGCGTAAATGTCCTTCGACTGAAAATGGATAAAGAAAATGCAGTACATCTAAAATAATGAATTACTATTAGGTTATTAAAAACCAAGACATCATAAATTTTCCAGGCAAATGGATGGAACTTAAGAATATCATCTTGAGTGAGGTAATCCAGTCACAAAAGGACATGCATGGTATGTACTCACTTATGAGTGGATATTAGCCATAAAATACAGGATACACATGCTGCCATCCACAGACCCAAAGAAGCTAAACAAGAAGAAAGGCACAAGTAAGGATGCTAGAATCTCACTTAGAAGGAAGAGGCAGATAGAAGGAGGAACCTGAAAGGGACAGGGACAGGGAGAAGAATGGGTGTGGGTTAAGATCAAATGTGGGGAGGAACAGAAGAGATGGCCAGATAGCTATGAGAATGAATAGAAATCTACAACTGACAGGAGTGGGGAGGAGTGGGGAGTTCCAGGATGAGTCAAAGCCCAGGGATAAGGAAAGTACCCAAAAATCAATAGGGATAACCTTAGCTGGGGGGGATATGGAACCTGAAGAGGTCACCTCATGTAGCCACACAGGAACCCCAGATAGAGACACCAACCCATCCACAAAATTTTCAATCCAACACTTATCTTGTCTACAAGAAATGCAGGCACAGTGGATAGAGCAGAGACTAAGAGAATGGCCAACCAATAATTGGTGCCCAACTTGAGACCCATCCTATGGGCAAACATAAATCCTTGACACTATTAATGATACCCTCCTATGCTTGCAGATAGGAGCATAGCTGTCGTCTGAGAGGCTTCACCCAGCAGCTGACTGAGACAGATGCAGATACCAACAGCCAAACAGTGGATGAAGCTTGGGGAGTCTTATGGAAGAATAGACGGAAGGGATTAGGGTTAGGGTTAGGGTTAGGGTTAGGGTTAGGGTTAGGGTTAGGGTTAGGGTTAGGGGTTAGGGTTGGGGTTGGGGTTGGGGTTGGGGTTGGGGTTAGGGTTAGGGTTAGGGTTAGGGTTAAGGTTAAGGTTTGGGTTAGTGGAGGCTCTGAAGAGGATAGGAACTCTACAGGAAGACCAAGAGAATCAACTAACCTGAAGTCTTGAGGTTCCCAGAGTCTAAACCAACAACCAAAGAACATATACTGGCTGGATCTAGGCCTCCCCTCACATAAATAGCAGGTGGTCAGCTTAGTCTTCATGTTGTTCCTGAACAACTGGAGTGGAGGCTATTCCAAAAGCTGTTTTCTGTAAATGGGATATATCCTTTTAGCTGGCCTGCCTTGCCTGGCTTCAGTGGCAGAGGAAGCGCCTATCCTTGCAGAGACTTGGGGTTCCAGGGTGTGGGGATACCCAGGGATTGTCTACCTGCTCAGAGGAGAAGGGGACTGTGGTGGGGGAAGGATTGTTGGAGGGAGATGAATGGGAGGGGAAAATTGAGCAGGATGTAAAGTGAATAATAAAAAATGAAATTAAATTTAAAAGCAATAAAAAAGAATTTTTACAAGTACATTCATCAAAACTTCCTTTGTTTGTTCTCACTCTTTTCTTCTGCCCCTCTTTTCCTCTCTTCTTCTTTTCCTCCCAACTCATCTGTGCTTTTCTGTGTATTCCTGTTTAGACACAACGGCAGAATGGTGGTAGTTTTGTCAAATGAGTTGAACATTTTACCTCCTTTTCAACATTTTTGGAAATTTTTGACAATGATCCTATGAATCTGTGGTATAAATCTCCAGTGCATCAATCAGGTCCTATCCATTTCTTTATGAGATAGTTGAGTTAGTGGTTCACTCTTTTGTCAGTTATTAATGAATCCATTAAGATTTTCTATTCATGACTTGTTGGTATAGTATATGTTTTTGATAATGTATTAATTTCCTCAGCTTATCTGATTAATTTTGCATATTTGTTAATTGTAATCTTATATAATTTTTCTATCCCTGGGATATAAATTGCAATATCTCCATTTTATTTCTGATTTTGGCTTCTCTCCTTATTATAGGCTATGTAAGGGCTTGTCAACTTTATATTTTCAAAACACCAACTCATGGCATCCTTGATTATTTCTATATAGTCTTCCTCATCTACATTATGCTTCTGTTGTGAATGGTTATAATTATTTTCTTATTACAAATTGATTTGTTAGTATTTTTCCTGTTCCTGTGTGGTACAAAGCAAGGTGTAATAATGTGATGACTTTATCTTCTGTTCATGTAGATATGTAACACTATAAGCCATCTTCTTCTCTCAGCTCCATTTGTACTTGTAGAGACTATGTTCTTATTCAACCTCAATTCATTTTTAATTTTCAATTATTATTTCTTATTTAGCTCATTTTTAGGTAGAAGTCTGTTTTTTTATTTTTTTAAAAAAAAATATATTTAAAGAGATTTTTTTCTATTTTTTTTATTGGATATTTTCTTTATTTACATTTCAAATGTTATCTCATTTTCCAGTTTCTCCTCTGGAAACCCCCTATACTATCCCCCTTGTCCTTGTGTCTTTGAGGGTGTTACCCCACCCACCCATACACTCCCCCCTCCCCACCCTGGAATTCCTGCACATTAGGGCATCTAGCCTTCACAGGACCAAAGGCCTCTCCTCCCATGATGACCAACAAGGCCATCCTCTGCTACATATTCTTCTGGAGTCATGCATCCCTCCATGTGTACTCTTTGGTTGGTGGTTTGGTTCCTGGAAGCTCTAGGGCTTCTAGTGGGTTGATATTTTTGTTCTTTCAATGGGGTTGCAAACACCTTCAGCTCCTTCAGTCCTTTCTCTAACTCCTCCTTTTGAGAAAGAGACAGCTATAGCAGGCTCCTGTCAGCAAGCACTTCTTGACATCCAGAATAGTGTCTGGGTTTGGTGACTGTATATGAGATAAATCCCCAGGTATATTTATGGCTGTTTCTATTTTCTTTATGTTATTAACTTCTAGGTTCATATCATTGTGGTGATGTGATAGGCTTGATAATATTTCAGTATTATTGAATTGTTTTTGTTTTGTGTAATTATTTTCCTAGAATGAATGATCTACTTTATAACATTCTATACATACAAAATTGATGTAGATTCTGACTTTCCTTTTCTCTTGGCTTGTTGTGTTCATATCACTAGTCTCTTTTGTGTGTGGTGATGTACAATCTGGTGATGTCTGTACATTTTCTGCCTGGATGAACTATCCACTGTAGAAAACAAAGCACTGATGTTCCCTCAAATTATTCTGTTGCTTCTTCTCTCCTCGAGTCTATTGTCATTTGCTTTATACATCTGTGTGCTCTGATGTTGGAAACATATACATATTGGTTTGGCCATATGCTCTTAATAATTTTCCCTTTTATCATTACATAAAGACCTTTTTTTCTCCTATCACAATTTTTACCTACAGCCTATGTTATCTGAGACAACAGCCTTAACATCTACTCCCTTTTCTTCAGCAGTTACTTTTACCATCCCTTCACTGTCCACCACGTATATTCCTTAAGAGAAATTGAGCCTCTTTCAGGCAGCATACAGTGGGATCTATTTAGTGCTTATTTTGTGAAATATTTACATGAAAGTAATTATTGATAAACAGGCTCTGTTCTTACCATTTTTTGATTGTTCTGTCTTCTTCTGCTCTCTTCATTTGTGACTGATAATTAATAAAATGTGACTTTTGTGTATATAGGCATTTGTTTTTTGCTTTCAGTTGTCTTACATAGAGCCTCTTAGGGTGAAAATATCTATATTAAACTAACAACTGAACATCAACTATACATGAAACTCTGCCTTTAAGTTTTCCTCATTTTTGTCCCTTGATGTCACAGTTTACCTATTTTAAAATTGTGCTTTTATGAATACATGATTTAGTCACAGGTATTTTTAGGATTTTTGTCATAACATTATGTTTTTGGGGGAAAGCCTGATCTTAACAGTACATTCAAAAGAGTAAAAATGTTAATCTAGGCAGGAGGACTATTATTATCATCTCTAGAATACCCAAATAGTATTAGTAGTGCTTCTTAAAAGACACTTTTCTGTTTCTGTACAGTTTCTATACCTCATTCACGATTACTTCAAGTCTTCATGGGTAACAATTAGCAGGATGTCTTTCACAAAATAAACCTTCAAAGGTAAATAAATGTTAAGTAAGGACCATAGAAAATATGAAATCAAAGTGCACAATTCTAAGATTTTTTTTTTCCCTGTGAATAGAGAATGGAAAAATAATTTGGGGAACTAATTTATCTTCCTTAAAGTAAATACCACTGTGTTTCATGTCTTTATTTCTGATAGTTTACATTATTTTACAGTGAACACTCAACACAAAACAAAAACCCTAATGGGCACCGTATTGTTCATAGAGAAATCTGAAATAAAGAAAATGTGAGGATTAATGTCCTTAATCTTCATTTCTGACAGGTACTGTTCACGTTTTGATTGTCTGGTCAACATTTGGGTCCAATTCCTAGTTTCCAAATCATGGTGTGTAGTGTTCTAAGTCAGTTCCCTGGGAGAGCTTTAAGGGCAACTTTTCAACAGATTTTCTCAATTAGAGATGCATCTCACTCTTTGCTCACATCCCCCACATCTGCTCATAAGAAATGAGTAATGGGATGCACATGTGCTGACTTGCGATCCATTTCAGTCTTTGCAGGTGCAAATGCAAGTTTTAAGGTGCAAAGTGGAGCCACAAATGTTGCAAGCAGTCCAGCTGAAGCTCTGGGCCTTAGTCACATCTAAGTAACTCTTTAGCACAACGATTACATGATGTTTTTCATGTGTCATAAATGTAGATTGAACTGGTACATATTAGCAAATGAGACATTATTTACAGACAATAAAATATAACTCATTGTCTCCATATCTGCTATTAGATAAAGCAGTATTCTCACAGAAACAGAAACTTTATATTAGTGATTTTCAAGAGAACTTTTACCAAACAAGATAGAAAATAAGATATTTTTATTTGTTTAAATAATTAATTTAGAGAATTTATGTTGATATTTCTACCATAGTCAGGATATGTTCTTACAGTTGTATTATATTTCTGGCAGAAAAGCTAAGTGAATGCTTGATTACAAAGAGTAATAGAGGCCCTTATGATGCAATAATCCCCTATTTCTTATTTTTAGTTTGAGTATACATTTAGAGGGCCCCTTTTCAGCAGACATGCATTCTTAATTTCATTTTCAATTAAGATTTTTTTAAATTATACACATTGACAGTGATTAGATCACTGTTCCCTTTTCACTAGTTAGGGTAAGTGTGTGCAGGTATCTTATGTTGGTTAAGTTGCTAGTGGTCCTAAAGTTCTGGGATGCTGGATTGTGAGCTTTGTTTCTATGGAGACACATCTCCAAAATGACCTGAGTTGATTAAATACAATAGTCTCTTTGTCTTCAGATGCCCAACTGTATTTCAATGTTGTTTATTTTCTTGCAAAGGAAAAATACTTTTTTCTCTACACTGATAGAAAAGAATACAACCTGGTTGTACCAAACAACACAACACTCACATTACAGTGTAATGCACACGTTTTCTTTTTACAAAGCAATAAGGAAAGTTGCCCAATTATGGAGATGTATTATATTCAAAGTAGTAGAAAAGAATGTAGCTTTAACTGAGAAGTCATTTAAATATGAGAGTTGTCCAGCAAGTCTTACTTGGAAGATTACTGTGTGGTGATGGGGGAGTTCCAAGGCCAGAGAAAAGGATTAATTTAGGTTATTTCTTTTTATGTTTCATGTGTGAATATGTTCATCTCTTCTCATCAAGCCCAAGCAGAAAGAATAATGCTAAGCCTTCTTTACACTTTTCTCCTGTTATAATACCTAATACCCAGCCTTCCTTGTTCTGATTACCCAAATCCTGCCCATTTTTCAAAGTACAGTTCAAATCCTACTTTCTTGTAAAACATTCTTTGACCATTTCATCTGGAAGCAATCATTCTTTCTTTAAACTTCCACAAGCCCTATTTTTTCATACCACTCATTTACTATATATTATTTACTGTCCAGTAGATGTAATGTTTTTAGAAATGTTAAAGCCATAGTAGAGATTTTTTATTACTTTGTACACACAAAAAAATTTATTTTTAAAGTAAAATGGGCCTATGACTTTTTATTATCCTTTATGGATTCCAAATCTAGTTTGTTAGATTACACAATACATCATTATAGCAAAATGAAACTCTGAGGTAATGCTTACTGTAGACCAGATATTGTTTTGGAGGCATTGAATTAAGTAAATGTTTAAATACTTTATACATGTTATGTTTTTAATAATAGATGTTTCATGTATGCATGTAGATTTGTGCATTTTTCTAAGCATCCATATATTTATCAATGTAGATATAAGTATGCACTGCATATACTCACATATATTTAAGTGTAAATAAACTTATTTGACAAATTGAACATACATATACATATTTTTGTTACTGATATATATAACAAATGTATACATATATTTGTTATACTTTTACTCTTGTAAAAGATTAAGGGGCTGGTTTATAAAAATGAAACAATATTTTAGTGTTTTCTATCTTTAAATAAGAAAGGAAATCTAAGACAGTTAAAAAGAATCTATATACTAAGCAGATCACACAACTCAATTATATGTCTCTAAATTTTGGACACTCTTTTTTTTAATCCAGTAGACACAAACCCACTTAATTGTCAAACAATAAATAAACAAAACAAAAAATAATTGTGTAAGCCAAAAAATAAAACCAAAATCTATATTTAACAGTTATTTCTAGAGTCTAGTCCTCGCTAATCAACAGTTTCTGTAAGAAGCAAGCTCCCTTGAAATTCAGTTTCTTCATTGAGAGATTAAGACTTCCAACTTTTTATTTGATTTTGAAAGTGGTTTTTATGATATTGCTCATTTACAAACTAACCTACTTAAGTGTATTTGAGGAAAACACATGTTATCAGCTTCCAAAATAGAATGATTTGATTTTAATGAAATCTTGGAAAAATTTTCACTCACCAGTAATTGATAAAGATAAAAAAGAATGAAACTATATCATAGGACAAAATAATTATAAATGTTTCAGCCTTGTGTAGGTATAGATTTTTCTTCAATTGCCATCATTGTAAACTTGTAAACATACTAGAGTCTAACCATGGAAATGACAATATAAATCAATACATCCAAATTTTTGCAGTTTTATGACATTCCTCATATGGAATCAACCTAAGTGCTCAATAACATGACCAAAATTGTCTCTCACTACACACAACAGCACTTTGTATGCCATAATATATACAGCAATAATTGATGAATATGTAATTCTAAATCTTAACTAAATAATCAAAATAATTCATGCATTTGTATTTTTAAAAAATTTCCATATATTCTACACAGTATGTAGTGAGCTTTCTCTTCACATGCCTTTCAATTATCTACCAAGTGTTTTTCATACTGTATGACTCCATCAAATTCTTGATATCATTGTTATTCTATATTCAGGGTTGTCACTCCAGTATTTCATTCACACCAAAGGGTTTTGATTAACATCTATCTTTAAATTTTCATATTTTCAAATGAAAAGACAAAAATATAGTTCCACTCCTGTATCACTAGCAAGAAAAACAACAAAAAGAACCACTTAAACTTCATTTTTTTCAAGTAGAGTTGACCTAAGAAGAAACTGATTTTTACTTTCTTTTCTAAATCATTCATTTATTTATTTATTTTACACTCCAGATTTTATCCCACCCCCACCCACAGTTCACCCCCTGACTGTTCCACATTACATACCTCCCCCTTGTCTTCATGAGGATGTCTCCACCTCCCAGACCCCACCCAGCCAGACCTCTAAACTCCCTGGGGCCTCCAGTCACTTGAGGGTTAGATACAACTTCTTTGACTGAACCCAGACCGGGCAGTACTCTACTGTATATGTGTTGGGAGCTTCATATCAGTTGGTGCATGTTGCCTGATTTGTGGTCCAGTGTTTGAGAGATCTCAAGGGTCCAAGTTAATTGAGATTGTTGGTCCTCCTACAGGGTCATCCTCCTCCTCAGCTTTTTTCATAGGAGTCAGCAGCTTCTGTCCATTGGTTGTGTACAAATATCTGCATCTGACTCTTTCAGCTGCTTGTTGTGTCTTCTAGAGTAGGGTCATGATAGGTCCCTTTTTTTTGAGTGCTCCACAGCCTCAGTAATAGTATCAGGCCTTGGGATCTCCCCTTGAGCTGGATCCCACTTTGGGCCTGTCACTGGATCTTTTTTTCTTCAGGCTCCTCTCCATTTCCATCCTTGCAGTTCTTTCAAGCAGAAACAATTATGGGTTAGAGTTTTGACTGTGGTATTATAACCCCCTCCCTCATTTGATGCCCTGTCTTTCTGCTGGAGGTTGGCTCTACAAGTTCCCTCTCCCTACTGTCAGGAATTTTATCTAAAGGTCCTCCCTTTAAGTCTTGAGACTCTCTTACCTCCCAGTTCCCTGATGCATTCTAGAGGGTCCTCCAACCTCCTGCCTCCCAATGTTGCCTGTTTCCATTCTTTCTGCTGGCCCTTTTGTAATTTATTTTCTCTATTATCTCATGTTTCCAGTCTTCTCAAAGTTCTTATTATTTCTAATTAATCAAAAAACTTCACAGCCTGGGTCTAAACATGATGACAACACCAGAACCAATGTATTGGTGTAACTGCCTGTCTATATAGCGATCTCTCAGGGTTCCTATCTACTAAGCCGTCCATCATATAGAAATGCTGGTCCAGCTAAGGATTGATCCTAAAGAGAATTTCAAGATGCCTCATATATGATTTTAATATTTATGTACCTATTTATTTGTTTGTGTATAGATGTTTTGTCTGAAAATACGTATGTGAACCACATTTATGCAATGTCTGAAAAGACTAGAACCAGCCATCGGGTCCTCTGGAATTAGAGTTATTGATAGGTTTTGAGCCATAATATGACTCTTGAGAACAGAATTCAGGTCCTGAATGAGATTATAGATTGCTCTTCATCACTGAGCCACCTCTCCAGTCCTATGTATGCTGATTTAGAAGAGCAAAGCTAATACGCACACTATCTAACAACTGTGATATCCAATCATCAAGAGATAAACCCCATGTCTTAAAGAGGCAAGCACTGCGCTCAGTAGAAAACTTTACTTAAATAGATAAAAAAGGCTAGTTGACAAACAAAACAGATTCCCTGTTAAATGGTAAGACTGGAAAGTGGAAAAAAGTTGTAATTCCCACATTGACCTCCAGTTTCAGAAATAATAGAGGAAAGAGAATAGTTAAACTGAGAAGCCCAGGATTTCATATGGGGCTGAGAGCATTCATTCCACTTTTCACAAGGTTTGGTGATAGGTGTGTCCTTTGCTGGGCTGACTCCAGAAGCAGGACAAGGAGGAGTGATACACAGTCTGTGAAGTACAAATACTCTTCCTAAATCATACACCGGCTGAAATACCATCAGCAGGTACATTGAGGGACATCACCTCATTTGGAAAAGCAGAGGATGGGAGGGAGGAGCCTGACAACACTGGCTTCACACAGCACAGGGAGGAGGCCCAAAAGCCATGACAACTGGAAAGAAAAGACTCATTGGTACATTTTAAACTCTGTGTGATGCTGTGTATCAACGCACAGGATTAGAAAACTAAATACTACAGTCAAAAGAATCTTTATATTTCACAAAATGAAGAATTCAAATGTATATTATAAAGGCTATTTAGCCAAACATGTCTTTCTCATGGACTTATACAAAAACATTTGCATTGCGTTTAGATTTTTTCTACCCCAAAGCATCTTTTGACATTTTTATTCACTAATATTTAAGGCCTTTAAATGGTCCCCTGTTAGTTATTAACTGTTTCTACATATGCCAAGGTTTTCTCAATCTGAATTATAAATACTTCTGAAAAAGATATTTTATGTTGATTTAATTCCCACTAAATGTGCCACAGACACATAGGCATTTGATGCTTGGAGTTTCCTCCATAGCAGTGGATTCATTTGATCTGAAGCGTTATATCTCGTTTACCAATGAGAAATATAGGGCTACAGCTGAGCTGCCCCTGATCTTAAACAAGATTAATTAGGTCGTCAAATTAGATTATAAAATGTATACACTATAAGAAACTAAATAAAAAATTTAAGACTAGACATGAAAGAATATTTTTGAGGATTTCTATATCATTTCTTTTTTATAATAATTTTCTTATTAACAACTGATAAACCTATGTATTTCAAAAACAATTTATTTGTTTATTTCAAAAAAATTATTTATTCAGAAACAATTTAGTTGTTACAGTTATATATTTTTCTTGCTGTAAAACAGAGAGTTGAATTAGTAATTGTATATTGGGAAGGTGACACAATAATTGAATAAAAAGAGACAGAAATTGGCTCATACAAAGAAAGCTTAGAGGTTGTTTCTAAGCTTAGCAAGGGACTTACTAAACACAGCTTCAATTATTTTGCTTTATAGAAAGCGTATATACATATTCAACTGCCTTCACTGGATGCTTCCTTTTCTTTTTCTCTTTTTTCTTAAATAAAATTCAGAGAGTAAACAAGAAGATGAGTATTATTTCCTGCCCTTTAGTGCCATCGTGAGGCCAAAACGGCGAAGCACTAAGGAAGTCAGACTTACAGGCTGCCTATGCCTTTTCATTCTAATGTAATTACTCAGAGAGTGAGTTTATTTCAGAAATATAATTGCCTTCTTATTGAACTGTAATCCTACATCCAACAAATTATAACTTGTATGCCTACATATAAGACATATAAGACCTTAAATTTTTTTTATCCAACTGTGAAATTAAAATTTTGGTAATTTTTATCCATAACAAATTTATATTTCACATTACATAATTATACACCTAAAGCTTTGCAGAAATAAGGTTTTGAGAGTGTTTTAACTCAACAATATTTTAGTTTCATGTCATTAATATTTCACTCTATGATATCATATTTTAACAAACAACACTGTTGGGAGCCGACTTTAAGCAGAAAACAGCTAGATCATCTTTGCAGCCATCTGGAACCATATACCCTGATAGAGACTTGTTTTTCAATAGCCTACAACAGCTGAGCACACTCTGACAAACATCTTGTTTATCCCACATAGCTTGTTTTGCTGTTTAGTGACCCCAGCTGCATGGTGCACGTGGTAAAATTTCTTCACCTGTGTTCGCCTGCTTGTGCTTATAAATACCCAGGATTTCCTTGTAATAGAGAATGGGGGAAATAAAGGAGTAACCAGGGTTGACTACACACTCTGGTTTGTCTCCATTCTTAGAATCTCTTGCCCCTCCATCCCCACTCTCTCTCTTGACCACAGCACTTAGCCCCAAAGTGTGGGGCCAACATTAGTGGCTCCCAAAGCGTGGGGCCGCCAAGCATGGAGAGTAGAGGTCTCAACACAACACTGTATGATATACAGCCTCTGAGACTTCTAAAAGCAGTGACACCACCACAAGTAAGTGTGCCAAGAGCAAATGTAACAGTATTCCAGAGGAAGGCTGTCAATCAAAATTATTGATTGACAGCTAAGGGCTTTAGACTCAGGTGAGCTCAAAGCATTAGAATCAGTCAAGTGACTATATATTTGATTTGAAATTTTCACCACAAACTACATCCCAAAAGTTTAAAGGATTTATTTCAAATCTCAAATATATATATATATATATATATATATATATATATATATATATACACAGACACAACCATATATATATATATGGTTGTGTCTGTACATACACATACATAGTGTTCTCTTGTCCCTGAATTTATTAGTATGTAATCAGGTTCTTTTCATCTTTAAATCTTCCTTCACAAGTTAATCGATTAAGCTGAAAATGTTCATTGTTTGTCTATTGTTTTTCAGTTCACATTTTTTTTCTGAATAGTTGGAGTTCGCTTATGTTCGAAAAACATAACTCTAAAATGATATTTTTTCATTATTACATAAATCTGATGCTTTCTCATTGGTTTTCAAATTTTGTGTAGTCATCTCTCACTTCACCCTCATGACTTTTAGAAACTAAGTATCGCAGCATTTTTCATCTGTAAAATAGAAGTATCCTATAAGAGATGAATAGCTATAATATGATTGCTTGCATATTATAGCTATAATAGGTCTTGCTTGCCATGGCTGTTCTTGAAAAGCCACAGAGGAGAGAAAAAATGAAACTATTGACAAAATTTTTATCTGCCTTTTTGTTAGTCTTATTTACAAATAAGACTGACCATTTATTTCCACATATGTTTTCACGTATCCAAAACACACACCATTGGCTACAGATATAACCAAGACAATAAAAAATGCACTCTTTTTCTCCTATCTCAGAGGCAGAGGTGAAGTAGAGAAAGAGGAATGGACACAACTGGTTCACAGTTAGTTACATATGATCCTTTTCTTGGCTTGGCCTCCAACACAATCGGGAGAATCGCAGAACTCATTAGGGTGATGCTGTGGGTACATATTGCCATATTTTGTGCCTGTTACATTGCTTAATATGGATAATTTCCTTCAACAACTATCCCAGGGAAGTAAAAACAAGAATATAAAATGCTCATGTCACCATTGGGAGTTAGCAAAAAGAAGATAGTTTCTACCCGCCCCCCCCCAAGAAAAACACCTCACAGGTTCCCATATGAAACAGCCACTTGTACAAGAAGTTTCTAAGCCCTACAAATAAACCATCTTGGCCACCTTTAACTTCTTTCTGACAAGGAAAGACTACTTTGATATTGTATCATACTCTATACTCAAGTATTTATTATAATTTTATTCATCTCATGTGACAAGATTTCTTTCTGTTGCCCCATGGTCTCTTACTTTTGCTTCATTGCATTAGTTATGGTTGTACAAAAAAAAAAGCACTAAGAATATATGTATATCCAATATACATATATATGTACCAGATATCAATAATTTCTATGTATGAATATCATGTTTATGACTTTGACAATTTTTATATACATAGAAAATTATAAAATAACTAAAAATCAATTATATATAAACCTGTAAATTGGCTCATGGAATTGTGAAGGTGGAGATACCTTATGATCTCCAAGCTGGAGACTCGGAAAAACGAGTAGAAAATTTTCATTTGATTCTGAAGATGTGAGATCTGGAGGCAGAAGTGGTGTAAGTCTCAGCCTGGGTCTAAACTCCAGGGACCAGTGGGACCAATGGAAAAAGACAGAAAATGCTGGATGATTGAGCACCAGCTCAGAAAGGGACAGCCAATTTGCCTTTCTTCCAGCTTTTAGTTCTATTTGATCCCTGAGTAGAATGAATGCTGATATTCTGTAAAAGGTCTAAAAACTCCAATGTTTATCTTTTAACATCCTTAGTAGGTTTATACTATATACCAAGACTATAATTATAGCATTGTGGTAGCTAAACAAAGAATAATATCTGCTTCAGGCCTGTATGTACTATGCATCAAGACTACCCCAAAACAAACAAATAAAAGATCACAGATAAATGTAGAAGCAATATTATATTGAATAACTCCAGAACCCTTTTGTAGATGAGTTGATCCATAAAATTAACAGTGATATATTTGACATACTTTGGGGATAAAATGAATCATAGGAGACAACTAAGAATGCAGTCATTTGATATAGTTGCAACCTAAAACAGGGAGTTTAATTTATGAAAGAAAATAATGCATATGGCATTATACAGATTCTGTAAATAAATAATGAAGACCTGGAAGTTGCCATCATTAGGAAGCCAAGACTCTAAGCCCTGGACTTTGGAGAAAATAGATGTGTCATCCACCATAAGAGAACCCCAGGAGCCAGTGTCACACTGAAGATGGTGGTATCATGATGCTCCTTGGAAGAGCTGACACTGAAGTCACCAGTAGGAAACTACAACCTACCCCTCTGCCTTTACATTGCCTTCAGTCTCAGGCCAATAACTAGTCTCATGCAGACTTACTACTTTTAACAAGAAAACCTGAGCTGAGAATACTGCTCTCAGTTAGTCAAATCAGAGCTAGTGGTACAGGGACACATGTTTCTGACATGCTATAATCAAGGACAACTCTTTTACTAATACTGATTTTGCCATATAAAAGCTGAAGTATTCTTTCTTTTGTCTCCAACTGGAGTTCCCATAGAAATAAACTTAGCCTAAATTCTTCCATTTTATTTTCTGCTGCTAACAAAAAAGCACATCTCTCACCAGAGACAGAAGCATCATTTTTAATCATGTATGAGAAAGAGTTCTCACTTTTAGTAAGTTTTAGATAGTCAAAAGCTAACTCAAGGGGCTGGAGAGGTGGCTCAGTGGTTAAGAGCACTGATTGTTCTTCCAGAAGTCCTGAGTTCAATTCCCAGCAATCACATGGTGGCTCACAACTGTCTATAATGGGATCTTATACCCTCTTCTGATGTGTCTGATGGCAGCCACGGTGTACTCATATAAATAAAATAAATCAATATAAAAAACAACTAACTCAAAACTGAGGTCATTCTATTTAGATAAATACACCTATAAATTATATTATAAAAGAACTGTTTCATCATTGTTAAAATTTTAATTCTGAGCTCAACACATTTTATATTAAGAAAGTATATTCATGTTTAGTGGACTATTCATGTATATAGGATTATGTAACCTATTAACTAAATTATGAAATACCTTATTATTTCCACTATGAAAATAATCATTGATTTTTACTATTATCCTGTAATGCATTATGCAAATCACATAAAGACATGAGTACAGATATTTTCTAAATATAGCCAATTTACTGTAACATCTTATTTCATAACTTTTGCTTAACACCTAGAAATTTTGAAAAATCTAAAGATTCTGTGGTTTGATAATAAGCAGTGTGAAAACACAAAGTAAAAACAAAGAGCAAGCTAACCCTCTAGATTATCAGCTCACTAAGTGAAGACCACACCAAGCCAAGATTATGCTTGCATGTCTAAGTTAGGTCCGTCTACCTAAGAATAATAAAGGAAGCATGCTAAGTGCTTTTAGGATGTCAGCTAGGGCAGTCAGAATTTTAGTGGTAATAGGCAATTTACATCCTTTGACCTCAGCACATAGCAGTTAGAATCCATTTTTTTTTTTTTTTTTTGGTCACTATTATTCATTTGTTCACAGGAGTATTTTTTAAAGTTCTTTTTAGTTTTACACTTCCTTAGTCTTCAAGTCCTTTGTTATACAAAGTTAATGATAATAAAAATTTAAGTCATCTGTTGGATCACCATGACCTGGGACAAGCTTAGTATCATTAAAATTGACAAGAAGTTCTCAATGGATCTTCCCGTCCCACACGCATCTCTTACTGTTCCTTCTTTCCTGTTTTTATTGCTTCATTATCACATTTCACATAGATTTTAAGACATGCCAGTTAATTACTTTGAACATTTTGTTCCTTCTAGCTGGAATGGCCTTATCTGCATGAGATCTTCTGGGTGAGTTCTCTTCATTCTTGACAGCTCTAAGAATTATTGTTTCTTTAAGAAGTCCCCTGTGTATTGTTTTCCTCCCTCCATAGATCACTGTGCAGTAGGTTTACTCATCAACACACAACACTTTCCAGCAAGTGTCTTAAAGGCACAGACTACATACGTATCACTGTACTTGGGCATGATAGCTGCTGACAATGGTAAATGTGTATTTCTAGCTCCCCAAAAAGTGCATTTGAGCTGCAGTGGTGACGATACATAGAAATATATTTTTGATGGTTTGATGGGTAAAACAAACTTACAAAATAAATAAAGATTTGCCAATAATTTAGATAGAATGTAAGATTTCAATCTGAATCTTGCATTAGCACCGCAGGCAAGCAAAACCTGATGAGTCTAGTCATGTGATTTTTGTGCTGTTTTCTTTGGTGAAACTTGAAGCAGGTACTGCTTTCACAGGTCAGTAACTACATGTAGAGTCACCAGCCAAACTTTCTCTGAATCTGTGACACATGAATTCTTCCAAATCAAGAAGTCTTCATTGAATACTGACAGCTTTCTTATGATACTCAAAATCTCCCTGAAGAAAATCACAAAATAGTGAAAAAAGGCTATCATAACAAATACGTGCTAGTAAAGGACCATCAGTGTGCTTGAACATGGAGGGAGATTCTGTCACATCACACAACATGAAACACAAAAAAGTGAAGCCTGTCGCCTTACAGATACTTGGACAGAGAAAAGTACATACCAAGGTTTTATATTGAGTTTTACAAGATTTCACCTCATTATTGATCATCAAGTGTGAGGAAATTACATGAGACTGGTGAAAGAACTATATCCTACACAACCTAAAGGTAAATGTTTAATACTCTTAGCTTATTGTAATGGCAAACACCTGTGACCCCCTGTTACAGATATTAGAGACAAAAGCACTGGCTGAGCCAAAGTCTTAGAAGAAGCCAGAGTAATGCTACCAGATCTTATTTCAAATGTTTTAAAAAATAAAGTTCACATAAAAATAAATTTTACCCACTGTTCAAAATAGGAATTATTGTGATTTCTGTATTGTAGGGAGCCGCAGTTAGCGGTGATAACATCCACCATTACAAGATGGCGCTGGCATCCTGTGCTCTCACAAGTAAACAACTAACTGCGCAGGTGCAAGAGGCTAAAGCGCACCAAGCCACTGCCAATCCTGAGGCGTAACAAGGGGTGATGAGTGAACAGCCAATCAGAAGTGAACACGCCACTCTAGGGTACATATAACAGTGCCTCTTCCGGGTTCGGGGTCTTTCCACTTCTGCTGATACAAGAATAAAGCCTCACTATAGTAACCACCCGAACACTGCCTCACGTGTCTCTTTCGTGGGTGAAGGGGACACGGAAGAGGCCCGGAATATCTGGAATATCTGGAATATCTGGGAAGAAACGAACCATCCCCCCCCACCCCCCGAGACTCGGGGTGGGTTAAAAGACCACAGGATCGAGGTACATCTCTGAGAGATATGTTTGGGGTGGAAGCCTTCGTTGCGAGCGGATTTTCACCCATTGCCGCTGCTGTAGTAGTTGGCCTCTTGTTTGTGTTGCTTTTGCTTTTAGCTTATTTGTGTTGTGGGGATCCAGCTCGAAGCACAGCTATTAGGGCAAGTCAAGAGGTTTCAGGAGAGGTCCACTCCAGGGTATCAGAAACAGAGCGTGTTAGCTGGCATCAGGCCAAGGAGCCTGGGGAAAAAGATAAGGCCAAGGAGCCTGGAAAGGAGAAGCAGGCAAAAAAAGCCTGGGCAGCAGAGACAGGCCAAGGAGCCTGGTCACAGAAAAGAGTACTCAAAAGGAACAGGGGCCACGGCAGGGCCTGTTAAGGTTAAGGACCCTTCACCGGCTGGTGAAGAGAGAGTGGAGGTCAAAGGGACCTCCCTATACCCCATTAAGGAGCTTGCCTCCATAGACCTTGGCAGCTCCGAGGAGGAAAGCCTAGAGGAGGAGGCAGCCGACTGTGCAAAGGATAGCCGTTCTGGGATAAGACTAAGAAAGACCTTGAGCCCCTCGGCCCTGCCCTTGCCTCCAGCCTATGCCCCGGGCAGTGCCTCTAATTCATTTCTCAGCCCAGGAGATCGGAGACAGCTACAGCTGGCATTTCTGGTCTTTAAAGCAGCAGAAGGAGCTTGTGTTCATGCTCCAGTAGAGTATAGGCAGGTCAAAGAATTAGCTGAGGCAGTACACGCATATGGAATTGGGGCTAATTTTACCGTATCCCAAGTGGAGAGGTTAAGTACAGCTGCTATGACGCCAGGAGACTGGCAGGACACAGTGAAGGTGGTACTTAACAATATGGGCCAATACCTAGAGTGGAAGGCCTTGTGGCATGAGGCACTGCAAGCACAAGCCAGGATTAATGCAAACACTGAGGGACAGCAATTATGGACTTTTGACATGCTGGCTGGAGTTGGCGTACACTCGAACGACCAGACTGCTCACCCTTGGCAGGTCTACGCACAGATAGCATCTGCTGCAATAAAGGCATGGAAGTCTCTCCCTAGGAAGGAAGGCAGTAACCTTTATTTGTCCAAGGTAGTTCAGACATCTAATGAGTCTTTTTCTGATTTTGTGGCCCGAATGACCGAGGCAGCGGGTAGGATTGTTGGTGAACCAGAGCAAGCAATGCCATTAATTGAACAGATGATATTTGAAAATGCCACAGATGAATGCCGTGCAGCCATTGCTCCTCAGAGAGCCAAAGGGCTACAAGACTGGTTAAGAGTCTGCCGCAGCTTGGGAGGTACCCTTATGAATGCCGGACTTGCAGCAGCTAACTTAGAAATGGCTGCAGTCCTCCTTAAGGGTCAGAATCGTGGAAAATTCCCTTCAAAACATATGGCCCGATGCTTTGCCTGTGGGAAGGAGGGACATATGAAGAAAGAGTGCCCAAATAATCAAATACCATCAAAGCTGTGCACTAGGTGTGGAAAGAGCTATCATCTAGCTCGGGATTGCTGCTCTGTTAGAGATATAAGAGGTCAGATCCTCCCTCCAAATCCCTCAGCCATTAAGGAAGGAAATTTTTCAAAAAACGGATATACGGGCCCAAGATCCCAAGGCCCCAAAAGATATGGGACACTGCTGAACACTCAGGGGACTCTTTTCACTGCAGAGCCACAAGGGGTTCCACAGGAGCGGACCTCCGTTCCACCTCCCGAGTCCTACAAGCAGTAGAAAATGCTTTACAAGATGCCCAGTTGAAATGCATAGATGAAACCAAAACCTTTGATTTATGTGTTTTCAAAACTAGATGCTTACCCACTGCTGTATTATGGCAAGAGGGGCCTTTGTTATGGATTCATCCCAATGCTTCTCCCGCAAAGATTATTGAAAGGTATCCAGATTCAGTCGCTCAGCTTGCCCTTCGTGGACTTAAAGCAGCCATTACCCATTTTGGAAGGGAGCCTAAGGTTTTGATAATGCCTTATACTGCCCATCAAGTCCAAATATTAACGGCGACCTCTGATGTTTGGGCAGTGCTGGTTACTTCCTTCAATGGTCAAATAGATAATCATTATCCTAAGCATCCCATCTTACAATTTGCCTTAACTTAAGCTATCATATTTCCACATATTGTGTCTCAGGAGCCACTCCCAGATGGATTGGTAGTTTATATGGACAGGTCTAAAACAGGAGTGGGTACCTATGTGGTTAATGATAAGGTTACATCCAAACAATACCATGAAACCTCACCTCAAATTGTGGAATGCCTAGTGGTGTCAGAGGTTCTGGAGATCTTTCTGTAGTGAGCCGCTGTTTCAGTGGCTACACATTTGCATTTCCAAGATGGCCCTGGCCGCAGTTATCTGCACAGTTGCTAGGCAGATAGGCGTGCCAAGTCACTGCCAATCCCGAGGCATATTGGGTGGTGAGCGAACAGCCAATCAGAAGTGAATACGTCACTCTAGACTGTACTTAAGCGGGACCCCTTCCTCAGCCCTGCCCTTCCGCGCCTCTCCGCGTTTCCCACGTGTGTGAAAAAGATTAAAGCCTCGTTTTTGCAGTAACTACCTGATCTCTGCGTCTCGTGATTTCTCCACGAATGCAAGGCTCGCAGGGGGGCGCGTTAGAACTGGAGCCGAAACCCTGGAATTTCAAGGTGCCGCGGAAGACCACCCAAGTTTTGGGGCGGGTTAAAAGAACTACAGGATACGGGGTCACCTTTGGAAGATATGCTTGGGGTAGAAACCTTCGTTGGGGGTGGATATTCACCCATTGCCACCGCAGCAATAGCTAGCATCTTGTTTGCGTTGCTTTCAGCTATTAGGGCAAGTCAAGAGGTTTCAAGAGAGGTCCGCTCCAGGCTATCAGAACCAGAGTGTGTTAGTGTTAGCCGGCATCAGGCCAAGGAGCCTGGAGGTCAGGCCAAGGAGCCTGAAGGTCAGGCCAAAGAGCCTGGAGAGATAGAGTACTCAAAAGGAACAAGGGCTACTGCAGAGTCCATTAAGCTTGAGGACCCTCCACCGGATGGTGGAGAGAGAACGGAGGTCAAAAGGACCCCCCTGTACTTCATTAAGGAGCCTGACTCCATAGAACTGGGCAGCTCCGAGGAGGAGAGCATAGAGGAGGAAGTAGCCGCTTGTGCAAAGGATAGCCGTTCTGAGATAAGACTAAGAAGGATCTTAAGTCACTCAGCCCAGCCCCACCGACCTCGGCCGGAGCCAGCGGCTCGCTCGGGCTCGAGGGTCCCCTGCCGTGCTTCTCGGCTCGGGCTGTGGGAACAGAGACACTGCGACAGGGTCTGGGTCAGACCGGTTGCAGAGGCGTCTGCGCTCTGCTACGTGTGGCGGCTTGCAGCCCGGCAGAGCAAGGGAGCATGCCGCGAAAGGCAGACAGAGGAGGGAGGCAGTTTGCCCTGGGAAGCTGCCTTCCAGCTGCGGGCACACAGGGAGTGTCCTGCGGGCTCAGAGCAAGCAATGCCAGTGATGGAAAAGATGATCTTTGAGGATGTCATGGCTGGGTGCCGTGCAGCCATTGTCCCTCGTAAGAACAAGAGGAGACAAGATTGGCTGAGGGCCTGCTGTGGCCCGGGGTGGGAAGCTGTTTGTGTTTATTTCACAGGTGGAAACAATTTAATTTGGGTCCCCACGCGGCTGCTGCAGCCAAAATGGCGGAGCGATGGCAGAGCGCAGCCTGCAGTCACTGGCCCCCACGTGGTGCAGACGCGGCTGCAGGAGCGGGAGCCGTCGGAGGATCAGAAAGAAGGAAGCTGGATTACAAGATTTCGGCTCTGACTCTCCTGCCATTTTTGGCTGAGTATATCGATGTGGGATTTGGTAAAATCTTAAACTGTTCCAGAGGTTTTTAGTTCAAATTTAAGGTTTTAATTAAAAGCAAAATCACTCAGTTCGGAACTGCGCCTAAACAGGCAGGCAGGCAGGCAGAGGGAGGTTAAGTGCATTTACATTTGAATTAAGACACTAAGACATGCAGGCTGCAGCCAGAAAAAGCAGCTTTCCTTCTGGGTCTTCAGACCAGGCCCTAGAAATGTGCTTAAGGGAATTTGTCTTTTGTTCTCATTGTTTCTTGTGAGAGGAGGGGTAAACCTAAGACCCAAAGATTTTACAACAGTCTGTGGGCTAAAGGTTATGATTATGCTACAGAAATTAAAATTATGCCTGCTTCCCTCCATGAGTATAGCTGTGCCTGCTGATAGAATATGGTTCAGGTTGTTTTAATTCCTCTGTATTTGGAATTGTTGAGGATGAGATGCCTTAGATTCCTTTAATATGTGTTACAATTATTAGAAAATAAAATTGGCTTTTATCCGATATTATCATGGGACAAAAAAGATTGGTTATTAAATTAATCCAAAATAAAGTTCAAATTTAAGTTTTATACAGCCTAACTTGTCTTCTCCAGCTACCATTTCAATAAATGTTTACATAAAAAATATTTTTATACCATTCCTTTACATTTCTGGTAGAGGTAAAAGGTTTACAGGTAATAAATTTATTCATAATGTTTAAGAGCCCATGGAGCGATATTTGTTAAAAAATAATTGCTTCAAAAAATGGTTAATGTTTTATATTATATATATATATATATATATATATAGATAGATAGATAGATAGATATATATAGATATATAAATTTTGTTGTTGCTTTAATACAAAAAAGTAAGAGGTTAAATCTTTTGGTGTGTACTATTCATATGTGATATTTTACTAGTGGATTTCTCTAAAGAAATTTTTTTCTACAAGCTATTGCTTCAATATAGCGAGCTCTTAAAATTTTTAAAATACTTGTTACTCCAAAAAAAATATTCAAAGACAGTGTCTTTCTATGTTTGAGTCAATTTGGCTTTAAAAATACCTCAGCCATTAAAGGCTGGACTTAATTTAAAATATAAAGGCTAAACTCCCAGCGGCCACGTGGTGTCTCACAACCATTTGTGGTGGGGATCTAACGCCATCTTCTGGCTTATGAGTGTATGTGCAAAGGAAAATAGTTTACTTTTAATCTTGATTTACTCTTAGTAATCTTAAAAGTTGTTAAGAGATATTAATTGACTAAAACCTCATCTTAAGCTTAACATAAGAGGATTTAAAACCTTTGTTTAATGTTTTCAAAGGGATGTAAGTCCTAAATTAAATCATATGTATATTTTCTTGATTTTTTCTTGCTTCAACACAGTTAAATTATGTGTTGTAGCCACTGTTTTAAATGTTAAAAAGGGGGTATATCTGCCTTTGTCTTGTTAAATATGTTTCATAAAGTGCAAAATGTTTCGGCTACAAGATTTAATATCTCTAGCCATTTAAATAACATTAAAAATTAATAAGGTGTTTTGGGAATACATCTGCACAATCGGTGTTGGTGTGTGTAGACCCTTCATTTTTCTTTATGTTATCCAACCTTCAGAATAATTCTGATACCTTGGATCGTAAAAATGTTACGTGCTTTTTAGCACAAGGCTAAAATGGATCACTAGACCTAGCCTTGGTTGTGCATGTGCCTACCTTTGTGCCCATCTCAGTACATCGTTATGGAGACTTAAAATAGACTTTGGTCAATCAGAGAGTTGATTGGCTCTAGCCCATGTGAAGCGGCTCACAGATGTGGCTCAAATAAGCTGTGTGTCTCAGCGACCCCACATCCAGGTTTTTCATCTCTGAGATTTGTGAATGATGCATTTACTTAAAGCCATAATCTTTCTGCTTATTTAAAAGGAAAGTGGAATGGGAAGTTGGACCAGATACAGCAGCAATTGCAAATCCGGATTTCCAGCCTTGATGGAGTGTGGATGGAGCCTGTTTCCTGTGGAGATTTTACTTCTTAAATGTCTTCTGCCCTTTTCTTTCTTTCTTTCTTTCTTTCTTTCTTTCTTTCTTTCTTTCTTTCTAAAGAGCGGGAATAAGCTTGCTTGGTACAGCTCTATGATGTGAATTAGTATTCATAGATGGTTGGTTTGTAAGCTCAGAGCCCAACAAAATAAGTGACAAGGTAGCTTAAAGCCTAAGCACTCGCAAGCCTTGGAGCAAGCATCCCTCCCTGAAATTTGACTATCTAGGCTAGAAAATAGCCTATGACAGAGACCCTCTCAGTCTAAGCACTCCAGGGGTTCGTCCCATTGCACTGGGAAGATGAGAGGTCTAGTCCAGCCAGCTCTTGCCTAAATAATTGTGGTACCTAATAATAGGTTGACAGCCCTCGCACCCCTGGGAGCTACATATACTCCATTGCACAGGGATGGGTGTCAATCCTCTTTATATTTCCTTAGCCCGTGCACCCAGAGGACTGGTTTCCATCGCACCTGGAAGGGTAAGGAAAAAATCTTCGGGCTATAAGCTCTTGATCGCTTATTCCCCCAAGATGGAGTTTGCTTGATCGGGTTTGAGTTCGAATCTTATTTGGTACTACATTTAATCGGCAAAAGGCTGTTTCATATTAATAATTTAAACAGGGGGAGATGTAGTGAGCCGCTGTTTCAGTGGCTACACATTTGCATTTCCAAGATGGCCCTGGCCGCAGTTATCTGCGCAGTTGCTAGGCAGATAGGCGTGCCAAGTCACTGCCAATCCCGAGGCATATTGGGTGGTGAGCGAACAGCCAATCAGAAGTGAATACGTCACTCTAGACTGTACTTAAGAGGGACCCCTTCCTCAGCCCTGCCCTTCCGCGCCTCTCCGCGTTTCCCACGTGTGTGAGAAAGATTAAAGCCTCGTTTTTGCAGTAACTACCTGATCTCTGCGTCTCGTGATTTCTCCACGAATGCAAGGCTCGCAGGGGGGCGCATTAGATCTTTCCAGGCCCCTTAAATATTGTTTCAGATTCCTTCTATGTGGTTAATGCAGTGAATGCATTAGAAGTTGCTGGGTTAATTAAGACATCTAGCAGACTTGTAGAAGTTTTTCAAAAGATTCAGCTTACCCTGGCTAAGCGAAGATTCCCTGTCTTTATAACTCATATTAGGGCTCACTCAGGCTTACTGGGACCTATGTCCCGTGGAAATGACCTGGCAGATAGAGCCACAAAGTTGATTGCAATTGCCCTTTCACCAAAATTGGATTTGGCTAAAGCCTTTCATAAAAGGTTTCATGTGACAGCTGAGACGCTACGATGCCGATTCAACATCACTAGAAAAGAGGCTAGAGATATCGTGACTCAATGTCAAAACTGCTGTCAATTCCTACCTGTTCCCCATACCGGAATTAACCCTCGGAGAATTAGGCCATTACAGATCTGGCAAATGGATGTTACTCACATCCCATCCTTTGGCAAATTACAATATTTGCATGTCTCCATTGATACCTATTCTGGAGTTATGTTCGCCTCTCCATTGTCCGGAGAAAAGACAGCCCATGTTATTCAACATTGTCTTGAGGCTTGGAGTGCCTGGGGAAAGCCTAAAATTCTTAAAACTGACAATGGACCAGCCTACACTTCTCAAAAATTTCAACAATTTTGTCGCCAAATGGAGGTGACACACCTGACGGGTCTTCCTTACAACCCTCAGGGACAGGGCATCATTGGGTATGCTCATCGTACCCTTAAAACTTATTTGATAAAACAAAAAGGAGAAGTTGAGGAAGCTCTGCCCACGGTGCCACGGGTTGCTGTTTCTCTGGCACTTTTTACACTCAACTTTTTGAATTTGGACAGTCAGGGCAATACAGCAGCTGATCGCCATTGCCTGAAACCAACTAGGCCAAAAGAAATGATAAAATGGAAAGATGTTTTGACTGGTCAATGGAAAGGCCCGGATCCTATTTTAATAAGATCCAGGGGAGCAGTTTGTGTTTTTCCACAGGAAGAAGACAACCCATTTTGGCTGCCAGAGTGACTGATGCGGTGGCTCGCAGCTCCTGAAAATGACCCCCCCAAAGGATTCATCTGCAGATGCTCTCAGTTCTCACTTGGACTCTCCTAAATTGGGTTCCTAGTATATATAGTGAATTTAGATGGCTATCCTATCTACTTTTCCAAAACCTATGCCCTTGCCTTCTTAAAAAGTGCCGCTTCTGCTAAACAGAATTTCTCCTATACCCTTAACTGTAATGCCTCACTCCAGTTTGTGTGTATCCTCCATTTCTTTTCATCCTATCCAACAACTCCTTTAATACTTCTACCTATGTAACTTGCTTTATGTCCCAGTGCCGGTCTGCTCTTGTCTATAAGCAGGCCCTAATAGCCAGTATACCACTTGGATCCCTATTCCCGTTCAGACTTCTGGGACCTTGACCTTATTTCGACAGAAGAGAGATTTTGATATAACTGCAGCCATTATCACTGCTGTTGCCATCTCTGCAGCTGTAGCTGTGACAGCCGGCATGGCCTTGGCTGATCAGGTTACAGTAGCTACTGTTGTTAATCAAATTTCAGAAAAGACCTCTGAGGCTTTGACCACTCTACAGAAAGTGGATGCATACTTGGCATCAGGCATCCTGTTGGTCAATCAGAGAGTTGATTTGCTCCAAGCCCATGTGGAGCAGCTCACGGATGTGGTTCAAATGAGCTGCGTGTCAGCAACCCCACATCTATGTATTACACCTCTGAGATTTGTGAATGATGCACTTGTTCAAAGCCATAATCTTTCTGCTTATTTACAAGGGAGTTGGACTGGGGAGCTGGACCAGATGCAGCAGCAATTGCAGATCCGGATCTTGAGCCTTGATGGAGTGCGGGTGGACCCTGTTACCCTTGGCGATTTTACTTCTTGAATTTCTTCTGCCTTTTTCTTTCTTTAAGGAATGGGTGGGAATAGGCCTGTTTGATGCAGCCCTATGTTGTGGATTAGTGTTCATGTTATGGTTGGTCTGTAAGCTCAGAGACCAACAAAAACGTGACAAGGCCGCTATCTCACAAGTACTCGCAGCCTTGGAGCAAGGATCTCCCCCTGAAATTTGGCTATTTATGCTAAGAAAGAAACTGATGACTGAGACCCTCAGTCAATGCACCCAAAGGGTTCAGCCCATTGCACTGGGTCGATGAGAGGTCTAATTCCAGCCAGCCCTTGCCTGAATAACTGTGGTACCTGAATATTTAGAGGTGTTTGCGAGTGGGTACTCGACAGGGAATGTTCCACGAGTGTGGATAGATTTCCCGAAAGTATGCCTGATTGCACAAAGGTTTGATGCCAAAACCTCCTCTCCGCGCACGGACGGCCGCCGGGCGCTCCAGAGTGGAGGCTCCCTTTCCCCATCAAAAGGCATCGAGATGGGTATGGAAAGTATTACTCATTGCACAACGACAAGAGAAGAAACCCATTACAATATCTCATTTTGCACAGGGGATCAGGCCTCTGCTTTCCCTCACTGAGTTGGTGCCACGCTTGATAGGCAAAAGGCTGTTCCATCTTAATAATATAGATAGGGGGAGATGTAGGGAGCCTCGGTTAGCGGTGATAGCATCCGCCATTACAAGATGGCGCTGGCATCCTGTGCTCTCACAAGTAAACAACTAACTGTGCAGGTGCAAGAGGCAAAAGCGCACCAAGCCACTGCCAATCCTGAGGTGTAACAATGGGTGATGAGTGAACAGCCAATCAGAAGTGAACACGCCACTCTAGGGTACATATAGCAGTGCCTCTTCCGGGTTCGGGGTCTTTCCACTTCTGCTGATACAAGAATAAAGCCTCGTTGTAGTAACCACCCAAACACTGCCTCACGTGTCTCTTTCGCAGGTGAAGGGGACACAGGAGGCCTGGAATATTGTATCATGGAGGAAGATTTAAAGAGAGTTCATTTAAAATAGTTAAAAATTAATCCTAGTCTAAATACCTCTCTGCTCCCATATTACAAAATGGTATTCCAAAGATCCAACTGTTACAAAGAGACTTGCCCATAACTACAGAAAAGCTTATGGACACAAAAATATAGAAATAAAAGCTGTTCACTGTCCAATAGCCAAATTCATTCCTGGAATCCTACCAAAGTTTACCAGGGAAATGATTATACAGAAAGAAGTAACAATTCCAGAACTGTAATAACAACAACAAGTCTACACCATATAACATTTTTACTTCATTTTTTAAGGAAAGGGAGTTTAATTTTAGCCTACTTTTCTAGAGGGATACAGTCTTCACAGTATGACATGGAAAAACTAAGCTAGTGGATCACACTTACATCCACACATAGGAACCAGAGAGAGGGAACACCTCCTACATGTTCCATAACCTTTCCTAAATATTGCCACCTACTAGAAATCAGGGGTAAACAGTTGGGAATTGTGAACCAACTTCTAGGAGGAAGAGTAAACCAACTGTGTGTGAACATGAGCTGGGGGTTAAGTGTGAAAAAGCAGATCCTGGCCAGAAGAGGCAAGATCACTCAGTGTCTGTGCCTTGTCCCCTCCCCAGCTCACACTTACTTGGCATGTAATTGTTTTTACACTCTCAGAGCTTTAGGAACACTTGGTGGAAATGCATAAGTCCATCATATTTTTGGCAATGCATGTGCACACTGGAAGCACACCTCTGGTGTAAGAGGGCATCCAAGTAGGCAGTCATTCTGCTTGCCTGGCCAAAAGAGCTTGAATATGACTCATATATTTTCAACTTACTGGATATGAGTACCAAAAACACTATAGGAATTCAGTACATGCAACTGTAGTCATGGTCTGCTGCCTGGTTGCTTTGTCCTGTCTTGTCTTACTTTGTGCTTAATCTCTTATTCTATACTTTTAATCCATACATTTTCCTACTTTCCTTGATCCTTTTACTTGCTCCATCCCTCCTTTTTACCATGGAAAGATCAATAATTTTACCTTTAATAATTTTTGAATACCTAAGTTATCTTAAATGTTTACCCTTATTAAAAAAAGTATTGATATTTCTAATTGTTTATTGATGCTTAATTTGTTTCTGAGTTGTTGTTGTTATCATATTCACTCGGCTTCTGCTCCACAAATCACAATGACTATAACATGCTAAGAAGACATGACACAAAATTCTTCAAGGAATATCTGTCCTACAGATGTGCAGATTATATTATAGAAGTGCAAGAAATATAAAAGTACAAAGCAATGATTCATTCAATGGTTAAAAGCCCCTTAATCACTGCACCAAATGACTGAAAATGCTTTAAATGTCACATAAAGATTCATTGCTCTAGTTTTATGGATCTATGACATCAAAAATGAATCATGTGAGAGATAACTTAAGACAGAAAGCTTATTCAAGAATTTCGATGAGAAGTTTTAGAGAAAGAAATTCTAGAAAGATGAGAAACATACCACAAATCTCCCCCCAAAAAGCAGTAATAAGCATAAACAGCATACTAGTCTAAACAAAGGAAAGAATATCAGAGATTGAGAAAAGGTTAAGAGTTGCTGCATTCAAAAATCAATAAACAAAAAACCCAATCATTATTTATTAATTTATTAAATAAGGTACCTAAAATTTTAGCCATAACAATAAGGTCCAAAAAAAGAACTAAAATAGAAAGAAAGAGGTCAAACTTCCCCATTTTCAGATAACATGACTCCATGTATAATATATTCAACACAGATATATTCATTTTCACAAAGTAACAACATATAAAGGAAGCATAAAAGTCACTGGATGTCCTGTAAACCAATGATAAACATATGCAAAGTTAATTCAAAAATAACCTCTTTTTCAAAAACTGCTTCAATAAAATGAAATGAAATAAAATCTCTAGCTAAAAACTCCTTCAAAGATGTTAAAGAGCTTTAAGATATCAGATATAAAGCAATTAAATGTAGAAGAAACAGAGCGTTGAAAGATCTCTCATGCAAACTTGCCAAACTAAAACTGCTAAAACCATCATACTGTCTGCAGTTTCAACTGGATCCTCATCAAAGTTCCAATGACAGGCTTTCTACATATAAACAAACAAAGAATTCTGGAATTTTAAACATCAGTCATTGAAAACTGAATATTCACAGCAAGCAGAAGCAGGAGAATTGCTGGATGTACCACACCATGTGACTTAAGCTCTACTGCAGATCTGTGGCTGCACGCATGGGATGCTATGGGCGACAGACAGAGAGAAATCGCACAGCTGCAGACATCTGATTTATTTTCAAATATGTCAAAAGCATATACTGGAAAAGAAATAGCCTTTTCACAAGTAGTGCTTGGGAAAACTGGTTATTTATACGTAGAAGATTGAAACCAGGTCTCTATTTCTCATCCTGTTTTAAAAAAAAATCAAATTTGATTAAAGAGCTTAATAAAATACCTAAAACGTTGGAACTGTTAGAGTGGGATATAGGAGAAACCCCATAGAATAGAAGCATAGACAGTGATATCCTAGGTGGTATTTTGATCTCTCAGGAAGTAGTAGCAGGAATTGATAAATAAGAATTCCATTTTCTTTTTTTTTTTAACTCTTCTATGTGTATGTATGTTTTGTCTGCATATATGTCTCTGCACCTCATGCATGTAAGGCCCTCAGAGGCAAGGAGAGTTAAATCCTACTTGACTGGAGTCACAGTTATTTTGAAACGTTTTGTGGGTGATGGGGATTGAACCCGTGTCTTCTAGGACAGTAGAAGTGTTTTTGGCCAATGAGTCATGGCTCCAGCTTGGATTGGCTCAATGTTAAAAACCCTGAACAATAGAAGAAATAATGAGTACAAAGACAGCCCACAAAATGGAAGGAAAAAAACTCATTATTCATCTAGTAGGGTTAATTCCAGAGTTTGAAAAAAAAAAACTCAGGATTTGAAATATTAAAATTTAAAACTAAAAATACAGTACTAAATAGACAAAGGACCGGAACAGACACTTTTCAAATAATAAAGAACAAATAGCCAGCAAGAAAACTCCTATTACCTTCAGGGTCAATGAAATACAAATCAAATTAAGAATAAATCCATGTCACCAGGTTAACATAGTGATCACCAAAAGGAAAACTGCCTTCTGTATGGAGTACAGGGTGTCTTTATTCTGGTAGTAGAAAGCAAACTGGCCTGGCAACCATGGAAATCAGCATGAGGGTTCCTCAAAACTACAAAAACTACTATGTGACCAAGTGTGCCACTGGGTATTAGAAAAGAAAAAAGAAAAAACAAAACCAAGTGATCTTGTCTTGAGGATTCTTGCATGCTTCAGTTAACCTCTGGACTATTCACAGAAGCCACAATATGGAATTAGTGTGTCTTACCTCAGCAGACTAATCGATAAAGAAAACATAGAATCAACCCAAAAGGCAGTTTTATTTTGCCATACAAGCAAGTGAAATGATTTAATTTAAATGGAAATTAATTACACTGAAGTCAAGTCAGGAGGACAGAAATTTCTTGCAGGAACAAATATTATGGGTGTTTTCTCATGTCGGAGTTAGAAGGGAAAGGACGGAAAGCAATAAAGAAATATTAGGTGGCTGGGCAGTTGCTGGGTGTTAGCAGCACCGGCTGCCCTGCTAGAGGACCTGGGCCGTGCCACTCTACTCCCAGAGCTTCCTCCCCTTCTGGCCTCGAAGAACCCTATGCTCACATGGTGCAGACACGAGCTGGCAAAACACAGATAGACTCTCAAACACTTTTGATAGGAAATATTAGAGATGTTGGAGAGAAAAAGGATAAAGAAAAAGTGATAGAGGGTAAATATGATTGGAACACATTGTACACTTTGTTTAAAAGTCATAATAGTACATATTAATTTATATAATTAACATTTGCTAGTATTTCTTATATTGAATATATAACCAATATTATACATATATTTCTCATATATTGTATGTAGCATATATATGGCTAAGCTTTTCTGCATATGTTTATACCATATGAAACCACTAGAGGTCAGCATGATACTTAGACTATATATGGGTTTTCTTATTTTTTCCTTTTCTTTTCCTTTTTTAAATCCTGTTCTCAGTCAAACTGTAAAAGTAAAATGTGAGCATTGTTTAAATTTTCAACATTCTATTCACAGGTTGAAAGACTGTTGCCTCTTGGAGAACCTCAACTCTGTCTAGTCCTTTCCCACTCGATGTAATCTGACACGTCCTCTTACCTTGGTTATGAGAACACACATACACACACACCTATTAATGATGCACTGCTAGAAGCCTGTTTGATTTCTAATGAGACAGAAAGAGAGTAGATGGGGGTGGGAGGAAAAGTGGGGGGAAACTGGGAGGAGTAATGAAATTGGGAACTATAATCAAGATACATAATGTGAGGGAAAAAAAACAATTTTCAGAAAAAGAAAAAAAATACTTTCTATATAAAGATTTTCTCCATAGTGTAGCAGTCACTAAAGAAAATTACCTTATATTTAAGAGAATGGTGGTGCCAATCCAATTGTTTTATAAAGAAAATCTAAGAACAGTGTAGAGATTAATCAAAAGAGAATTTTAATATTTAACACTGACCAAAGACATGTGGTATCCTAGAATTTTACAAAAACCTTCATGAATTAGTTTTCTTAATGATCAAAGAACCGAGGGGTGAGATACAAAGGCAACCTCAGCTCTAGTGGGGAGCTTGCCAAGTAAATGTGTGGGCAGTACAGGCCAAAGCTGATTTCAATGTGGATTTCTCTACAGATCAACAGAGCCTGGTGATGTGACACAGACAGGAGTTAAAGCCACCTCACACCAGACAATCCTAATATGGGGGAGAAGGAGAGATGGGAGGAGAAATTGAAAAGACACCTAAGGTTAAATCAAGAGGGCATTGCCTCACATTAAAAACAGACCTGACAGGAAAGGCTGAATTAACTCTGAGAACGTCAGCTTTGTATAGGTCAGGTTAATAGATACATGTGCCACTGTCTAAAATAAACCTAAGTGGGAATAATATCCAGGAAGGGGAGAAATAATGTGACCGCTTACATTCTAGTTATTAGTTGTGTTTTATTAGCATTCAAAATCAGAGGAAAGAAATAGGGAAATCCTACTTTGAATTGAATAGGTAATGCATGGGATTTCCACAAATGAATACTGATTTTAGGAATTAGTTACAGAGTGGCGTCTATATGCTAGACACTAAATTGCATTCTGGAGAGACAGATTAACAATCAAAATCCAACTTGAGGAATAAGCAATTATTGTAGTTGACAGGACGTTATAAAACACCTTTTTTTAAAAAGGAATAAAGCACAGTGAAGAGTCAGCTGAGACTATTGGGACAGATACATGATTATCCGTTAGCATCCGTTGACCGCTCTGGTGACTCATGTCAGCTAGTATACTATGGCAGCACCTGTGCAACTTAATGATTTGCCATGGGGGTCATTTTAAGGGTTCTAGACTTCACTATGTGAAATTGATGTTTTGGTTATCTCAGTGTATTTAACATATTACCATTCCTGCATGAGTTAAACATGGAAAGATATTAATTTTTTGCCATTTCAAGACTTCAAAATTCAAAGATCCTTTAAAAACAATTTTGCGAAGGTTCTCCAGCCTTTAGATCACAAACCCTGTCCATCACTTCCATTTTCTGTATCTTTCTGCCCATATCGTCAATAAATATCAAAGAATATTCTAACCTCTCAAGTTTCACTTCATATATATCACTGCTTAGTATAGATTTAATATTTTTTTAAATTAACATTTAAAAACATTTTTATTGATTCTCTGGGAGTTTCACATCATACACCCCAATCACACTCACTTCCCAGTCATTTCTGGTCCACCTCCTTACTTTTGTGACCCCACCCCACGCCCCAAAAAATTAAAAATAAAAATAAGAATCAAGAAAAACAAATCCAATTTAGGTTGTCTATCTTCTCACTGGGGAATAGTCAAACTCTCAGTGGCCCGCCCTTTAAATAGAACTGAGAACTCCCCTCTCACGCCCACTAAAAAAGTCATCAGTTGTGGGAATCTACTCTTGAGAATCGTCACTATACTTTTAAGAGTTCTTATTCTGGGGGCTTCCAGAGGTATTGAATTAAGTTCCCAGAAACCACATGGTGGTTCACAACCATCTGTAATGGGATCCCGTGCTCTCTTCTGATATATCTGAAGACAGCTGCAGAGCTTCCTGAAGAGGCTACTACTTTTGGTGGCACAGGAAGCTGGGGTAGGACTAGTGGTTGCCATTGAAGCCTTTTTTGCCCCTCCCTCTCAACTGTACATCTGCAGTCACCTGTATCACAGCAAAAGCAGCCGTGTTCTTCACAGTCTGCAGGGGCATGGATCACTGGCCTCAACACGCTTTGTGGCAGCAGCACCAATCACCAACAGGACTCCTGGCTGCAGTAGAATCATCTACCCATCAGAAAAAGAAGGCCCTCAGAGGCTTGGTCTCAGGTGAAAGCACAAGGCACTCAGATCACCATGGCACACAGAGGTCAACATGGCTTTGGGAGTGGGGGGAGCCCAGACCATGTTTCAATGCCTTTGATGATAACATGGACCACAGACAACACAGATCCTGGCTGAAGTTGGACAACGGACCCAGACATTGTACTCTGCAGCAACAGAGGCCATTGCCTCAGGTTGGAGCCCAGCGCACCAACATCAATATGTCCCCTTGCGGAAGCAGAGCCCATGGATATCCTTGTGGCTTCCGGCTGCAGCATAGATTCCAGACATCTGCATAGCCCTCTGTGGTAACAAGGGCCACAGACATCAATGCTGTGCACAATGCCGGGCTACTGGCTTCTGTCACCCAATCTGAAGTTTTAAAATGCCATCTCAGCAGGAACTGATCTTAAAGCACTATATTTTGCATTATAAGTCTGTATAGCAGGACAGTGTGTTCTACTTTGACTTATAGACTATCCTTAGCAGCCTCTAAACAATTTTTTGGTCTCCAATTGGAAATGGTTGCCTCTGTCAAACTGTAAAATAGTGTCTCACATATTTTCAGCCATTTCTTTGGACCTTGACTTTGTGATGTAAGACATTTTGAAGCTGTTCATTTTGTTATCTTCATAACTCTGCTAGTCTAGTGCTAAAGCCTTAGAACAATGTTCACCACATAAGCACTACAGCTGAATGAAATGAACTGTGCCTCGGGTGCTGACACAGTGCCCTCTGCTCAAGTAATTGAAATGGGAAGAAACAAAACTTGTAAATCTTTGCTATCTTGGAGGGCTATAACCTTGCTTCTATATGGTTCAATCTGCTTTGCAATTATATTTATCATACTTCCCAAACATATTACAGCCATTAGTTACCATTGTAGTATATCAATCTTTACAGCACCATTATTAGCAACAAAAAAACCCTTGGAGATCTTCTTGGACATGAAGGTAAGACACTCAAGAAACACTTATGTACTTAAGACTCAGGATGGATAGAGATGGAGTCAGTACTGACCGCAGAATCTCTTCCCTAAGGATTAGCTATCATAAGATGCTATGCAAGTTACGCAGAAGAAAAGCAATCTATAGGCCTACCAAACACAAAGACATGAACCACAAGAATAATCAACAAGGCAAACTGTACATAGGATGCCATGGTGGTACAAAGATCTAAGAAGCTGTGTAATTGGACCTACAGCATATTCACTAAGAGGAAATTCATATCTGTTACTGCTTGTGAGGTTATATGCTCTAGAGCTCAATCTACCACACTGACTTAGGCATTCTAGATATCCATCCTTATACCCTCAGATCAGCCTAGCTCTTACCCCCATAAAAATGCTTCTTTTTTTCCAACAAACAGAGTCTATCATAGAAATCCACAACTTATCAAAATACAGAGAACAATTACTCACAGGTTACCTGTCCCCAGTTGGATTGCTACAACATAAACTCTTACATATAAGGCTCAGAAACTCTGTAGAAGAGGGGGATAAAAGACTTTAGGAGCCAAGTGACCAGAAAATCTACTATAAAATATAATCTTCAATATATGACAGGCTGAAACCATAAATTTTTAAAAATAAAGGCTGCCTAAATAAGATCTGAACAATGACAACACCAAACAGCTTTTAAACATGAATGAGGGAACTCACTCAAGGCCCCACCTCTCTATTAAGAGCTATAAGCCATTAATGGTTGCAGAAAGAAAGAGAATCAGTCTTCTCCAGAGACAAGGCCCCTGAGGTTAGCCAATCCCAACTGGTCAGTCATAAACATATACATATAGATACACATACATGTGCATCATATACACGTACTTTATATACACATACCTATACGTCATATACATGCATGTGTATACACATATGCTACAGATACACACACATATACATATTAGTATACATATAATGAACAATACTGAATAGCCTGCGATGGTTGCATTTGTGTGTGTATGTATGCACATACGTGTGCGTGTGCATGTGTGCGTGTGCATGTGTGTGTGTGTGTGTGTGTGTGTGTGTGTGTGTGTGTGTTTGAAACAGTAGTAATCAATGAAGAAAAGATGAAATGGTCATATATTTGGGGTTAACTGACAAAGACATGGGAGATGTTGGTGGAGGGACAGAGAGGGGTTTAAATGCTTTAAATAAAACATTAAATATGAAATTCTCAAAGAATGTTTAAATGAGATAACTAGCAATACATAAAAAATAAATTGAGCAATTACAGTGACAAATTATCTTTCTGTTTCTAAAGTTGCTTTCATTGAGTAACTTGGACAGTATTAATTTTCCTCATTTGGACGTTTTATTTTATGTTTGAAGTATTTTAGAATATAACCAAATCAAACAGTGGGGCATTCATCAATGTGCATGGCTACCTATGTGCTTAAAACACAAGAACAGTCTCAATCTCCAGTTGCTTCCCAGATGCACAGGCAGCAGTGGGTCATCAACGGATTCCAGTTTTCAGCTCCCACTTACATATTTTTATACAGAATCACAAGAAAAAACATTGCTTTTTAACTATCAACTTCTCTTGCTAAAAAGCACCTTTTAATACGTGCATTCAAAATACCTGCAGGGGTTTGTGGGAAGGAGACTAGAAAATCCACTCTAATCTTTCTATATTCCCATTAGGGAGCATGAAGAAATATAGAACCAAGGTGGTGACAGAGTTTCTATTGTCTGTGTCATGGACAATGAATTCTCCTTCCTTTTTTCCTTTTCCTTTGAGCTAGCCAAGCAGAATTACACACACACACACACACACACACACACACACACACACACACACACACACACCTTGTGCATGCTTAGAAATAAATCCCTAGTAGGAGCCCCCAGGGAATCTCCCCACAATCTGCTCTTCTTTCCCACTTTGTTGCTGGGCACACATTTGAAGAAATGTTGCTTCCAACACTGTAAAAAAAAAAAATCCAGATATTTTGGCTTGGTTTTCTTGAACTTCAGGTTAACTTGTAACAGCTTCTCTCTCACTACAAATTCTACACCATAGTCAATAAACTAGTTCATTCCTGGGCTTCTTTCAACACTGTATTTGCCAATATATCCACGGCATGACTTCAGAGGGCTCACTTTACTTTAAAAACTAGACTCATTAAAGATGTTTAAAGAAAAAGAAAAATTGAAGAATTTAGAATTCCTGAACATTCAGAGCACAGATGACTAGAGTAGTCAGTGCTTTAGATGGAGTACGATTGTGTGCTCATCTTCCTCTTCCCTGGTATATGTATTGAAGCCTCCATCCTCAGAGTGGCACTGCTATAAGGTGCTATGAAGATTTCGCATCTGAGCTTCATGAGCCATCTTTGGGCTGCGTAGCTGCGAATGACTGTGGAGACTGGCCTGTTCTTATTTATTGCTTCATGAGTAATTCACTTTGCTACCTACTCCCTCTGTGCTATGCTACATGCCAATCCCAAAGTAAAACAGACACCTGATCTTGAACTTAGATCCTTCAAATGAATGAACTGGATGAATGTTTTCTCTTGATAAGCTTAGGTATTTAATTAGACTGTACAAAGCTAACTAATATAGGTATGAATTAACAGTCAATGGTCTCAAGACTTTAGCCAGCACTAGTGTTTAGTGGTTGTTTGTGAACCTCAGGAGTGGTATTTAGCATTCCAAATCTGCTTATTTCCACATATTTCCTTTGTTAATGAAAAAAAAAATACCATTTGGTCCACCTGGTATCTGGACAGAATCAACTCAAATACTAGTCAAACTCAAGCCAACCTGAACTGTTAATTCAAATAGATCACTGGCCTAGTAATGGTTCTAGAATAATAATGAACATGAGACTTTTTTCAGTATCATAAGTGAACAAAATTTCCAAAATATTACTAACAGTTATATAAATAAAATGTTTTTCTGATGAACATATGGTTTTATTTACAATAGTCTTTCATTCCTGAATAATTGCATTCAATATTCATTTTGAAGTTGGTATGAAGCCATGACAAAGAGGGCTAAGTATTTGGCAGCACAAAGCCACACAATTTATCAATGTTTGGTAAAGCAGAAACAGCATTTATAAAGACCAGATGGTCTTCGCAACATAAAATTTTAACTAATGGATATCATTTGTGTATGAATTATAGAGTGAGAAATTGAAGTATAATCAACTCTTTCCAATTTTAGGAGAAAGACACTTTTCCAACCTCCTTTCTGGTTATGAAGTGCAAGATTAAGTAATTTTCATTTACCTTTATGTGATTGTACAAAAAATTTACCATAACAATTACTATAAAATACAGACGGTGGAGTATTAATAAATATTAAAGAATTTGAGGTCTGACTCTTGTAGATTATTTGTAGATTATGAGGTTAAAGTTAAAAAAATTTATATAATTGAATTGGGCAACTGCAGGTCTATCAGCTCCAAGTCCATGAACTTTTACCTTAAAAAGAATATTACCTCACACTAGTCTCTGTGAGTTTATATATTTATTCACTCTGTTGTATCTGAAAGAAATTTCTTTGGTGTCATGAATCCCCTGCCTTCACTTCTACATAGTTTCCTGAGCCTTGTGAAGATGTCACATTTAGGACTAAGTAGTCCAAAGTCTCTCACTCTCTGCACACTGTACAGTTGTGAGTCTCTGCGTTTGTTCCCATCTGCTGCAGGAAGAAGCTTCTCTCATGATGGCTCAGAAAGACACTGATCTATGACTAAAGTAGAATGTCATTAGGAGTCATTTTATATCATTTATTTTAATGTCATTTTATTGCTATGTTCGTTTAGGAGACCAGTAGTATTTGGTTGTCCTGTAGGTCTCTGGCCTATCTAGTCACAGAGCATTAGCCACTTTAGTAGTGTTAGTTAAGGTTTCAATCTCATGGAGTACACCTTAAATCTAATCAAAAAGTGTTTTGTTTATCCCATAATGTTTGTACCTCAATCATATCAGTGGGTATAATTTATCAGAAGGTCAACTGTTTTTACCCACAGTGTTTGTAGTTAGGAGATATTGTGTCAGAAGCCATAATGGGACAAGCTAATAAGTAGCAGGTGATTTCCTGAAATGGCTTGCCTTGGATTATTATATAATCTGCGACAAGAGAGCCCTCATTCAGCAAGGCTGTAAGGGACTTATTTTAGGAAAGATTCCTGTTATTAATATGCTTTTCCTATTATTATTAAATAAATATAACAATCACTAAGTAATAGCACACCCTTTGAGCAGATCTCTGCAGATCCACGAAGATGTACTGTCTTGTAGTGATAAATAGACAAATAGATGACTTCTTAAGTCTTAATGATGATACTATAAGAATTACTAAATTATATCAACAATTATTAAGCTCTTTTATAGTGGGACTGCTATTAGGTCCCTTTCTGATAGTAAAAACTGCAATGAGAACTCTTCCAGTCTCCCAAATGTCATCAGTTAATTGCTCTTAGATAGTAACCAGACTTTCTCCTACTCAGAGCACATTCCAAGAGGTTGTAAAACAATTAATCAAAGGTCAGTAAAAGGGAACTAACAATTTATTATAGGTGCTAGGACAGAAGATAAAATATTGCCTGGGTTTATCTATACAAAACTTTACTAATTTTTTAGTTATAGTTTAAAACCTTCAGTGAACCTGTGTAGCTAGACAGGTGATGGATGTTTAGCCAGATAATTACTCTTAATGGATATGCATGTAAACATTCTCTGTTGTGAACTTCTATTTCAGTTTATGATTAAATTTTTGGTGTGAACTTGTGATGAACTTTGTAACATGTGATCATGTAGTCTGAAAGATGTATAAGTACTGAAGACAAAGACTTTTTTCCCTTAGAATTTTTCCCTTATTAGAAATTTTTCCTTTTCCCCACTTAGGACCTTTCCACTTTTCCCCTTAGATAACTTTCATAGGAAACTTTTTACACTTAGTATTAAACTCTACAATAACTTCTCTAACTGTGTTTTCTTCCTGGGACCTCAGACTAGCAAGCATAAATTAGAGCCCAGCAGTTCCTGCTGAGATAGTACAAAAGCTATTTACTTAATCCTTTGCTGTTTTTAGGATGAGGTGCTAAGTGCCAGAAACTGTAGTTTCTGGCCTCAGAGGATCACAGAAGGCAGGTTCACTACAGTAGCATAGGAACTTAGATAAGTAAACTTTTATTATACAGCAATCCTAAATATTTTGTAAGACAAAGTCTTATCCACCCACCCCCACTCCCGCCAATGCTTTTCCCCCTCTGCTGCCTCAAGAAAAGTGGACAAGAAGAAAAAAGATCATCCCTCTCAAGCCGGAGCTGGCCCCTGGCAATATTGGTGATTATTTTTCTCTTCTGGTAGCATACATAGTGGCTTCCAGCACTGTAAACATTGTTCAGAACAGTAAACAAGACTCTGGTTGAGAACCAGCTCAATTTCCGATTGTTCAGTGATATAAGCACATGTTGGTGAACATCCTGGCAAAGGGGACACTAACATTTGTTAGTAGATGTTTAAGCTGGTACAGTCACTATAGAAATCAGTGTAGAGATTCCTCAATAAGCTGAAAATTAATATGGCTTAATATCACACCTCATGCATGTAACATCCTTATGCATACACCCAAAGGACTCCACATCTTACAGAAACACTTGCTCATCCGTGTTCATTGATAGTCTATTTCTAACACAGAAAATATGGGAATAGCCTAGATATCTATCAACTCATGAGTGAAAAATGAACTATGGTGCATTTGTACAATGAAATATTTTTCTCCTGTTTAAGAGAATACAGTTATAAAACTTCCAGGGAAATGAATGGAGATTGAAACAATCATTATGAGTTAGGTAATCGAGACCCCAAAAGATTAAAACTGCATATTTTTTCTTCTAGCCTTTCAGTGTGCATTTCTGTCTGAATAATCAGAGACTAGGTACCTAGTAAGGGATCACAGAGGAGGAGAGAATCTTCCAAAGAAGGGGAAATAGAATATAGTTTTAAAAAGAGATAAGGGGAAAAGGAAATAGGAAAAGTGCATTAAAGGGAGAAGGAAAGGCTGGGTAAAGAAAAAACATGAAGAAGAACAACTACCACTAAACACCTTTGGAGAAACCACATGGAATCCAACTACTGTAAAGGATTAATAAAATATATACATATATGAAATTCATTTAAATAGAGTCACCATATAATGAAAGATAATGCCCCATTAAGAACCTTAAGCCACTTGGTAAGACTTCCAGTGCCAGGAATGGGTTGTATGTTGCTGAATCATTGGCCAAAGGGTCCAAGGGATGCCTGCAAACATCAGCTATTGCCAAGGATATTGGTTCCTCATCACAACCTGATGCAAAGCCCTAGTGATAAACACATTTACATTTTTTAATATCAATAATATTTTAAACTTTAAATCAGATTTGAATATTGATCTGTATTTTGGAACTATGATGGAAAATTGCTGTTCAATTTTCTCTGTAAATCAGCATCAAATTAGAAATGCTGACAAGTAGTAATATTCAAGCATTGACAGTGGTTACAATGGGCACATTGTAACAATGAATGCCCTGTCTTACAATGCATACATTGTCAGGGAATGAGACAAGACTTTCCAGAACCATTTGTTAACAAAATAAACCCAGAGACATATTTTCACATGATTGCTGAGGATGTAATGGAGTGAATTAGAAGAAGACTGAAGGCGACAGCTGTGTTGCTGTGCTGATATAAACAGTTTTTAATAAAATTAACAAAGCCACTCTGTGGGCACACACCTTTAATCTCAGCACTCAGGAGGCAGAAGTAGGTGGATCTCTGAGTGTGATGCCAGCCTGTTCTATAGACCGAGTTCCAGAACAGCCAGAACTACAAAGAGAAAATCTTTCTTGAACCCCTGCAAAGAGAAAAACCTTAATAGGTATTATTAAATTCTCATTTCAAAATAAGTTACAGAGGAAACAGTATGTAAACGGAAACTCACATGGCACTGTTTTTATGATAAGCTGTTCTTTGTGAATCAAAGTCCTACTTTTGAAAACATAAAGGGAGAGGAAATGTGCATAAACAATAGCAGAATCTCAGAATGCTTTAAGTAATGTTACCAAGAGATAAAATGAGAAAAATTACGGGAAACAGAAAAGCAGAAAGACAGAGATATTAACACAGATTTGTAAGACTGTTAGGTTAGAGACAAGAACAGTTTCAATGGTCCCGGTGTATTTAGACTTAAGTAAACCCTGACCCAGAGTGATAGAAAATTTTTCTGATTGACTCTTAATGTATTGGTTCACAATGTGATCTCTAAGAACAGAAAAAAAGATTTTCCAGTTATCTCTTGAGAAGAAAACAATCTTCCCCATAGTCCATATAAATGCATTTGTGAGAAGGTCTGTCAGTAGATTCAACGTACATGGAACTTGCCATTGCCTAAATGCCGTTAGGTTTAGCTTTTACACACACTTCTAACACTGGGCTAGATCCAAACAAGGATTTCTCTGGAAAGTTTTCTTTCGTTAGCTTCAAACAGCCCTTCTGTGTGGACACTGGCATTACTAGCTGACTGGCTCTAAGTGCTAGTCTCTCTTTAAGGAAAATGTAATCCTGAGACTGGAAGGTTTCATCAAATCTAGGTCACCTCTAAACGGGCTCTGAATGTTAAACAAAAGCCACCTACACTCCAGTTGAGACTTGGAACCATTCCTTCTGAGTTCATTCTTTAAGAAAGAGTGCAGGAAAAAATCTAATTCATCTAATGTGACTTCTTAAAAAACTCTTAACAAAACACCATTTCTTTTTTATTAAGGTACACAATACTAACTGGATTTACTTTTAGCCCATGAAACTATTTCTCTCTATGCTTGGTGATTTCTTCAGTTTCTCTTCTTCAAGACTCAGATCGACTATTACCTCCTATGCTGTCTTTTAACTACCACTGTTCACTATAAAGTTTAGTTTCATTCAATGACTTTTAGAGCTCTTGTACTTCCTCATATTACTCTATATTTAATTATTCATAAGAGGAAAGTAAGACGTTCAAGCTTTCTATATTCCCAGATGACTAGAATATGGTAGTAAAGGCAGGAGGATAGCAAGTTAGAGACCAGAGTGAGCTACATGCAAGTGTTTGTCTCATAAAGGAGTGATAAATACAGATAAATAAATATAAAAGGTGCTATAAATTTTTCTCTGTTGCTTATGCCTATGCAGCTGGAAGTCCTTCGTGCATGGAGAGATTATTATTAAATATTTCCACACACTTTTACTCCATCATTATCTCCCTGCCCTGGAATCTTCTTTCCTGGTGGCTATTTTTATAGTCATGGAAGGTACTATGTAGCTTCTGGAAAAGACATAAATTGTCTTACCCAACTATGAATACTGAATACTATGAATTAGACCAACCTTCTAGGTGTAATACATCTAATGTGCAGTAGTGGCACTAAAAGTAGGGAAGAAACCAACCACTCTGATTAGATTTAATATTTGTTCCTCAAAAGGAAATACATGCATTTCCAAAACGCATTGCATGAAAAGTCCTAGGCCCTGATAAAAGGAAACTCCTGAATACTTTCATTTAGCTAAATTGACATAGTGTCAAAGTACCTTCTAAATATTTATGTTTATACTCAGATGACATTCTGGAACCTATATGTAGATGTAGATGTACATGATGTATATGTATAGTTTTCATGGTTCATATAAACTATGAAAAAATATAACAAGAATTTTATAAAAGACATTATTTTAATCAAGATTGTTGTACTTACATGAAGTCTTAAGTATTGTAACCCTGTTCATATTAATCTCTCTTTTCCAATGTGTATTTAGTTCCTCCTAATCTGAATGGACAATCATCTTTCTCCCACCCATGTTTTCCAAGTTGAAAAACAATTAATCAATAAAATGCATAGTAGTAAATCTTCCTAGACACTCTGAAGCCTCCCTACCCCAGAGACAGGCCCTGCATGAAAGAGTGTCCAGAAACACCTCTGTCTGAGTCCAGAGGAAATTACTTTTACTACATCATAACAGCTTGGGGTCCTTCTGCTTCTTACACTGTAAGTGAATGCAAAGACTAGATGGTCAAACAAATTCATGGAATTGAGAATTTTAACCACCTGAAGTATCACTAAATTCAACCTTTCAAAGTCACAAATACTGAGAAGGTGCCATTAATTAAGCGGCTTGAGGATCCCAATCCACAGCAATGACAGAGTTAGACTTTACACCAGCAACCATTTCCCAAATCATTGTATTTCCTACTTTTGGAACACACCGCAAGTGTTCCCTTTTTAATTATATGCATTTGTGTCTATAAGTACATTTTTTATACATTTACACCATTTTCATCTTTGATATTCTTTTTAGAAATTTCTCATTAACTTTCTTTTAAATAATTTCTATAAAATGTCCTTAGAAACATTTCAGTTATTCCAATGTAGCTCCAACTATTCTTGCCTTGTAATTTGATATTTAAGGTCTCCTCTCCACAATTGGTACTCAGTGTTCAAAAAGAAACAACCAGAGAAAACACATTTATCTTTGTGCCTTGTACAAATCTCCTTTCCAGTATGGCAGACTCTACAAGAAATAGGACTCTGGTTTTAGAGGGAGTATAGACCTTGTGTTTCAAAATTACATGTGCCTTCTGTATTGTGGCTAAGTGGAGAAGCAGTGTAAGGTGTTTTATTAAAGTAAAATAAAAAAAAATGGTGGGCATTTCAAAGATGCCTGGTGCTGTACAATCTGCAGTTGCTGTTAACAAACAGTATGATCGGAATACTATAGACTGTGTAATGTGTATCACAGGAACACTATAGACTGTGTAATGTGTATCACAGAAACCTTAGAGTCGGAACACTATAGAGTGTGTAATGTGTATCACAGAAACCTTAGAGTCGGAACACTAAAGACTGTGTAATGTGTATCACAGGAACACTATAGACTGTGTGATGTGTATCACAGGAACACTAAAGACTGTGTAATGTGTATCACAGGAACACTATAGACTGTGTAATGTGTATCACAGAAACCTTAGAGTCGGAACACTATAGACTGTGTAATGTGTATCACAGAAACCTTAGAGTCAGAACACTATAGACCGTGTAATGTGTATCACAGGAACACTATAGACTGTGTGATGTGTATCACAGGAACACTATAGACTGTGTAATGTGTATCACAGGAACACTATAGACTGTGTAATGTGTATCACAGGAACACTATAGACTGTGTGATGTGTATCACAGGAACACTATAGACTGTGTAATGTGTATCACAGAAACCTTAGAGTCAGAACACTATAGACCATGTAATGTGTATCACAGGAACACTATAGACTGTGTGATGTGTATCACAGGAACACTATAGACTGTGTAATGTGTATCACAGGAACACTATAGACTGTGTAATGTGTATCACAGGAACACTATAGACTGTGTAATGTGTATCACAGAAACCTTAGAGTCGGAACACTATAGACCGTGTAATGTGTATCACAGGAACACTATAGACTGTGTGATGTGTATCACAGGAACACTATAGACTGTGTAATGTGTATCACAGGAACACTATAGACTGTGTGATGTGTATCACAGGAACACTATAGACTGTGTAATGTGTATCACAGAAACCTTAGAGTCGGAACACTATAGACTGTGTAATGTGTATCACAGAAACGTTAGAGTTGTTCAGCTGAAGGTTAGCAGTCAGTGAAATCTATCACACTGTTAGAAAGAAGTAAATGTGGTTATTTCAAGTGGTGAAAACATAAGTCATTGGTAAATCTTTACAGTCTCTCATGTTTAAAAGTCTATTCAGAAAATAAGGTATCATGTTCAACATGATAAATGACATTTACAGAAAATGCAGAGTTGTTTAATTGTAAAGGACTGAAAGTCTATCCTAAGATCACACCATCAACAAAGATGCCCACATCCACTATCACTCTTCAGTATTGCTCCGGATATTCCAATTGTACAACTAATACTGTACACAACAAACATCAATCCCAAATTGATCAGGAACCGAAATATAAAGGTGAAAAACTCTTGAAGCACATAAAAAGGAAATTGTTGTGAATATTGGTTTAGCAACAGATTCTTAGACACACCAAACACAAAAGTAAGAAAAGAAAAAGCTAAGAGTCAACATGGAGTTCATCAAATTAAAATCATTTGTTTACCAGAGGATATAACTAACCTTGTATGAGTATGAAGGAATAATCTGGTAGGAAAAGAAAAAATATTTGCATCTGAGGATAGAAGTGTGTGAAACTCTCACATAACAAATAAAAGAATATTTTTATTAAAATAATTATGATAATTTTAAATAAGGGAGAAATATTCAACTTGCAGGAACCTGATCTAATAAGTATTATAGGATCTCCTGCTGATACAATATACATGTATTGCCACGTGATACCTTTACATACTTACAGACACAAAACTCATGATGCTGAGCAGAGCCTTTGAAAACGTGTGAGATGAGCAGCTAGAAGAGCTGTAAATACACATATGGTCCCTATCTCCTCTTGTAAAACACAGAGAGTAGTTTTCGGGGGAGGGGGAAGTTCATTAGAGGTAGTCATTATAATTGGCCTCATTTTAATGGCACAGTTTTAGCAGACAGTTTTACCCTCTTCTGTTCTAGGTTACTCTCAGGCTTCATTTTTAAATGGGCACCATAGACATTTAAATGTACTGCATGGCCGCTCTCTACCACTTGGAATGAAAGCATGCGTCAGACTCTCAGGGAATCTCTGAAACATGGGCCCTTTGAAGGGGCATCAGTCCTGCTTTCTCTATTCTTCCTCTTCTTCCTGCCATCAACATTGAGCGCCTTTGTGCCTTCTTTTTTTTTTTTTAATTAGATATTTTATTTATTTACATTTCAAGTGTTATCTTCTTTCCCTGTTTCCCCTCTGCAAACTTTTAGATTTATAACAAGCCTTAATATCAGCACTAGAGCTAAGGAGGTATTTACCTTCTATGCTGTGATGTCTACTTCCCTGCCAATAGCCCTGAGATATGACTTGCTATATTCTGTCTGGGCCACTCAGACTGGCCAGCCTTCATAGCCAATTCTCACAATTGTTTACCCCATGGCTTCTTTTCTTCTCTCTACCATCTCTCTCTCTCTTCCTTTATGCATGATCCTGCCTCAGGCCCCAAGCTCTTCTGCCAAGCTGTAGGCTATTGGCATCTTTTTTTTTTTTCAATCAAGTGTATAAAATTTAGGAACAAGGTAACATAGCATCAGTTGGTGTACATGAAGATTTCCTCATCCCTGGGGGGCAACCAGACCTTGCAGGGCCAGTTTTTTCTATTACAATATATAGCAACAAACCAAACCTCAACAGTGTTTATGGAATATTTTTATGTAACAGGCACTAGATTGTGTTATATCCTCACATGAAGCCCATGAGACACTCACAGTTTTTCTGTATGTGAAGACACTCACAATCAGAGGGATTAGAGTTGAACATCTTGTGCTAGACAACATTACAATGTAACCGGGTAAGATTTAACAGATGAATGAGGAATGAATAAAATTGGGGGGGAGTAATGGTCTTTTCTAACATTTCACTATTAAAACTTTCAAAGTACTGTAAAGAGGTAGGAATATAATGATGAGAAACCATAGATCTACCACTCTCTGACCCATTAATATTTCTCTTCATGTATTTCCTCCTCCCTGTTTTCCAAATGTTTACCCCTTGTGTTTTTGATGTATCCCTTCCCTAGGTATTTATATGCAGGTTATGAAACAGAAGTCAGTGTTTGTTCATTGTTTTTTTTTTCTTTTTCTTTTTTATTAGATATTTTCTTTATTTACATTTCAAATGTTATGCCTTATCCTGGTTAATAGCCCCCCAGGAAGCCCCCTATCCTATCCCCCTTTCCATACTTCTATGAGGATGTTCTTCCACCCACCCACTACTTCCTGCCCTGGCATTCCCCTATACTGCTGCATCTAGCCTTCACAGGACCAAGGGCCACTCCTCCCATTGATGCCTGACAAGGCCATCATCTGCTAAATATGCAGCTGCAGCCATGGGTCCCTCCATGTGTTCTCTTTGGTTGGTTGTTTCCTGGGAGCTCTGGGGTATCTGGTTAGTTGATATTGTTGTTCTTACTATGGGGTTGCAAATCCCTTCAGCTCCTTCAGTCCTTTCACTAACTCCTCCATTGGGGACCCCATTGAGGACTCCATGCTCAGTCCAATGCTTGGCTGTGAGCATCTGCCTCTGTATTTGTCAAGCTCTGGTAGAGACTCTCAGAAGACAGCTATATTAAGCTCCTGTCATCATGCACTTCTTAACATCCAGAATAGTGTCTGGGTTTGGTGACTGTATATAGGATGGATCCCCAGGTGGGGCACTCTCTGAATGGCCTTTCCTTCAGTTCCACATTTTGTCTACTTATTTGATCCCATGTTTATCTTGTTCCCCTTTCTCAGAGGGACAGAAACACCCACACTTTGTTCTTCCTTCTTTCAAGCTTCATGTGGTCTGTGAATTGTATCTTGGGTATTCTGAGCTTTTGAGTTAATATCCACTTATCAGTGAGTGCATATGATGTGTGTTCTTTTATGATTGTGTAACCTTACTCAGGATGATATTTTCTACTTTCATCCATTTGCCTAAGAATTTCATGAAATCATTGTTTTTAATAGCTGAGTAGTACTCCATTGGGTAAATGTACCACATGTTCTGTATGCATTCTCCTGTTGAAGGACTTTCTGTCTGGGTTCTTTCCAGCTTCTGGTTATAAATAAGGCTGCTATGAACAAACTGGAGCGTGTGTCCTTGTTATGTATTGGAGCAACTTTTGGTTATACACACAGGAGTAGTATAACTAAGTTCTCAGGTAATATTATGTCCAATTTTCTGAGGAACCGCCAAACTGATTTCCAGAGTGGTTGTACCAGCTTGAAATCCCACCAACAATGGAGGAGTGTTCCACTTTCTCAACATCTGCTGTCACCTGAGTTCTTGATCTTAGCCATAATGACTGGTGTGAGGTGGAATCTCAGGGTGATTTTGATTTGCGTTTCCCTGATGACTAAGGATGTTGAACATTTCTTTAGGTGCTTCTCAACCATTTGATATTCCTCAGTTGAGAATTCTTTTTTAGCTCTGTACCCCACTTTTAATAGGATCATTTGATTCTCTGGAGTCTAACTTATTGAGTTCTTTCTATACATTGGATATTAGCCCTCTACTGGACATAGGATTGATAAAGGTCTTTTCACAAACTATTGATTGCTGCTTTGTCCTATTGACAGTATCCTTTACCTTACAGAAGCTTTGCAATTTTATGAGGTCCCATTTGTCAATTCTTGATCTTAGAGCATAAGCCATTGGTGTTCTGTTCAGAAAATTTTCCCCTGTACCCTGTGTTTGAGGCTCTTCTCCACTTTCTCTTCTATTAGTTTCAGTGTATCTGGTTTTATGTGGAGGTCCTTGACCCACTTGTACTTGAGCTTTGTACAAGGCGAAAAGAATGGATCAATTTGCATTCTTCTACATGCTGACCTCCAGCTGAACCTGCACCATTTGTTGAAAATGCTGTCTTTTTTCCACTGCATGGTTTTAGATCCTTTGTCAAAGATCAAGTGGCTATAGGTGTGTGGATTCATTTCTGGATCTTCAAATCTATTCCAACTGATCTTCCTGCCTGTCTCTGTACCAATACCATGCAGTTATTATCCCTATTGCTTTGTAATACAGCTTGAGTTCAAGGATGGTGAGTCCCCCAGATGTTCTTTTATTGTTGAAAATATTTTTCGCTACCCTGGGTTTTTGATTATTCCACATGAATTTAAGAATTGCTCTTTTTAACTCTATGAAAAATTGAGTTAGACTTTTGATGGGGATTGCACTGAGTCTGTAGATTGCTTTCAGCAAGATGGCCATTTTTACTATATTAATCCTTCCAATTAGCATGGGAGATTTTTTTCCATCTTCTGAGATCTTTGATTTCTTTCTTCAGAGACCTGAAGTTCTTGTCATGCAGATCATTAACTTGCTTAGTTAGAGTCACACTAAGTTATTTTATATTATCTGTGACTATTATGAAGGTGTTGTTTCCTTAATTTTCTTCTCAGCCTGTTTATTCTTTGAGTAGAGAAAGGCTACTGATTTTTTGAGTTAATTTTATATCCAGCCACTTTGCTGAAGTTGTTTATCAGGTATAGACGTTCTCTGGTGGAATATTTAGGGTCACTTTTATATACTATCATATCATCTGAAAACTGTGATATTTTTGTTTCTTCCTTTCCAATTTATTTCCAATTTCCTTTGGCCTTCTTTTGTTGTCTAATTGCTCTGGCTAGGCCTTTGAGTACTATACTGAATAGGTAGGGAGACAGTGGGCATCCTTGTCTAGTCCCCGGTTTTTATGGGATTGCAAGTTTCTCTCCACTTAGTTTGATGTTGGCTACTGGTTTGCTGAATATTGCTTTTACTATGTTTAGGTATGGGCCTTGAATTCATGATCTTTCTAAGACTTTTACCATGAAAGGGTGTTTAATTTTGTCAAATGCTTTCTCAGCATCGAATGAGAAGATTATGTGGGGTTTTTTTCTTTAGTTTATATAGTGGATTACATGGTTAAATTTTTATATATTGAAACATCCCTGCATCTCTGGAATGAAATCTACTTGATCATGATGGATGATGGTTTTGATGTGTTCTTGGATTCAGTTTGCAAGAATTTTATTGAGCATTTTTGCATCAATATTCATAAGGGAAATTGGTCTGAAGTTCTCTTTCTTTGTTGGGTCTTTGTGTTTTTTAGGTATAAGTGTAATTGTGGCTTCATAGAATGTGTTGGGTAGTGTTCCTTCTGTTCCTATCTTGTGGAATAGTTTAAAGCGAACTGGTATTAGGTCTTCTTTGAAGGTCTGATAGAATTCTGCACTAAAACCATCTGGTCCTGGGATTTTTTTGGTTGGGAGACTTTTAATGACTGTTTCTGTTTCTTTAGGTTTTATGGGACAGTTTGGATCATTCATCTGCTCCTGGTTTAACTTTAGTACCTGGTATCTGTCTAGAAAATTGTTCATTTCATCCAGATTTTCCAGTTTTGTTGAGTATAGGCTTTTGTAGTAGGATCTGATGATTTTTTGAATTTCCTCAGTTTCTGTTGTTTGTGCCTTCTTAATTCATGGGATAGTTTGTCTCACTCAAAGCACTCATACTTTGTAGGTTAAGAAGTAAATGAAAAAATAAAAATCAAACAGCCATTGTTTTGGCTCTCATAAGGTATGAAATGCCACACTACATGAGAATATTTTCCTAGGGCATGGCTTTCAATGGCTAGGTTACAATGGAATGCAACAAATACATTTTCACTGTAGTGATGTCTTTACAGAAAATTCTTACTCAAAATGGCAAATCGAGAGCTTGTGTTGGTCTTAAATATTCAAATTAAATGTCTCTCAGAAATATTATATTTGATCTATTAAACCTAAGTAATGAAGCAACTCATCTATAATATAAAATGGATGTTTATATTATTTCAATAGAATAGCCAAAACCTATTTCTAAAGCTAACAACCAGCAGAGTGAATGCTTTAACCTATCAGTGTTATAGTCTCTGATAGAAAGAAAAGTACCTCTGGCTATTTTTCCATGGAAGCAAACGCCTAAAGATTTCTGATGTCTTAACAGTGTGGAGAGAGGATTTCAGAGTAGTTTTCTTAGCACTCAGAATCACAGCAATGACTGTTTGCGTCTGTTTCCTATATAACCCAATTTGACCTCCAATTCCTGGTCCTCCCAGTTTGCTTTGCAAGCAGCCACTATACACAAAAGCATTGAGTGCTGAGAGGTTCATGAACCTTGGTTACTGAGTGTATATGAGGAGGTGCAGCTCTATGGTGAGCGTGCATCTGAATCAACAGCTGTGGGCCAGCATCACCAACCTGATGTGCAAAGTCACTTATCTATACCTACGATGCCAAGTAATTGAAACTGCAATCCAATGGCAACACATGTGTCTACTGTGTGCAAAGCTTTGTGTTATATCCTAGCACTGGAAAAATACAAAAGAAACAGGAACAGAAGGAATCTAATAGGAATCCATGCTCTTTTTTTGATTGTTTGTTTGTTTGTTTGTTTGTTTTGTTTTGTTTTTCGAGATAGGGTTTCTCTGTGTAGCCCTGTCTGTTCTGGAACTCACTCTGTAAACCAGGCTGGCCTCGAACTCAGAAATCTGCCTGCCTCTGCCTCCCAAGTGCTGGGATTAAAGGCGTGTGCCACCACCACCCGGCAGGAATCCATGCTTTGTCACGCCAAGGTGAATTTCGATTAAATTGTTTTAATGTATTAAAGAAAATAACTAGCAACTGATATAGGATAATTTGTAAAATGCCATAAAGGTAACATCAAATAAGAATGCATATGTACCTTCACTGTTATGTAATGACCAGGAGAATACAACAAAATGCATGTGTGTCTGCTCATTTGTACAGAGAGGCATGCACAAAGAATAAACCTAAGACTTATGAGAATAATTAGTTACAGGAAAAGATGAAAACTAAATGGAAATGTTTACATAACCAATAAAACAGAACAAGAGTCTAACACATATAAAATGTATTACACATTTTACCAATGAGCTCAACTTTACTTCAGATAAATCTTAAGATTAGACTGAAGTAAATGGGAAGAAACGGATGAATGATGAACAATATAAGCAACAACGTGATCGATGATGCTAGTGAAGTAGGTCCCAGTCAATTAGATAGTATGCATACCTCCACACTGCTATAATTAAATAATAGTGATGAGAAGAGAGACAGCTCCTCCTAGGAGTTAAATAGTGATTAATAGCTGTAAGAGGAGTGACTTGGATAATAATGGAACATCTGTGATACATCACAGCAGCTCCTGAAGACAGACGTTATTGATAGAGCTAAAATTGGTGTGGAGAAAATGAAGGTTAAAATGGACTATTGAGCAATGTGAAATTACAGACTCCTGAAATGCCAACTGCATGCAAATACAGTTATTTTGCAACTATCGAAGTTAGTGTCGCTGAATAGAAGGACCGGTTTCCCATACTCAGTTTCATGGCATACTAAGAAGCATAAGAGGCTACAGTGCTGTTCAAATAATCTCAGCTGTATAACCTTGGCTCACAGCAAGAATTCCAAAGCCTAAACCTGAAGGGCGTACTGCATACTCCACAAGTAAAATGTCATAAAATGATAAAGGATCCTAGATAAGAAACCATAAAGAAATAAATCAAGTCACTACAGTAAGTGATCCTGGATTGGTATTGGGAAACAATTCACAGTGTATTAATATGATCATAAATTAGCTACTAATATCATACCAATGTAATCTTTTGGTCTATGGATTAAACACATTAAAGATTCTTCACACAGCCTCAAACATTCCTCCCATATTTCTCACAAGAGGCACCAAAATATAGCCAGTTTGAAGGAATTAATATTAAGCTCCAAGTTAGCAATAATGATTAAGTGTTGAATTAAACAAAGAAATCAAAGCACTTCCCCCTGGTGTCATTAAACCAAAAGTGAAACCAAATTGGAAATCTGTAATCCATGTTCTTTTCTGTTGTGTGAATTTACACCTGCCTGAAGGCTGTGCTCTGAATCTGTCTGTGTATGTGTGTGTGTGTGAGTCTGTCCCTAACAAAGGGCTTTACTCTTTGAACAGCCCATAAAGCATTAAATGGAGGGACGATAGAAGAAAATTGTACAGAAATCTTAAAATCAGAATTTTACCCTGGATTAAGGCACCAAGTTCAACTAACCCAGGTAACAAACAATATTAAAAACATTCCAAATGTCATGTTCATCATTTTCGGTGGAAAGTCATTTTATAAAATTGTTTCAACTTCTATTTTTACTATTTTTAGTAAATTGTATGCATGTGTTACTTCTTGCATGGAAAAGTGCATATAGGTTAAGGTTACAAATGTATGTTAGCGTCAATTGTACAAATTGCGTACATGGGAAGACCAAGGCAAGTAAAGTCAGCAGTCACCTTGTTCTCCCAAAGTCAGATTAAACAAAAGACCCAAGTATACCATAGGATAGCAAAGCAAGCCTCAAGTGACTCAAGTTGTATTTTTAACTGGCTGTTAGGGCCAACAACATCTTCAGTCTCTTGTAATGGAAGGGATATTTTCACGCTGTTGCCTTGCCCCAATTTGACTTCAATAATTTACCATAGTTATATAAAATGTTACCACTCGGGGAAATTAGGTAAAGGCTTCCTGAGTCTTGTGTGGTCATCATCTTCAGAGCCTCTTGAATTCCCTTAGAAAGAAAAACACTTGGTTTAGGAATATTAGAAACTTGATATGAAGGATAAGAATTAGGAATGATCGCTTCTCTCATTCATAATGTGTGGGCTAGCAAACAATAAAGCCAGACTAGTTCAGGCAACATGTGATTTTTTTGCAAGTGAGATGCAAGCTTACATGAAGCTGGAAATCAATAACACTATAGACCATTCTCACTGGGAAGGCCCTAAGAGTGTACATTTTCAAGTTTATAAACAATTTCTACCTAAACACCCAGTGTATTTTATGTTGAAATTTTCTAATTGTTTAAATGTTGATTGTTTTATCAGATTAAATATGCTCACTGATATATACATTGCCTGTGAAGCAACCTTATCCTTTATCATGCAACGTATCCCTTAGCTGACCCTGGTTCCCTTCAGTGTTATCGTGCATTATCTTATCTCTTGCCAGTTTATTTATTTATTTCTGGCATTTTAAATTATAGCCATATAAATTTGATTTATCTCCGTACCATAGTTCATTTGTCAAATGTCTATGTTTAAACGTAGAAAGCACCATTTGTGGTTTTATGTGTAGAAAATTCAAACTCTATTTCCAGTCTCCTGATAGTTCTTCATCATGGTTTGACACCAGCGGCAGTTTCTTTCTCTGCATCCTTTACCTCTCCATGTTCTATGAGAGAATCTTCACTGCTGCTAGCCATAATATTTAGGAAATTGCTATGAAGTAAGCTATTTGAATTTTTTAAAAGGGCTTTCTAAGGCAATATTTATATATAATAAATAGCTGCACATTTCTCTGTTTTTTACACTCAAGGTTGCATAAGCGCATTCAGCAACCTACAAGCCACTTTGTGGGCTACTCTTAAAGAGATTACTATACTTTGTCAATATTTAGCTCTTGCCAAGAAACTGCAGATATCCAACATGACCATGACACTGAAATCCCCTGACGAGTAACAGCATTTCTACAGTTTAGTTTTCTTACATGCAAAATGAGAACAATTCCAATACTGAATTCCTAAAATTGATGATAGAAGAGTGTAGATAAACTATACTAAGAGTTTTTAGATCACATAGCAATAAGTATTCGTCATCAGTGCGATAATTTCAGTATTAATGATGAACAGATTGCCAACAATTACCTCTAAGAACAATATAGAGTGTGTCAAATACGCATCTGAACTTGGCTTTCTGGGCTCAGCTTCTTTGCTCTTCCACCACCACACCTCTTCTGCATAAATATATTTAAAAAACAGGCCAGTTGCTCTCTTCTGAGAGAACTTACAATATCACCATGTATTCATGTTGTCGGCAATCTATAAATCTACATCAATGCTTGTCTCCATGTCAGACTACAAGTCTTCTGTTAAAGACAGTAAGTGTCACCCCCTACAACTGAAAATAGTGCCAATCACATGGGATATGCTCAGGAGACTTTTTGAAATAAGTGTGTTAGTGGGTAGAGAAGGAAAAGTTGTTATGGTATTTCTTAACATGTTTTCTAGAAACTAAGTCATAAAGGTGTAGGTAAGCATAATGAAGTTTTTCCTTTCCTTCAGTGGTATAGAGATTGATTAATACAAGGTCAGATGCCGATGGGTGTGCTGATATGTGCACTATCTTTTAATGGCTTCCCATATCTACAGGCATCCCTAACAAGTGAACATTAACCAATGATAATCTTCCTCTTGTTTTAGTTTTTAAATGATGTTGAGACAAACTCTCTTCTGACATTCTGCCTTCTCATATTTGAAGTTCATATCAGGAATAAGCAGTTACTTAATATGTGTAAAGTTCTAAGTTACAATATGAATAGAATGGAATAGAATACAATGAATAGGATAGGATAGGTTAGGATAGGATAGGGCAGGACAGGACAGGACAGGACAGGACAGGATGGGCCTGAACATGAAAGGTTAAGACAAAGCAGAACAGGACAGATCAAAATAATATAACAACAAAAAAATATGAATGACTCTGAGTGTCATCTTCTACACTCAGCCAAAGTGTGGTCCTTAACATAATTTCAAACTAAGGAACAGGGTAGACTGTTAAGAGATAAACATCTATATTATTGGTTGCAGCATTTCTTTATCACTAACATTGAACACAACATTTCCACATTTTAAAAACCTATATTAAGAGGGCATGGAGAGGGTCGGGGTCTGAGCTGAAGGGGATGTTATCGTTCATGTTGATGTTTCGAGATTTAGTCACAAGAGGGCGAAGTTGGATTACATATAGAATGCAGACCCACCCAACACAATAAGCCAGGTTCATGTGAGTGAACAAGGGTGGAGCCAGAAAGAGCACTGAATATACATTAGAAAGAAAGTGATGGCAGTGCAGATCTTTGAAGATTAAATGTTTGTTTAACTTAATTTTATATCTCTATTTCCAGAACCACAGAAAATTCACAGAAAATCAGTCATCACATGTGAAAAACTCATGGATAGAATCCGAGGAGCACAATGGTCCTGCTATGCTTATTTCTTGGAATGACCTTTAAAAGTTAGCTTTAATTGTGCATATTTATGGGTATACTGAAATACTGTGATATTTCAGTGTATGTATACAGTTATAATTACCAAATTAGAGTATTAATATATCTATCACTAAAAGTTGTTAAATAAAACATTTCAGAAAGATTTTACTAAGAAGTCATCCTTCCCCTAATACAAAATCATTAGTTTAAGAAGTCATCATGAGAAATTCCTAGGTAACGGGGTGTTCTGGCTTTCATTTGGTAAAACTAAGACACAAAGCAAATTAGGGGATGAAAGGATCTTCCTCACAGGTTATATTTCATCACCAAAGGAAATCAAAGCAGATCTTTTGTAAGAATCTGTAGCGAAATCTATTTAGAGCAGTGCTTGCAGGCTCACTTGAAACTGCATACTTAACCTTTCTGATTCAGCAGATCCACCTCCCCAGGGGATGGCATCGCCTCTGAGAGCTGAGCTCTCCTGCAATAAGGAACAATCAACAGGACAGATATACCAGCAGGCAATCTGACTCCAGGCTGTGTCAAGTCCATACTTAGAGGCAGCTAAACCATGGGTGAACTAATTGGTTTTGGCATGTCATTAGGTGCCAAAATTGTCAGCTTTTGTGATCTTACATAAAATAAGGACAAGGGAAAGACTCGTATGGCACTTAAGAATGACCCAAAGTCTTCAATTCCCTCTTTACTAGAATAAGAGTCTGTTGTCCACCTTGGGAAAAATTTGTTACACTGACTGAATACAACGGTCATCACGCTCGGCTCAGCTGGACTGGACAGGCAAACTCCGTGGAAGAGACCCTAAGCCAACAAGTCTAAGCCTACGTCTGTTAGCTGTGCTAAACAGACAAGTAGAGCTGGAGAAACCCTGGTTGGTACTTTTGCCAACTGGTAGTGTCTAGATTTACAATCACCAACCCTGACAAACTAGATCTCCTCTTGGCTCACAAATATTTCACCCTCAGAAGTTTCAGCCAGAGAACAAAGGTGAGGCCAGCACACAGACTCCAACTTTCACAAGCATCAAGTCCACCGACATGCCTGGGCCCATAGGATGCTGACTGCTCTGGAGTCCTTCCTTCCTTGGGAAAATGAATGTTTGTCCACTGATCCGAAGCCAAATCCAGTTCTATTCACTGGATCTCTCTCCATGACTCATGACTTTTCCTGCTACACACACACACACACACACACACACACACACAGAGAGAGAGAGAGAGAGAGAGAGAGAGAGAGAGAGAGAGACAGACAGACAGACAGACAGACAGACAGAGACAGAGAGACAGAGAGACAGAGAGACAGAGACAGACAGAGAAAGGGAGAGAGAGACAGAGAAAGGGAGAGAGAGAGAAAGAGAGAGATACACAAAGGCTTCTTTTCTCGAGTGTGCTCTTTTCCCTGCTGAGTTAATGCTTTCCTCTCCACTAGATGTTCTTATTAGCATGCAAAAATGTCCACCTCCAAACAAACAAGTAAAAAACTTTTTTTGTTTCCACTTCTGATTTTAATTATGACTCCACTCCTCTGGTCCTTTTTATGCTAGCACAGCCGCAGTTCCGGGCTAAGGCAGTAGAGTGTTTTAAAACTATAAGCAACAGTAAAGTTAGGGGAGATATGCTAAGATTCCAGATAGTTAATGTCTCTGAAGCAGCCAAAGTCACTTATGAATTACATATATGGGACATTCCAATCAAACCAAACACTACTCTCAGCTTTAACTGAGGATTAAGGAACCACAGATAAGGTGCACAGGGCCTTAGCTTGCTCAGATAAACTGTTGGTTACTGGTAGATTCTGGGGAGGAGTGACCATTGTCTTCAGCTCAACATCTACAGGTGAGCCGACAATGAGCAATGGACAGTTCCATGTTTCCACAAGCAGCCCAAGTTAAACTCAATGAGTCACAAAGCAAAACAAAACATGCATATGAGAAGATGACTTTATAGAATGATGGTGTTGCTAGGGATGGAAGGGAAATAAGGAGGTTATTGAAAGTAACTGGAATGCATTATGTATATATATTATATGTATATGTATATATATGTATTATGTATATATATATTATGTATATATATATTATATATGAAATGGAAAATATTAAAACTAAAAATTTTAGATATATAATTTAAAAGTTTGCTTATTATGAAAGAAAACTTTTTATTAAAGTATACTTTTCCTTAAATAACTTATTTTTTTAAAAAGCAAAAAGTGTTTGACTCCTGACTTTATAATGATTTTTAAAGCTTATTTGAGAATTTTTCTCTTCTATGCAACCAATCCCATTTCTAAGCATACGTGAGAGGGACCAGTAAAGAAAACTGCCAACATAACTACTCCACAGTGTTGCTAAAGCTTTTATTGTAGACATGAGAGAGAAGAAGAAGAGCAGCTGGAAGAATCCAGAGTAAAAAGAGAGAACAACAGATTAGATATGTTCAGGGCCAGGAAAGTGGGAAGCTGGGAGGGAATGGTACAGAGAGTTAGAGAACAAGAGAGAGAATGGAGCAAGCAAGAGAGAGTAAGGGAACACGAGAAGGGTATGGCCAGGTTATGAGTGTCTTAGTTAAGGTTTCCATTGCTGAGAGCAGACACCATAACCAAAGCAACTCTTGTAAGGACAACATTTAATTGGGGCTGGCTTACAGGTTCAGAGGTTCAGTCCATTATCATCAAGGCAGGAAGCACAGCAGCATGCAAGCAGACACGGTGCTGGAGAAGGAGCTGAGAGTTCTCTATCTTGATTAGAAGGCAACCAAGAGAGACTGCCTTCCAGGCAGCCAGGAGGAAGGCCTCAAAGCCCACACCCACAGTGACACACTTCCTCCAGCAAGCCCACTTCTACTCCTGCAAGGCCACACCTCCTTATAGTGCCATTCCCTGGGCCAAGCATATTCAAACCACCACAGTGTGTGGCTGCTGAGAGGAAATCCTGTGAACTGGATAGAGTGTAGGGTAAAGGGGGAGGTAAGAAGGGCTAGGATGATAAAGATATAACTAACGGGTACTTGTGATGCTGAGGGAGCCTTCAGGCGAGCATGAGTTTTAATAGTGCCGATAGGTGCCACAGGTAGAGCTATATATTCCCTCTGCCAGACGTAAGGGATTCATGTTGAGACCTAAAATTTCATTTTTACAATTTATTCTCACAAGATCACCCATGGGCTCAGGTTAGTGTACTCTGTTGGTCTTCCTGTGGAGTTCCTACCCCTCTTGTGGCTTTCAACCATTTCTGTAAAAGTCCCCGAGCTCCATCCAATGTTTGGTTTTGGATCTCTGCATCTGGTTCAGTCAACTGCTGTCTGGAACCTCTCAGAACAGTCATGCTAGGCTCCTGTTAGCAAGCATAACATCATCATTCATAGTGTCAGTGATTGGCGCCCGCCCGTGAAGTGGGACTCAAATTGAGCCTGTTACTGGTTGGCCGTTCCCTCAGTCTCTGCTTCATCTTTGTTTGTCTCTGCATTTCCTATACACAGGAAAAATTGGGGTTGAAAGTTTTGTGGGTGAGTTAGTGCCCTTTTTCCCCACTGGGGATCATGGTGGCTGCAGGAGGTGGCCACTTCAGGTTACAAATCCCCACTACTGTGAGTCTCATCTAAAGTCACCCCCATAGACCCTTGGGAGCCATCCCCGCCCCAGGTCTCTGACATGTCCTGGACCCCTGTGGAGGGTGGAGAACAGGAGATCTGGCTGTCAATGGGGTGACAGATGTTGGGACCAAGTCCCTCTCAATTATAAATCTGAGAAACTAATCTCTGCTAAATTGTTAATGGCTGCTAATGAAATACTCAGTTACCCTTTTGATAAAACATTTGCATATAAATGAATCTTTCTGGATGGACTCCTTTCACCCCCAGGAGATGTTCTGAATGCTGGTGAAGCTGCAGGTCTGCTTCCTCACTGTGTCTTGCTGATATCAATAGGCTGTTTGATCTCTCATTTTGGGACATCATAAAGGAAGTGAAGGCCCTTGACCACTAAATCAAGAGCTGGAGTTCTGCTTCTACAGAGTGAAGTTCACCGAAAATTGAGAGTAAAAACAAAGGAAAAGAACTCTTTCACTCCTCTTACCAGATGAAACTACCTGGCATGCTGGCATGAACAGAATTGCAGTGTGCCTTCTGCTGAGCTTCTATAGGCCCTGATTAACTGACCAGAACTTCTATGATGTAAATGTTGCAATAGGGAGTCTTTAGCTATCACATTGTCTTCCAATAAATGTGACCTAACATCTTGGTGACAATTAGGCAAATCCTTTGAAATTTACAGTCACACACCTACTTTCAACTAAAGGACTAAGAATGTCATCAAGATACCATTTGAGGCCCTGTAGCGGATGCTTCTCTACTTTGCTTTAGCCAATGTGTTCTAATTACTTTAGTGTTGCTGTGATAAACACAGTGACCAAAATCAAAGGAAAGGACTATGTCTGTGTACACCATCAGCTAAAAGTCCATCACGGAGAACAGAGAAGGCAGGAGCTCATGGCAAGAACCCTGAGTCAGGAACTGAAGCAAAGATCCTGGTGGACACTGTTCACTGGCTTACTCTGACTGACTTGCTCAGCTTGCTTTTTCATTTGCCCTGGGGCCACCTGTCCAAACTGATACTACCCATGGTGAGCTAGGCCCTCCCCACATCAATCAGCAAACAAAGAAATGCTCACAGACAGGGACAGACCATTCTGAGGGAAGGAATTCTTCATCTGAAGCCCCTGCTTCTCAGTGGACTCTGTCAGGTTGATAAAGCATAAACATCATACTCATCTATTTAATGTTTTTACTGATGTATTTGAAAAGTACATTGACTTTTTGTCTTGTTACTAGACAACGTCATTAAATTGTTACCATGTTTAAGTGGAGTGTTGAGCAGCCTACATCTGTGTTCCTAAGCTACAGTGTATTTGGTCCCAAAGTAAATTTCTCCTACTCTTTTGAGAAGAGGACTGTTTGATGTTGTTCCTGTTTATTGGTTGGTTTGTATGGACTTCAAGAACACAGATGTTAACACTGTGTTGAAATAAAATATCGGTATTTATTTTTCCTTTTTAACTCTATTTCCCTGAACCTCTCACCATGTTGTTGCACAGAAGCATTAAATCCTACCGCTTCATGCCTACTTCTGTGTTTTCTCTGGCAGCATTTGCACACTGATTTCATTTAATTAAATGAATAAATGGATAGATAAATAAATAAATAAATAAACAAGTGTCTGATCCTATGGAGATAGTTTGTTCTTGCCTTCCAAAAGTAAGGATCACAATGCAAGTCCCCAGGAGCCAGATAATAAAGGGCAGGATATTATACCTGACCCCAGCTCTCATAAGCAAGATGGGAAGCAGAAATGGCAATATCCCAAGAAGCTTCCTTACAGGCTAGTATCCAACAGAGAATAACAAAATCCCACTGCCTCAGAAAAAGGTGGAGGTTGAAGACAAAACCAGAAATTTCTTTCTAGACTTCCATGTGTATAACACAAAAAGCACCTTCATTCACATAGAGGAACAGAGAGATGTGGAAAGGAGAGTGGGGGACAACAAAAGAGCATGAAGTCAGGCTATATGACAATAGAGTTACAAAGCCTTGAAGAAGTCATCTCTGATTTCTGGATCTCATTACACATACCCTTTTTCTCCATTTGAGTGTATGTTGTGTTTTATGTCCAGCAAAGCTTTCTTCTCAGTTATAAATTATACAATTATAGAGAAAGCTACTAACTTTTATGTACAGTAATCAAAGTATTTATGAACCAATATCAAGACAGAGAAATGAGCAGATATTGAGTCTCTGTTAGTAGCATTTAGTAGAGTCAGGGATGACAATGTGCACCTTTAATCCTAGCATTAAGAAGGCTGAGGCAAACAGATCTTTGAGAGTTCAATGCCAGCATTGTCTACATAAAGGGTTCCTGGGGAAAAGAGAGGCTGTGTCTAAAAATAAACAAAATATCCCACATATAGTAGTATCTTTTAAGTGTATTGAGTTATATGAAAGTGTATTAAATTAGACACATTAAAACATGATTATTAGAGGTATAAATTAATAATTCTAATTCTTCTATGTGTTATAAGACACTGGAGTTCAACAGTTGAGTATATAATAGTAGATAGTAGAGTCATATCTCTCAGTGTTGGAGTGGACACTCACAGGAAAGCAAGGAAATAGGCTCAAATGGTCTTTATGAGAACAGCGTAATCTGAGGCCTCTATGTCTCTATTAGTTTACAGAAATTTAGGCACACATACATGGTACATACAGAAATGTTTATTGGTATGTATACACACAGACAGTACACATATACAGGCTTTACTCTTTTATATGGAAGGCCTAATTAAGATTCCCTTGCCTGGAAACAAACCTGGTGTCTATAGCTTAGTCTCTGTTACCATTTTCCAGTAAATGGAAATAGGTCTCCTTGAAGAAATGACCAGTTGCAGTTCTAGGCAGTTCTGAGCCCAGAACATTTTGAAAACTCACGGAATTGTTTCACACATAGAACATAGATAATAGTAAAGAATTGTTAAACACCAGGGCACAGGAGGGTGTAGGACAGCTGAATGCAGCTACCAGCTGACAGAGCTCTGAATGGAATATTTTAAACAGTAAAATAAGGAAACATTAGACTATTACCAAAAGTATAAAATCCAAATCTATATTAATCAATTGAGGTAAATGATACATGGGGCATGTAGACAAAGCTAATGTGGAGAATTCCACTTACTCCACACTGTTATTTATGCACACTAGTTGCACACAGCTCCCTACAGGGTTGGGCTTCACACAGTGACTCGTTTCCAACAGTAGTGATGGGCTTTACAGCTTTACAACAGAAAACTGACTGTCTCTGTCAGTTCATCAGTCAGCACCAACCATACCATTGTGGTGATATGTAATCTTGAGATAACAGTGCTAACAGACACTTCACCTCTGTGGTCATGGTCTCCATAATACAAGAAAACTGAGAGTTAGCTGGGACTGATGATCAGAGATTTAACAGTTGAATAGAATGTGGAATCTTGGACAGGAGTGTAGTAAAGAGTTGAAGTCACTCTGAAAACGAGAGAAGCCTGTACAAAGACAGCTTCAGTTAATCCCTGAGGGTCCTTACTAATTGTAAAGAAACTTCTGTAATCCTGTGTGATGTTCATGGTAAAGGATCTTGGGAGTAGGATGTATGGAAATCTGTACTAATTTCTCAATAAACCTATACATCAAACACTGTGCTAAAAATGGCATCTATTAAAGACTGAAAAGTACCAATATGTTGATATAGCTGTAAAAACACATTGATGGATAAATTATTATTTCTGCTAGTGACAACATTATAGTATGTTCACTGTTTGTCTTACTTAGGGTTTCATTGCTGTGAAGAGACCCATGACCAAGGCAATTCTTATAAAGGAAAACATTAGGGCTGGCTTACAGTTTCAGAGGTTTAGTCTGTTATCATCATGGTGGGATGCATAGCACTGTGCAGGCAGACACGGTGCTGGAGGGGCAGAGGTTCTATATCTTGATCTGAAATCAGAAGGTGACTGGATTCCACACCAGGTGAAGCTTGAGCATATATAGGATCCCAAAGATGGCTTCCATATTGAAGCACTCCCTCCAACCATGCCACTCCCACTCCAACAAGGACACACCCACTCCAACAAGGACACACCCACTCCAACAAGGACACACCCACTCCAACAAGGACACACCCACTCCAACAAGGACACACCTCCTAATAGCGCCATTCTCTACATTCACACACATAAACTCTCTACTCTCACTCAAATAGATGAGACTATGGAGGTTGTACCTATTTAAACCACCACTGTTGTGGTTTCTTCCCACATTTGTGTTTAAAGCACACATTCAATGCTAATGCCATCTTCATATTTGTGAAACTAAAGATGTTATTCCTCAGCCTTATTCTGCATTTGTGAACTAGAGGCAGTACTTCTATGATGCGAGTTAAGAATTCAGCAGTCTGTGATAGGATAAAGGGCTTATCTTATGAGAATGAGTCTCAGAGATGCACTCAGCTGTCCCAAATTTCAAGTGCATACATTCCGCACCCAAACTCTGGTGGCTCCACTACTGCCTCTGCTCTGGCATTGATGGATGTGGTAGGAAGTTTTTTCTTTTAGTTTCTTCCTTGCCCTTATGCAATTCAGTGTAAGATGCTGGACAGATTCCCAGGGTAATACTGGCAACCTCCAATGATGCTCATGAGGAAGGCCAAGATATGAGGAATGAGGAACATCCACCCTGCAGAATGCGAGCCATAAGGAAACTCCCTGCTTGGAAAAGAAACCCTGGCCAAGTACCAAACCGAGAATCCTAGGCTGCCTTTTGCCCCTTACAATACGTAACCTGGAAGGAAGCAAAAGGGGGAGCTTGGAGGGAGAGATAACAACCTTAATAGCTCGTGCCAATTTAAAGTAGCAAGGACAAGAGGCTTGTGTGCATTCATGCTTAGATTATCCCCAAGGGAAATTCTGAGAAATCCGTTGGGAGTTTCAGCCATCTGCAGATGAGAAATCTGCCTCTTGGTTTTTCAAATATCATAGCTTTCACCAAGGTAGTATGGCCAGAAAGCAAGGACTGCGGGGTACAAGGAGCACTGGGAGAGACCTGGGAAGTACATGTGTCTGCCCACTAGCAAACAGCACTAAAATCCTGGAATGACCCCCTCCCTGTCCTTGGGTGATTTATCTGTTCTCCCCCTCTTCACTGGGTTGGAAGAACTCCATTCTATCATAATAACAAGAAAATGAAAGATCCACAGCGTTCAGCTTTCATAACTGTTTTTAACTGTTTGCGTGCATGTATGTTCGTGTGTGTGTGTGTGTGTGTGTGTGTGTGTGTGTTTGTGTGTGTGTGTGTGTGTTTGTGTGTGTGTGAGTGTGTTTGTGTGTGTGTGAGTGTGTTTGTGTGTTAAAAGCAAATGAATCGTGTTGTGAAGGTTCTTTAAAAGATCGATTGCCCATTTTAGTGTTTTCGGGGTATTTGACTGTTTATTTCAATAGACAATCATCCCTCAAATTCGGCGAAATGAACAGTATTGATAAGGAAGATGGAGAAGGTGGGAAACCCACAGTCAGATGGAGCTATCCAAACAGCCGCCGTGACAGGGGAGCGTGGAGAGCAAGGACGCTCTGCAAAAAAAAATCTGTCTGCCCCTTCTGTTTTGTTGCACAATCCGGCTATGTCGCGGCTGTAAAATCGGTCAGAGAAAATCAGCCTCCACCCCGGGGAACAGCGTCTTTCGGGTGCAGCTGGCAGACGCGATTCCTGGAACCCAGAGCGGCGAGTCTCCCCCCGCGGCTCGCACCGAATGCGCTGCTCCGGCGGGCGATGACTTCATGCAGCCCGCCCGGAGTAGCCAGCGGCGGCTGCAGCTGCAGGTGGGGCGGGGGCCTTGAGAGCCGGTAGCCCTGCACAAGCGGCCAGGCGGGCAGGACCGCTGCTGGGGGCAGCCGGGACGCTCCACTCCATCCCAAAGGTAAGCCGCTGGCCCGCGCTCTCCGATCCGAGCCGGCTTTCCGCTTGGTTGGGGACTAGCTTTGTAGGACTGGGTAAAGAAGGTCTAACCCGGCTGCATTCTGCAGTGGGAAATGGAGCAAGGAAGGGAAAGGTTGACTAGCCTTAAATTGAGATGGGAAAAGAGGTGTTCCAGCAAACAAAGGGACTTTTCAGCCCCCAGCTCTTAAAGGTGATCAGCCATTTCCGTAGCAGGTTGGTTTAAATACTGATGACTATTAGAAATGTAAAATCGTCTGAATGCCCATTTAACCTTTGTGTCTTCTACTTTCCCTCAATCTGGCTTGGGAGGCGCGTGTCCTTGGAAGCTGTTGGGGCAGTAATAAGCGATCTCTGCAAGTCCTCCTAGCTTCTCTGTCATCCTGGTGTGATACCAGGGTGTTTCTTCTCTCATCTCAATGTCATGACACCTGCTTGCTTCAATGCAGTGCCTTTGGGAGTCAGGGTGTAGGAAAAACTTTGCTCCCTTTCCGAGTTTTGCGTGATGTGGGCTGCACTTGGCAACTTCTCCCTTTATTTTCCATTTTTTTTTCTGTCAATCAGCTCATTGATTTTCAGAAATGCTATATCTCTTTCCCTTTTTCAGTTCCATGACTGAGTTCATCAAGGACCCAAGAAGGGCATTGCCACACACAGAATTCCTTATTGGGCATTCCCTTAACAGATCTCTATAGGTGTACACATAGAATAAAATGTTACCCTTTCGGCTCAGGACCGACATGGTTTTTTCTAAGTGCTTTTCTTGCCATCACCCTGGTTGGCTACGGAAAGGCTTGCTTGAGTGGAATAACAGAATATGCTCTTCTTCCTGCATACATAGGCTCAGGAAAACGGAATGGCAGTCTTTCCAATTCTCTTAAAATATTTCTAGTTCAGCTGGGGTGTAAGAAAATTAGTTGTCAGAGTTTAGAGCAGCCATTCCAAAAACCAAGTAGTGTTTACCCCAGGATTCCTCAGTAAGCCCAGTCTGGGGCTTTCCCATTGGCAGACTGAAAGCCAGGGGGTCTATCCTAATTCTAGGCTTAGGTTATATGAACGTCCCCAGATTTGTCTCCTCATGTACAGGCTCCTCATACCCTCACACACAACATGAGCTTTCCCCACCCGCTACTCCCAACTCCCCAGCTGAAGGCCAGCCGGGGACATAAGTCTGAGTAAGATATGAAGCAGGTAAGATGGCTGTTGTGGGTGCCGCAAATATGTACCTCAACAACAGAGCAGTTGTAGTAAACTGGATTGTGTGGAGTCTGTGAGCCAACATTCCGTATATAAGGAGAGCTGTCACCTCCATACTTGAAATTGGAAAGACTGTTCGACTCAACAGCCATGCCATTTTATTCAGTGAAAAGGTAAAGCCATGAAAACCAGGGGAGACTTTAACCTAGAAATGACACGTCTGCCTAGTTCCCTTTCCAGTGTTACCAATTCTCTGTCAGCCTAATTCTAGTGTGTTTACTAGGTTTGCTAGAATTACTCTTCTAATTACAGACTCTCTTTGGAGAAATTCTCTCTAGGAAGATCTGAGTTTGCTCCTTTGTCTCCACCTGCAGTATTTGGGCAGAAGGAGGGGTTGCCCAACACTAAATAGCACACTCCAGGAACTCTCTCTGGGGTTTTCAGGAACTAGGGTTATTTTCGTTTGTTTATTGTTGTTACTGTGTCTTGAATATGTTTTTATTTCACATTTTAAACACTTGAGATTTTTCTAATGAAGGAAGCAAAGAATAAGATTGTAAAAGTCCTCACTTCCTCACCTTCCCTAATTTTAAAATACTTGACGAATCAATTATTTTTCTGAAAAATAACTATATACATGTGTATATATAATATTTTAATAAATTGGACTTCTAAATCAAAGTCCAATTATATAATGATTACTTAATCCTACAGGAACAAAAACAATTCCTATGATGTTAAGAGCTATATGTTTTGGTTAAGACAGAGATGCCTGGGAGCATCCCGGAGCATTTGACTAAAAATTCAAAAGCTGTGTTATTTGCTTTCTGAGGAAACTGAAATATTTAGCAAGAAAATTGCTTTAGGATTAAGGGGCTGTTGCTCAGTGAGCTGGCAGCATGTCTGCCAATGTTTTCACAGGTGGAACTAATCCACCATGTGAAAGCCTGCAGTTAAAGGCACTTTACAGGGAAGGAAGAAAACAACTAACAATGTAATCTTCATTCAGGCACATCTGAGGAGAACACAGCACATAAGAACTCATATGTTATGCAACTTGTGGTTAAACTATTTTGAGAAATATTTATAAGTTCAGAGCTCTAAACAGAGATGTGTATATGTATACACACACATACACATGTACACACATACACACAAACATACACATACATGCACACATGTATACTCTCACATGTACATACACATACACACATCCATGCACACACATATATGTGCACATATCCACATACACACAAATACACATACATACATACACACATACACCTGCATACCCACACAAACACGCATATATATGGGAACACACATATTACACACATGCACACACATACACAAAGAACATACACACATATACACAGAAACATACACACACAGAGAAACACACATACCCATATGTACACAGATACACACATGTGCACTTATACATAGACACACACACATGCATACACATACACACATGTGCACTTATACACACGTATACTTATACATAGATGCACACACATGTACACTATACACATATACACATGCACACACATACACATATGTATACTTATACACAGACACAAATACATGCACACACATACACATGAATACACACAGACACACACACATGCACACGTATACATATGAACACACACTCACACATGCACACACATAGAAATGAACACACACAGATACACACACATACACACACACTCTCATAGAGGGTGCTTTCACTGAGATTGAGTTATTACTGTTTTTCCTTTACTACACATGTTGAGAGAGAGAGAGAGAGAGAGAGAGAGAGAGAGACTTGGTTAGCTGGTGTACAGAAATAAAGGAGTAGAGAACGGAATGTGTCACAGGATCAAGTGCTGAATGAGCGGTGAGTGTCCGTGTGTGTTTGACAAGATGGAATTGACGCCGGCCAGCGGCTTTCCAACTACACGAGCATTGTGTGTTGGACAGGCAGCATTATGAGCTTAGCAGGCGCCAACTGAGAGGTCAGAGGTGATTCCTCATTACAAAGGAAGATGAGTGGTGTTGCACTGCTGCCAGTAACTGCCACTGAGATAGCCTTACATAGAGATGACAAAGAACAGAAAAGACAGAGAAAGAAATGTCATTCTTACTGTTATCCAGTGACTCCATTGAGACTGAGTAGGAAAACGGGATCATACTGGAGTTCTGGGCCACTCTAGGTGGAAGCAGGAGACCCTGTCTTAGACACCAAATGCTACTTGAATATAACCAGCGGTGCCTTGATTGATAGAGTTCTCCAATACTACCCTCTTTTCTGTAGTTATGATAAATAATTCCTACCGCGGAGGGTGGTAACTCATCCAGCTTCTCTCTAGCCCTCTGAAACTCAGCCACGCCAGCCAACATAAGCTCACTTCCAGTGCATGCCTCCTAATATCAGGGATACCAGGCCTCTATATCTTTGTCGGTTTAGCCTTCCTGCATGCCTTGATATAGGTCCATAGCTGCCACCGCGTTTTGTGTGAAGCCTTCTCTGATGGGATAAGCTTTCTTTTCCTTTGTCTAAATTCCTATAGTTCTTTCTGTCTTGATCCATGGTGTGAATGTGCACTGCCTCTTTATCAAGAGCAGACAGGAAGGAAGGAAGGAAGGAAGGAAGGAAGGAAGGGAGGGAGGGAGGGAGGGAGGGAGGGAGGGAGGGAGGGAGGGAAAGAAGGAAGAAAGGAAGGAAGGAAGGAAGGAAGGAAGGAAGGAAGGAAGGAAGGAAGGGAAAAAGAAAGGAACAAAGAACAACAACAAAGGCAGTGGCTGATATCAGTGCATTACCTCAACCAACTGTGCAGCGCCCTTCTATGTGCATCTATGGCAAATGTTCATGGAATTTTCATGATGAAAGGATTCAGAATTCTGTGCTGACAAGTGTGCAGTTGAGCATGGCCAGAGCTGACAGCTGTAGTCTGCTTTGAAACACATTAGTTTATCATTTAAAAAAAAAGCCTGTATATCTTCTTCATGTGTAATTTATTCTTAATATTGCCACGTGCAGGAATTTGTCTTTGTCAGTGAAGGAAATGATGATAAATTACATTCATCTGCCAATCACTTCCCAGTCTAAGGAGCTGCATACCACCTTGAATAGAAATGTACTGAAAATCTTAGCTGTATTGTAAACAGGCTGAAACCAGCTGGCATAGCTGCTCTTGATTCAAACAGGTGTGATAAGAACAATAGTAACTTAGAAGAAAATTCAAGAATAGAGGTTAATTCTCAAAAGGACACTGTCATCTGTCACTTCTCTTACATTCCCCCTAAATCTTTTGGTTTCTAGCCAAAATATAATAATTGCATAAGCACAAAAAAATGATTGGAATTTTTAAATCTTTATAATATCTGCACCTAGGAGATAAATTTTTATTTTATAGTATATTTTATAATTTTTTAAAATGTTGTAAACTCTACACAAATGTAGGAAACTAGAACATGGGTATATGTTTTATGTATTTTACAATTAATATAACAATTTAATTACATAAAATTTGAAATCAATATAACACATCGATTTACCCTTTTAAACTAATTTAAATGCATACATTCACGATGTTATACAAATGGCATGCTATCCATTTTCAGAAATTTTTCTCATCCTGAACAGACTTTTTTTGTATTAAATAGTAATCCATTATTCTCTGTACCTAGCAAACTCTGTGTTCTGTGCCCATCAATTTGTCTATTTTGTGTCAGAAAAAAAGTGGAAATATTACACTAGTTGTCTTATTATGTCTGGCTTTTACACTGAATATGATGCTTTCAAAATTCATCCATACCATTATGTGTCACGGTTTCATTCCAATATTTTATCTATGCAGGACACTTTCAGTACACTGTATTGCTAGCTTGCATTATGTTTTACAGCAAGCAGTCTAGGAATGTTTACTAAATTTCTATGTGTAGACTATAATTTATTCAGTCAAAAAAGTTGATAAGTGTGTATTAAATCCAAAACTGTCTTGTGATTGCAAGCCATGGTTATGGTTTCCCAAGCCATGGTCATTTGGTTATGGACACAGTGGCTTATGTGTATATAACATAAAAGTTAATGATTTTTATATTTAGTGGAAGAATGCCTAAACATTTATGTTGACGATCTAAGCTAATTATAAAAATTCTGACATTCTGTAATTGGTGCTTATGTTTACTTCTGAGCCAGTTCAAGAAATCTTGCAAGTCAACCCAAGGAATAAAAGGGTTGACCTAGCACAGTCTGAATAAGGAAATAGCCTCACATTTTATCATTTGTAGTTTGCAAAGAGACACACTCCATATAAATATTGGGAGATTTGAAGTCTCACATATTTTGTCATTTCAAAATAGTGCCAGTGCATCACAGATGTCGCATCTTGTAGAAGGGGGGAATTGATGGAAAATGATTTGGAGCACTTTTGTTTTAAGTTCTGGAAATGGATCACTGTATACACCCTAATCTAAAGCAAGCTCCATTTCTAGGTTCAAACATATGTGTCTGCTTTATGGGGACTCATGGGCCTTGTCTTTGTTCCTCTCTGGTGAATCCTTTTAGTTTATCTTAAAGCACAATTTTTAAAAATCCAGCAGCTATTGCTTAAGCTGACTTATCTAGTGTTTGGAATATGGGAGGCATAGTGGAAATATGGGATGTAGCTACTCAATGCATAAGGATGTTTCCCTTGTCATGTGCAGGGCAAGAGTTTGCATTTAATGAGCAAAATCACAATGTTGTTGCCCCTAGACATGTACCATGGTGAATGCTTTCCCTTCTTTCTGCTACCACTTAGGGTCTGACTTTGTTAAAAGAAATTTGGTTTTTAACTCATTTGCTGGCAAAATGAGCGGCGATAAGTTGCTTTTCCTCCGTCAACTTTTTTTTCTACAATTAATTTTATTATTTTAAAAATAACATAATAAGCCAGGTGTGGTGGTGTATGCTTATAAACCACATATTCAAGAGACTGGGGCAAGCGGAATGCTTGTTGCCTCTTCATACTGAGTGATCTGGTCTCCAAAGCAAAAAAGAAACAATAAAAAAAATCACTGTAATTTCTTATATCTGTAGTAGAGACAATGAGTAAATATTTTCCATTTTTACTATTTTTGTGAGATCTTTATAATAATACCTTGTTACTGCATCTCTTCCTGAGTGTCGCCCCAACATAAGCCAAACCGAGCTTTGAAAATGCCTGAACCTCCCTGGATGCTATTTCAAAGCAATGGGCTCTGATCCGACAGTGCTGTGGGAATTAGTCTTAGCTTCTATTTTTGACTTTCGAACAGCTGATTGGATAACCTGACACGAGTGATTGGCATCTTCTTTGCTCTCCGAGTTATATTGCATGTCTCCTCACACTTCTCCGTGACTCATTATCAGAAGTGGCAGCAAGAGTGCGATGTCAGGGTGCTGATTTCAGAAGCCAAGCACCGTGAAGTAATGAAAGTGCCTCTTCCGTGGACAATCCCAGTTGCTGCTTGCTTTTTTCTAGTGACAGTGTTGAATCCCCAAGGGAAAGAAGAACAGCTTTAATCCATAAACGCTGCTCCTAATGCCCGTCTCTTCCCCTTCTGCTCTCGAAGAGACTAAGACCGCTGCTCATCTCTAGGGAAGAGACGGATCTTTTCTCAAACGAATTTTTATTTAATTTTTCTTGAGAATTTTCTATAGTGCTCTTTGAACACATCTCTTAAATGTGTAGAAATTGTTGGAATTTTATATAGCTAATCAACATAGTTAAGTTATCAGTAGGGGAAATTAACCCATAACTTTATGGTACACCACTCAGTGCAGTTTTCATGTGTTACGTAGTTTAGTATTTGAAGCTCACAAAATTTAATCTTCTCAGAGTGGTTCATTACTTGGTGCAGCTAATTAGATTTAATGAACAACAACTTTAAACTAGTATTTTGAAAATGCAATACCTGAAGCACAAACTTAACACAAAAATAATGATGACTATTAAAGGAATCTTGAAAGGCAAACTTCAATTTTTGTTGCTGTTGCATGGCTCTTTTTTTTAATTACAGGGATAATTTATTTTTGCTTAATAAAACAAGTATAAAAAACCACCAAGAGCTTTAAGTATTGTATAATATGCAAATAATTGCTCAAAATTAATATGTTGCAGCTTGAGAGAAGGCTCAACTGTTAAGACTGTGTCTTGCTCTTTGAGAGGGCCCGAATTTGTTTCCCAGCTTCAGAAGAGCAGATGTTCTCTTCCAGAGTCCACAGACACCTCATATATACTCACCTCATATATCCACATTCAGAATCATATACATATGATTTATTAAAAATAAAAATTTAAGTGAGATGTCTGTGGTGGTTGGCAGTTCCAGCCATATTTGCAGTGGCTCATTGTGATTGATGGTCTCTTTGAGTTTATCTGCGGCTAGAATATCATTACCTTACATGAAAAGCATAAGTCATTAGTGAGTATCTCCTCAATTTAAAGCTAATAAATGGGCACAGTAAACTACTCATCAAAGGCTTGAAGTGCGGCCTGGTCTCATTCTAAAATATTGTATTGAGAACAATGAAAATATCTCTGTGAAGGAGACACACATTTCTGCATTTGTACGTTTACTGCAGATAAATAGAAGTGTTTTGTAAGCTAATTTTTAGTCAGTTATATGTAAATAGATATTTATAGATTATGTATGTGTATGTATTCATAGTCTTACTATTTCACATATTTGATTACTACAAAGTTAATTTCATTTAGAATCTGGGTAATACATATTTTCAGAATTAAATCTTACAAAAAAGCAAAACAAAACCTTCCTTGCATTTTAAGATCACATATACTATATCTTCTTTTAATTGTAGGTATTTATTTAAATGTTTAACCAAACATTCAATTATGGGATGAAAAGGCCCAAACAGTGTGGTTTCTCAGCTTGAACAGCACACCAATTTAATTTATTTTTTTTTTCATCAAGTTAGTGTTTCAGCCCCTGTCATCAGACTTTCTTCTCTGTGTAATCCAAGGAATCTTTCCTGTGTGTCTGTGTTTCGAGACATTTTACATGGTGCCGCTTTGAGTCCTAATTCATCAGAAGAGCATGTTTTAGAACCCAGACACAGACGTGGACACTGAATCTCATCAATAAGCAATGGTAGTTTAGGAATTTTAGTTCAAGTGTAAAGTATTAACATACTGAAAGTGCTACAGCTTTAGGGTTAGATAAATTTGAAGGTTACTGGTGTTACTGTAACGATTTCTCAGAATTGCTACTTGTCCATGCTTCAGCAAAGAAAGGGTCAGTGTACTCTCATCTGCTTTACCAAATAGATTTAACATCCATACATTGCTTCTAGAACAAAGAGAGAATTTACTTGTTCAGATGCATTTAATAGCTGACCATTATTAAAAGTAAGGGGAAGATGCTAACAGGAGAATGTTTTCATACATGTCTTGAATAATGAGGCTGAAAACAGTGAACATAACAGGGGAAAGTGAATCACTCCTCATCCCCGAACAAATAAAATCAGTTATGTTTTAGAAGAATTATATAATCCTCAAAGCATTTCAGTGTCCACTTTCTCATTGGACCATACCAACTCTAATGCTGGAAGAAGAACATGAATCACGCTCGTGTTTCCGAGAGAAAACTTGAAACTCAGGAAGGTGAGTGACATGCCACTTTAAGGAGTATCTATATGAACAGCACAGCAAAATTCAAACTCACATGAGTGAGGCATGCTCTCCTCTCTCTTATAGTATGTAAGATATGAACATAAAAGTGAGCAGGTTCAATCTGCTACTGATTACAAATTCCTTGGCAATTCTCACTGCAAATTGTACCAGGAAAACCTCTCTGCAGGTATTTCAAGCCAAGGAAGGACCTGTTTGGCATCCTCTCAGTTGTGGTTCACTCTTCTATCCCACCCCCCAAAATATCCTAGCTGGTGTGCCTTGTGACTATGAACTACTTCTTTAGAATATACCACACATAGTAGTTGAAGACTGCAATTTGAATGAGCAAACATGGACACTAATGATGGTTCTGATTTGAATAAAATTCCAATGTAGTTTGCATTTGTATAATTCTTCCATTACTGAAATCTTATTAGTTTACTTATATATATGCACATCCTCTAGATCCAACTTAAGATTAGTTTTCCCTACTATAATATTATTTTTGAACCTAATTGCAACTTAAAACTGTATAATGTCCTATTTTAAAAGGTATTCAAATAGAACAGAGAATTCTCTCCTATATTACACAAATTTAATTTATTTTGATTAAGCTTCTTTAGAACCCACAATAGTTAAGCAACTTGTTTATGAGATTTGTATTGTTTAAGGCTTTTGAAACATCACCACTATAATGCAATTTTTAAAATAGGTGGATACCTGCTGGGTATTCTTTCAACTCCTACAAGAAAACAAGAAAATGAATACATTAAGATTTTTAACTTTAGTCAAGAGTTTTTTATTTAAAAATTAGTCACTTGGTGTAACTGAGATTTCAAATGTGTTCTTAGTACTTAATTTTTTTTTTCTGTATCAGATTTCTGCAGTGGTTTTGTATGTACCATCATTAGTCACTGAGGCAAAACTTTACTACCTACTATTTCATAGTTTCTTTAATGTCTGATATTGATAACCCAGGGTGCACACTGGTTACTAAGATGGCAGGGCTTGGCAGTTCATGCTTTCAGGAAGTAACTGCAGTTATCTTAGCATTTACTCAGGACTAGTCTCCTGTTATTTGCAGTTTGAGCCTGTTTTGTCTTCCTGTGCTGCAGCCTAAAACAGTTGTGGGCTTTATTCAAGATAACTTAAGAGTTTTCTTATGTTAGGCATCGGGAACTCCACATACGGATAGCTCACAATAAACTGTTGCTAGTATTATACACGCTGCACTTTAGTTTTCCAGCAAGATGTTTAGGGAAGTGTTCTCAGAACAAGAGTCAACCAGGAAAACGGTAGAGAAATAAGTACAAAAGAAATCTCATTTGAATATGTTTGCTTAAATTTTACTTTGTTATTTTATATGTCTGTATGTGAACCACATGCATGTCTGGTGCCTGTGGAGTCAGCACTGGACATCTGAACCCCTGGAACTGGAAATATAGATGGTTATGAGCCACCATGCAGTGCTAATAATCAAACTTGGGTCCTTTGCAAGAGCAACAAGTGCTCTTAACCAGTGCCAATTCTCCAGACCATGTTTGACATTTTGGGTGTAGAAGAAAAATCTTCCAGAAAAAAACTACTAAGTTCCTGATGCAGGAACTCTTTATCTGAGCTTTATTGTATTAAAAACAAGCACTACTTTTATTTTTCAAGTAAAAAAAAAAATAGGGCCACCATAGGAACCATCCAATTTCAAGCTAGAATTTCTTCTTTCTTTCTTTCTTTCTTTCTTTCTTTCTTTCTTTCTTTCTTTCTTTCTTTCTTTTTTCTTTCTTTCTTTCTTTCCTTCTTTCTTCCTCTTTCTTTCTTTCTTTTTTATTGGATATTTTATTTACATTTCAGATGTTATCCCCTTTTCTCATTCCCCCCACCACCCAAAAAGCCCCTATCCCATCCCTCCTCCTCCTGCTTCTATGAAGATGTGCCTCCACCCAACCACCCACCCACTCCCACCTCCTCACCCACAAATTCCCCCACACTGGGGCATCCAGCCTTCACAGGATCAAAGATCTCTTCTCCCGCCTATGGCTAACAAGGCCATCCTCCCCTATATATACAACTGGAGCCATGGATTCCTTCCTATGTGCTCCTAGGCTGGTGGTTTAGTCCCTGGGAGCTCTGGTTGGTTGGTATTGTTGCTCTCCCCATGGGGCTGCAAACCCTTTCAGCTCCTTCAGTCTTCTCTCTCTCTCTCCTCCATTGGGAACTCCATGATCAGTTCAATGGTTAGCTGTGAGCATTCACCTCTGTATATGTCAGACTCTGGCAGACCTCTAAGGAGACGGCTATATCAGGCTCCTGTCAGCATGCATTTTCTGGCATCATCGTCTGCCTTTGTTGACTGCACATGGGATGGATACCCAGGTAGAACAGTCTCTAGATGGCCCTTCCTTCAGTTTCTGTCTCACACTTTTTCTCCATATTTGCGCTTATGAGTATTTTGTTACTCCTTCTAAGGAGGACCAAAGCACCCACACTTTGTCTTTCTTCTTCATGAGCTTCATGTGCTCTGTGAGTTGTATCTTGGCATTGTGAGAATTTCTTGTAGTGTAACAATACAAAAGATTTGAGAAACTAAGCTTCAGCATGATGGGAATTCTTTCATCAATAGATGTTTTCATGTCTGAATTTCAGTTTTGTTTCATGACCCTAAAACTGTGTGTGCAGCTTCTTAGGAAGTCCATGAAAATCAGGAAAGTCTTGATTCTGTATTTCCAGGTTTTGTCACCAGGAAGAGTGGCTGAGTAGGATCCCCAGATTGAATGCACATTTCAATTGTGATTCTGCAGCTGTTTCTTCTCAGTGGTCGGGAAAGGTTAGTGCTGCACTGTCTGCCATGACTGGGAACGTGGTCACGTTGCTATCAGTAGTGAGCTTGAGGAAGTTCATCTTATTTAAAGGACATATTCTCCAGCACATTCACAAGTTGCTTTCAACTCTAAAAGTACACTCACCATACACCTGAGAAGGCTATGGGAGGATTCTAGGGAGGAGAAATCATGATCAGAATATATTGTAAGAAAAATATCTAATAAAAAATTAAAAGGAAGTGATTACTAATCACATTTTTTCTGGCAGGGTATGGTTAACTTGGATTCAGAGAATTGGAAAATTGTCTTAGTCCTTACTGGGCCTTCAGTGTTCTGCTTTTATGTTTTACTTTTCAAATGATGTCAATCCTGTATGACTAGAACTAATAGAGACTTAAGCAACATCACTAAACGCAACTGTACATGATTAGGCAAAATGATTCTGCCTTTCCTGAGAGCATTCTTTGGGATTTGTCTTACTGAGCATCATTATCCAGCCTTGAGTGGGAACAGTGAAGTCAGAGAGGACCTCATCAAACACATGCCTGTGGGAGCCACAGGGAAGGTCATGGTCTATAGTTCTATAGTCATAATTCGATAGTCATAGCCAACATAAGTAAAATTTCTGTCGAAAGATCATCAGTAGACATTACTGATGACGAGTGTGGGCTAGTTACTCTTTAAAAAAAAAACATAATTGTGAATTTCATTTTCATTGCTTATCAGGCACTTAACATCTTACGACAAAAAAAAATATACTGTTTGAAATGATGAGCATTTTGTTTTATTAGTTGTCCTTATGAGAAATAATCCATCAAGTAAAAAAGCAGTGTATAGGAGAGCTGCCAAGACATCAGATTGATTTCTGCTAAACAGTCTTTAATAGTCACTGTATGCTTCAAACTGTGGTTGACTTCAGTCCATTGTAAAATACCGAGGGTAAGTGTCCAATATAAAAATCTATTTGAATTTATTTTCCTGAATATTCTCAGCATTTTCTTGCTTTGTCTCGCCTTTCTTGGGCATGAAAGAAAAGAGCTAGGCGTCAACTTTAGTGTGAATCTCAGCCATGATGAGAGATTGTGAGAGCAGGATTTGTGGGAGTGACTGAGTCCACACCTCACTTTTCTGATGATTTCCTATAAAGTAATTTTGCTGACAATCTGTAAAGTCTGGCTGACAGTGGTAGAGTGAGACTGTTGGAAGGAGAGCATTGTTGGAGAGATGCAGAACACGGACACAGGTCCAAGTCTCCCTCTTGGCGCTGTCCATGCAATCTCTCTAGAAGATCTTAACTGCTTACTGGGAGCCTCGAGGCTATGCTACAATTAGCACAGTGCAGTGCTACCACCCTGTGTAAATGAGATACGAGATTGTACTACAGTATCACTCTTAACCTTCAAGCCAACTTCAACCTTTGACCACTTTCTGCTTGATTATTTTTCTACACAAAACAGATGGTCATTTTAGTTCGCTCACTAAATAATATCAAGAAACAGAAAAGCCAGTGGAAACTGATAATATTAAATCCCACATAGTTTTAATTTACATGAGTTTTCATATTACATAGCAAAAAATAAGAGTATTTATTTTTCTATAAATTGTTATGTAGTATGTATAATTGCCACATGACATCTTTCCACTGGTATTTATATGTTAGTTATAATTAGAAATGAATTTAAAAGAAACTAGTGCATGCAATATGTGATAAAAATACATTGTGGTATAAGTTCATCTACCACCAGGAGCATGATAGGATATTAAAGTCACACGGGAAGCCAGGCTGTCTGATTCAGATGCTAGAGATGATGAAAATGGGTTGCTTTAAAAGAGTTAGAAATGAATGTGATTCTGAAGTGGAAAAGATCAAAGAACAGAGAAGAGGAAGCTGAATGCAGTAAATTATCCCCCATATCTGTTTTGAACTTTGAAACAATTGAAGTGGATTGTATTGACCTAAACTTTATTTTTACTCATCCACAAATATTTATATGGTATACTGATAGATGATTACAAAAAATATTGCTACTTTACAGTGTGAAGAAAACACTCCATTATTTAACTCATCATAGCTAGGTATCTAGGAAATACTTCCTCTCTCTCTCTCTCTCTCTCTCTCTCTCTCTCTCTCTCTCTCTCTCTCTCTCTCTCACACACACACACACACACACACAACTTAGCCCAACCCTGAGATTTCATCTAACCCTACAAATCAATTCTTTCTGACAATACTTGTAGATGCTGTCTTTGTCTTTTGTTCTTTATACCAGTGTCCTGGTACATGATAAAGTGGAGGTTCCATGCATGAAGTCTAGTCATGTGAGACCTGGGCGGCCCACAGAACATGGCTCACCACTACCATGGTGCTGTCCCTTCTCCTGATCACTCAGAATACAACAACTTAGTTTTCTTCAAGCCCCTTGGTCATCCTCACTGGGAATGTCATTCCTGAAGTGATGCCTGAAGTGGAAAATTCTCTGCATTCACCCATTTGTTGTTTTGATGGAGTAGAAATAAATAAATAAATAAATAAATAAATAAATAAATAAATAAGATAGCCACATAACTTCAGTGAAATCTCTTTTGTGAAAATTTTAGGCTTAGAAGGTTAGCCTTTTGTCTAAAATGATCAAATACCTGATGTCTATTATCAGAAAATTAAATATACCCCTGACTCTACAGAGTAGATACCCACAAAGAGAGAATATCTGAAGAACCACATATAACATTCAACCCCGCGTAGTGCTGATGCAAGTCTAATTTTTTTCTCACTCATGATGAATGACCTGCTGTTTCACATATGCATGCTGTATCGCACCTCTGATACTCTTTTCTTTGTATATTGACCTCACCAAATAAATAATATATTTTGAAATTTATTTTTCTTCTTCACAAATAGCATGCAAATTCCATGTGGACAACATATGTGTTTTTATGACTAGTTTTTAACTGCAGTACCTGCTCACATGTGTGTGTCCACAGATGCTATTGACAGTAAGCACTGATTAGATGTGAGAGATGACGAGTGAGGAAGGACCAGGAGGAGGAGAGAAAGAAGGATGAAGGAAATGAAGAGAAGAAAGAGAGGTGTAAGGAGAAACAGTGAAATGTTCTTATTATATCATAAAGTACAAATTTTACTCGATAGTATGTATTTCCCGCACTCCCCTTAGATGGGCATTCATTAGGCTGTCATCATAATTCCCATAACCAAGTCTTCCAAAACATTGCACCCCTTTACTTCCATTTTACTGCTGTCTCTGCCTTGAGTTAATCTTTCTGAAATTTTGCACTGCCTTTTGCAATCTTACAGTTGCTTCAAAACATAAATGAGAAGTCCTATTCTAAAGAATTTCTTTAGATAAACTTCTTCTTTCTCTGTGTACCCTTCCTGCCCTGATCATCATGTTGCCACTGAACCCACTCTCTATATTATTGTATCTGGTAAATATGTAATCACAGTTCTACTGTGGAGAACTCAGAGTCAACAACTGTTTCCTCTTTTTAGCATCAAATGACTTGCATGTGGCAGCTGTTCACAAACACTGAATCAATGAACAACCATCCACTCTTCCCTACAAGACAAGGTATTCTGAATTTCTTTAACAATCTACAAAACTAAAAAAAATACAATAGTGAATGCTCTTAAAAGTCAAAAGCAAGGGCACTTAGTCAGAATAAGTATCAATGGCTTGCCATTTGCGGTTTTTATGTATGCTGTTCCAGCTGCTCCGCAGCCTCCTTGCTGTGTCCAGAAGACACTGTGCTCATGGAGTCAGCCACTGCCTTGGCTCTTACACAGTTTCTACCCTCCCTTCCCAAGTACTCCCTGAGCCTATGAAGCAAGAGTGTGAGGTAGAAGCCTCATTAGATATGATCATTCTACAGTCTCTTCTTATGGCCTGCATCTTGACTGCTTATATGTCTGTGTTAATCACCATCTTCTACAAATAACAGCTCCTGAGATGAGGCTGGGAGATGCATAGGTCTATGGGTATATGGAAAAATCACTAGGAAGCGTTTTAAAAGTGTCTAGCAGAATAATGGTGGTAGGTGCTTCCCTAGGCCAGCTGGCTTTTCTAACCACGGGTTCATAGCCTGACAATGGTGCCACATATGGGTTTCATCAGTGGGGCAGGACATAAGTACATTCAGAGAGGGTTTGGTTGTTCCCATGAAGTTTGTGCTATCGCACCAGTAGGCATGTCTTGCCATTATTCATCACTGTAGCTTACAGGTTCTACAAGCTACGGCTAATGATAACTGTCTCCTCCAATAGCATAAATAACACTTTTCAGCACTCTGAATGGTAACTGGTAGGGATGAAGCTTCCAGGCCAATCCCAGCTTGATTTCTTTATGTTCTCATGTAGTCTCTGATTCATGTATGTGGCATTTTCAGCAATATGGTCTTATCATCAAGCACTGGAAAGAAAGAAGTACAAAATATGCAAAGCCCAGGCTAGACCAAATTCCAGCCTGCAAATGGGCGTTGGACACAAAATCCCACAGCTAGTGATAAAGCTATGAGTGACTGTTAGCTGCCAAAGGAGACAGTTTTCTCTAAACATCTAGACGCTTGGTAAGTCAAGCACACTGTAGTTGAAAACCACATATTAATGAGTGTCAGCACACATTATTCTTGGTGGCTTTTTTGTAAAGTTAGATGGATGGGAAGGGAGGATAGATCTGGAAGGGGTTTTGGAAGGAGAATGATTATAATCCAAACATATTCAACTGAATGAACTGAAATAATCAACCAAGTCATAGCTAACTGGAATAACTTTTAAGGAAGGAAAGAGTGTTTCAAGCTCACTATGGGGTCTTACACTGAATCTTGCTTCCATACTGCTGTGAAAAAAAAATCATTAAATGTCTCATGTTAATGAAGTGTCAAGAATCTGTGGTCCATTTGGTAGCATATCATGATAAAATCTTTACATCATTTGTTGCTGAAATTCACTTCCTGTGGTGTCATCTAGCATATCATCTTAATCTTTCTTTGCTTGTGACAAAGATAGTTGAGTCAAAGCTTGCTTGAAAGCTTGTCGCCTATGAGACAGGCAAAATCTGGAGACATTACTATAAAATATATGGCTCAGTCATGCGTGAGTTAGGTTGATACTGAATCATCCCGGCAGGAAGATCTAACTCAGAACTGAGAAAACCAGTGGAGTCTTGTGAATGACAGTGATTGCTGGGGCAGACAGGTAGTATGTTTGTTTCTGCCAATCTATGAATGAATTGAATGTTTCATTAGATAAGGTATGTTAACTAAAAATAACAGGCCTCAAATATTTTTAAGCACTGAAGAAACAACATCAGTATAAAGAAACAAATATTAAGCCAAGAAATCAACTGTAAATAAATTAATTAAATACAACATGGGAAAAAAAAGGCAATAAGCTCTATCTTAATAGGCAACAGAAATCATCTCTATAAACAGTAATATCTGCTGTTTACCAAAAATAGGAGCAAAAATATATGTATACCAAAAAATGTATACCAAAAATAGCAGCAAATGGCAGCACTTTGACTACAATAATTTCTTTATATAGTGCTAAAATCTAAGTTAAAAAAATGAAAACCACCTTGGTTTAAAGAGATGCCTATTAATTCTTTTGAGAATTTCATGCAGTGTGTTTTGATCAGATTTACCCTCTGTGCTACTTCTCCCATTCCTCCCAGATCAATTCTAATATCCATCTTCTCTTTTTCTATAGTTGACATGTATACATGTATACATGTATATAAACATATAAATACAACCTGCTCAGTCCTTTTAATGTTGCTCAGCTCATGACATTTATGTTTTGGGGCAACCATGAAGGAGACTCATCTCTGGGGGAAGACTGATTCTGCCTCTCTCGGTAGCTATTAATTACCTATAGCTTTGCACTAGGGGTTTGAGTCCTGGAAGATTTCTCCCATCCAATTGTCATTTCAACTGGTGTTGTCATCATTGGACTCTTGCTTAGGCTATCACACTTTTGAGATTTTGAGAATTTAGCTTTCCTAGTCAATACAGAAGTTACAATTTGACAGGCAATGCTTGGATTTGTTGGCTTACAGTCTTTCCACCTCTTCTTCTGGATGTTCAGAAGCTGATGTGAAGTGCTAACAAAAGTCAAAGCCAAAGAACTTCTCTATCATGACATTCCTCTACCATCCACCTGGAAATTGTTTTTCACTGTAAAAATAGATATGAATGTCTTAAGGGAATTGCTGCTTTGTTTCATTATGTCTTTGTTTCTACTCAAATCACTGTTATTGTATTGTCTGTTAAATAAACCATGTCTTGGCTATCCAGACATTCTTACTATTCTAAACTTGCCACATCTATGTCATCTTTCTCTCTTTTAGTTGCCCTGTTCTAATAGATGCACAAGCCTCCTCATGAGCTGGTATTAGTTCTGATTTTTAGGATGATATTCAGGCCATGGACTCTGTCATGTGTTTGATTTCTCAAGTAGAAAGCACAGCAAACTCACTTTACTGTAATATGCTTTAACAGCTAATAGATAAGTTAAACATTACTAAATTATTTTAATCATTCCTGTGATATTTAAAAGAAAGGATATAGATACTACAGTCTTCTAGAGTTGATTCAGTGTCTTCATGACACTTAAGATTTCTTAAATGAACTTACCTTTGAACTTTCAAGGTCATTGCATGCAAGTGATCCCTTCCCGAGGAATTCTCTTCTCCTACTCTTCATACTCTCTCCACAGATAAAGCCTAAAATTGAAGAAGTCAATATTTTATGCTTTACATGTTTTTATCGTGATGTAGGACAGTACACTGAGCTCCCTGGCCACTCTCTCACATACAGCATGTAAAAGTTACAAATGGATGAATGTTTCTGAAATTGATAAAGCAAATTGACCTTGAAGAATTACATGGGAATAAGTATTGAAAATCTACTGAAATACTTATTTTTTTAAATATACTAGCCCAGATATCAAACCATCCATTGCACTCAGTGCTTGGGCTGGCAAAGTAAACACGTATTGTGGTACTAGGACAAGACGTCAGCTAGTGCTATGACCTCCACTTATACACATTCTAATTTTTTACTCATAAATGTCATCTAAGCTAAACAGCCATTAATTACTTATTAGACCTTGTGGCAAAACTATAAAGAAGAATAAGAAAAAAAATTTTATACAAATCTGACTTGTAGATTTATTTACAATCAAAATATAAATTCAAGTTAAGTAGTTAGTAATAGGGACCAGATTAACTTAAATTGTATCCACTGCACATTACGTATTCTTTAATGTTAATCTCTATAGTTGTACTGTGTGGAAAATGCTTTCCCAGTTGAGTTCAGTAAACAAACAATAGGACAAGGATATCCCACCACTGCTGTTACCTAGAAGCATGCATCACTGGGAGAGAGAAAGAAAGGAGAGAGGGAATGACAAGTGGAGAAAAAAGAGGGAGGGGGAGAGATGGGAGGAAGGAATATCTTCATGCATCTATGAAATGGAAGCAGCCATATTAAAGTGTTCCTATAATGTGAGTCTTCTCTAGTTTAGCACTGAGAAATCCTAGGTGTTTCCCAACTCTGGAGAACATTTTAGAAAAATCTTTGAGGCCCTTAGAAGATGACACCTAACAAGCAAAACCAGATTACTTTGGGTAATTGCTGTAGAATATTAATTGTGGGCTGTGGTAGAAATACCATTGTCATAGCAACCACCAAAGATTTCATAGAAAAGGAAAAGCTTGGTCTTCTTTTCATTTACTTTTTCTTTTTAAAAGATGAGTAGAAAGATACCTTTTTGAAATAGTTCTGGCACGGTGTAAGATTTAATAATGTTTAATAAATAAACAAAGTTTATTACAAATAAAAAACTTTAATTATTGTTAACTCAGAATTGATAAGCCTTTCTATTGAGTCGGCTCCATTATTTTTGTTTGTTAAATTGAATTGCCATCCTACATGAAAATTGGCTTTGTGTCCAAACTTCCCACAGGGGCTCCTGTGTTCAGTCCTACTCTGTTAGCACTAAGGCCAAGAATGTAGGTTATTTCAGGAACCTAGATTTGCTATGGTTTATAAAGTCTATACTACTAACCAGCCCCAGGATGCTTCTTGTGATATTCTGAGAGTTTCTTCAAAGTGGAAATCTACATTTTTTTTCTGCTATAGTAACCAATAAACTAAAACTGCTAATTTTATGATTATGCTAAAACCATAATTGGTTTCCTTGGAAACCACTTGCAAGAGCTGCCTTGTCTGAGAAAATGTGCTTCTTTGCCAGTATATTCAAAGGGTGATACTTATCATCATGTACAAATTTGTGTCCTAAAAACAAAGATGAAGAGAGTGTCACTAATTATTACTAGAATTATTGTTAGCTTGAGGTCAACTTTTATAGATGTGAATTTTTCACAAATAGCTATATATCTAAAATAGTGGATTTGCTTATGTTATGTACAAACCTTCAGTGTAACAAGGGAAGCAAAGGAATGAAACAGTAGAGTCCTAGGGCCTTGAAGTAGGAAGCTCCAACCCTTTATCAGGAGGTTGTATGAAGCTCACTGAAATTGAAATGGGAAGGGGACTAAATATGAACAGTGCAGGAGAGATCTCTTCACTGAAGCCAGCACCTTCTTGTTGTTATAAGTAATTCCCTGTCATTTGGCTTCCACATCAAATAAAGTCCCCCATGTATCTTATGGGTCTTTCATTCATTTCGCTTTGTTTTGTTTGTTCACTGTAACTACTGGGAATGAACACAGATGCTCATGTTATTAGTCAAACAGAATTTTTGCCTTTCAAATTACTCTTTGAAAGCATGTGACAACAAAGGTAATCTCAGATTTCTTTATTTAAAAAATGTATGCATATTTTATTATGTTTCTGCCTCCCTCAACTCCTCTCCCACATCCTCTTCACCCTCATGCCCACTTAACTTCATGTACTATCTCTATCTGTGTCTCTTCATCTTTCTCTCAAAAAAGACTCCAAAATAGAATACAGACAAAAAATCATAAAAAAACTGCACAAAAATCCAATATGACAAAAATGGCAAAATAAAAACAACAGCAACAACAAAAGCCCACAAACAAAAATCACAAAGCTCACTTTTTTTTTTTTTTTTTTGACCAATTACTCGTGGGGATGGGTGTGAGCTAGAGTATGGTTGATATATCCTTGGAAAAACCTGATTTTCCTTTTCCTTTTCCTTTTACTGGAAGATAACAATTACGAATAGCTTCTTCTTTATGGATGGAACCCTGTCCCCTTCCCCTCTGTGCTGGGACTAGATCTGGCTTGACACTGCCTGGTTCTTGGACACCCTACCATAGTCTCTGTGAGCTCCTATCTGTACCAGTCCCCTTGTACCTGGAACAACTACTTTGTTAGAGTCATCCATTACCTTTGACTCTTAGAATCTTTGTACCTCTTCGTCTTCATAGATCCTTGAGTCTCCAGGGAAGAGATTTGATAAAGACATCTCATTTAGGACTGGATGCTCCAAAGTCTCTCTACAGATTATCCAGCTGTGGGTCTCTATGTTAATTACCATCCACTGAAAGAAGAAATTTCTCTGATAAGGGTTGAAAGATGCTCTGATCAATGGGTAGAGAAATATGTCATTAGGAGTCTTGTTTTTGTTTTGTTTTTTGCTATGTTCCTTTAGCAGAATAATAGTAGTCGGTTTTCTCTAAGCCTATGTCCTCTCTATCTCAACTTGTTCATCACTGTATTAATGTCAGATATGGGATTTGTTTCATGGAGTGAGCCTTAAATCCAATCAGAAAGTGGTTGGTGGCTCTCAATACTTGTGCCACAACTGTATGAGTGTATCATGCAGGCCTGTCACTCTTGTATTTCAGATTTTGTACCTGGGTGATACGGATCATTGCCTTTATCCTCCAGTAGTGTACAAAATACCATACAGCACATAAAAGATAGTCAGTAGGGGTGAAGCTTCTACCTGAACACCTGCTTGACTTCTTTGGTTCAATAGCATAAGTGTTGTCTTTAGCAATTAGGCTTTACCATTAGATTGTGGAAGAGAGTCGGTAACCTTGAAAATAGCTTGCAGTGATCGAGGCATCAGTTAGACTCATTTGGCCAACAAGACGTAACCCTTTCTTGGCACTAGAGGTTTTACTTGGTGTCATAAGATATCTAGGTGGGACATTGCCTCCTCCATTATGGAGTGACTCCATTTAAATTTCTCTCATATATGAATGTTGGTCCCTTTTTCTGGAGGGTGTCCCACGACGATCTCCGGGCTGGGGACAGAGTAAGACCAGGGAGGGTTCGCTACTGTGCCTCGCTGCCTCCGGCCTGTAGATGTCTCCACTGTCTGTAGGTCTCCGGCCTGGCCTGATCTGAGAGGTCTGGGCCAAAGGACACAGAGTGCAAGCAGGAGGGGAGATTGCCTACCCCCACTGCTGCCTCTGCCGGTCTCTCCCAGGTGCTGCACCTGACTCTCAGCGCTGAGCTGGTCCAGGCCTGGGCTGGGCGATAAGAAGCTGGCTAGCTGGCAAGGAGGCAGCTTGTTGTCCCAGGCAGTTCCGGGAGAGCAGATCTCTCCCCAAGTGTTACAGCTCTTGTGACAGAAACTCTGAGACACCAGGATGATTCTTAAGCACTTCCCCCTAAATAGAGCCCTTATATACAGTTTCAGGGTGAGTTAGTGTCTGGCAGCAGATAATGCCTATTGGCTTGGTCTGAGAGCTTGGAGATACCTCATTTGTATGTGGGAGAGCCTGAGGGACTGTTCCTCTGACTGATGGTCATAAACCTCTCTGTGGGAGGGGTTGGTGGTTGGAGGGCTGAAGCTAAATGAAAAGAACCAGGGCCTGGGAGCAGAGCTGAACTCCTGCTGTCCAGTAAGGTTCCAGGGTTCAAAGCTCATGCTTGACCAAGCATCCAGCTGCTTCTCACAGCCCACCACTCCACATATGAATATACTTTAGGAAGCTTTTAGAGTAGTAGATTTACATATATTTTTGCAAAAGACCTTTAGTGTTACTTGTCCCTCTTTACCCTGCTTTTTTATCTCCTCCACTTAATCCCCCTATTCTAATTTCCCGTTATCATTCCACAACACTATATTCTGTTACTACTATCCTACTTGAGAGTGTCCATCCCACTTCCAGGTTCCTCACTATATACATAACCTCTGGTTATTTGAATAGTAGGTCACATATAGAAAGCCTAGAAGCTAGCATCCACATATACAGAAATATCCAATATTTGTCTTTTGTCCTCTGGGGTTATGGTTGATCTCACTCAGAATGGTTTCTAGCCCCAGATATTTTCTAGTAAATTTCATTTTTCTTAACAGCTGAATAATATTACATATTATGTATGACATTTTAATAATTAATTCATCGGTTGGTGGACATATAGGCTGTTTTCTGGCTATTGTAAGTAGAGCAGAACTAAATGTGAATCAGCAAGTATCGCTGTGGTAGGATGTAGAGTCTGTGGCTATATTCTCAGGAGTGGTATACCTGGACATTGACGAAGATCTATCCTAAGCTTCCTAAGGACCCTCCACAATGATGTCTGTACTGACTATACGAGTTTCCCAAAGCTGTGATTGAAATTTCAAAGTAGTTTTAATTTGCTAAGGATGTTGAACATTTCCTTAAGTGTTTCTCAGTCATTTGTGTTACATCTTTTGAGAAAATTCTGCTGAGTTTTGTATCTCATTTATAATCGGATTATTAATTTTCTGAATATTTATGTTTTATTCATTTATGTAATCTAGATGCTATTCCTCTTTCTGGTGCATCTATAGTTAGTAAAGAGGTTTCCTTGTGACTAAGGCTAGTGCTTTCTACAAATGTTGATCTCCTTTACCATATAGAAGCTCTTCAGCTTCATGGTGTTCCAATTCCTATTTGTTAGTCTTAAGGACTGTACTATAAGTGTCTTTTTCAGAAAGTCCTTTCTGTGCTAATGAGTTCAGTTTTTAAAAGGAAAATTCAGGGAATATGGTACTCTAAATGGAATGTGCCCATCTGTCTATTCAAATTCACACTTCAATATTGATTTATGATTTAATACGACAGTTCTAATAGATATTTTTTTAAGTTAGACGATATACTGCCTAGTTAGATATAAAACTAATCATCACTCACAGTTAAGTTTTGACTCAGAAAAGAAAGTAAAATCTGCCAACAAGAAATGTAAAGATTTGGCAACAAATAGCCTCCTTAAATATGAGAAGGCTTTGTCCATTGAAAAATATGTGATTTAACTCTAAGAAAGATACATTGTATCTACAGTACAACTGAGAAAAATATTAATGTACCAAAATGGCCCTGTAAAATCTCTGGCCTTAAGCCCTATGGAAGCTTGTTGCTAATTTAAGGTTTTCTAAATTTAAAGTCATAATTTAAGTAACTAATTACCTTGAAATTTAATTAGGGAAGTGACTAGTGGGCATTCCTTAGCATGATGTTTATTCTAATTTGCTTCACATAACTTTTGTTTCGTCATCCTTTTGAAAACCAGCCAATCCTCCAGCCCCAAATAGTAAGAGTCCCCTTGCTGGAGGATTTCCTTGTTAATGTGAATGCAATTAAAATGAGAAGAATTAAGGTTAGCTTTATATCTTTTACCTACAAATGTCTCCATTTCCTCCAGCTTACTTAAGCTCAGAATGTCCTCGAACATCATTAAAATCAGAAGTACATTTTTAAGTCCTTTTATTTCCTAACATTATTTTAAGAATGAAAGTAAATCCATAAGTGTCTTTGAAATTATGTTATAAGACATTATTATGAAATAAATGACATTTTTAAAAATACCGTAGTACCTGGTATTATTTCTAAAAACATGTATTAAGTGAGAAGGATTAAACTCCAAGAGTAAAATATGTAATATACTCTGTTTAAAGATAACTTACTGCCAGAAATGTGAAAATATTGATAACACACATTTATTTGGCATTTATTTGGCTTCTGGAGATCCAAACTCTACCCATACCCTTGAGTAGCAAGCATTTTAAACCCCAAGCAACACCCACAACCATTCACTAAAAATTTTCAACTATTCTTCTTTCCTCAAATACTCCCTGGCCTTTTTTGCTATTTTTTTTTTTTTTTTGATGACAGTTATTTTAACTGGAGGGACAAAAGGTCCCTCACTCACCCACCCCAGAGCCATATGCTTCTTATTTTGATTTAGATAGTTCAATCATTGCTTACTGTGGTGCACAGGATGAGACTACTGTGCTGGATAGTTTAAGTCACCTTGACACTAGTTCAACTCAAAATTTTGGGTTGATTTACTAAATCCATAAATATATTGAAAATTTCCTTTTATAGTTCCTTCCAGAGAATTTTGAAGCAATCGTTTTCATTGGCATGTAGAGATAGTTGTTCTTATATTTCCTTAGCTCTAAAGGTGACATGACATATTTGACATGAATTGGAAAGCATTTTCATGATGAGAAATTGCCAGTAGCCCCTGTGCACAATAAAAAGAAAAACATCTGGCCATAACTTTTATAATCAATGAAAATGAAGGAACATTTTTATTAAAGATTCAGGTTTCTTCTTTAGCTTGGCTTCATAGGATGTTTTCTCTAGGCAGTCTTTCTTGGGGGTGGCCTAATTTTAGAAACTGACTTACTAATTGCTATCATTTTATAATCTACCATGGGAGTGGGCTATTCAGCAAAAGCTATTTTTTTTCTTTGAGTGAACATGGATGTGCTCTATCTAAGGCAAAAATAAAAGAGAGTTGATTTAATGGAGACCATTTCAGTAGGAGAGACTTGTTGGACTCAACTACACTACTGAGTGAAAAGGTTTTGTCAGGTACCTGGTGGAGAAGTGCTGGAAGACACCAGTAGGGCAGAGAGAGGCTCTGTTATGTAATCAGCTCATCTTTCTTAATTGCCTCAATCTAAATTGGGCTTCTCTGTTCCATAGAGATTAGAAAATTGGGCACTGGGTCAATATTTTATAAGTTCTATAATATGAGTACTCCTGATTGGTACCTTTTTAAAGTACTTGCAATCAACTCATTTAAAAAATACTTAGGGCCAGCAAAAGAAATCACAATTCAAAGTTTTTCTAATGTGAGTGCTACAGAAAGTGGGAAATTAGGGCCAACACTCTGTGGGGAAAGATATTTAACTAATTAATCTGAATGAGAAAGAAACTTCAAGTCTCTTTTTGTCATTAAAATGTGGACTACAAATATATATCTGATTGCTAACTATGGAGAGAAGTTGGAGAAGACAAAAGGTCCCTCACCCACCCACCCCAGAGCCACATGCTTCTTATTTTGATTTAGATATTTCAATCATTGCTTACTGTGGTGCACAGGATGAGACTACTGTGCTGGATAGTTTAAGTCACCAGTTCAATTCATTTAAGAAAAGGGATCCTCCCCTAAGCCTTGTCAGGCATAGGTGAGAGAGGAGATCCTTGGTCCCATGAAGCCTGTACACTGAGTGGGGGGGGGGGGCAGGAATTTGAGGGTGGGGAGGTGGCAGTGCGGGGGAGGTACATGGAGGCACATCCTCATAGAAGCATGAGGAGAAGGGATGGGATAGGAGGTTCCTGGGTGGTGGGGGGAATGGGGGTAAGGGGATAAAATCTGAAATATAATACAATATCCAAAAAAAAAGAGAGAGAGAGAGAGGCGGGATCCTCATTCAATAAAATGCCTCTGTAAGACGGAGCTGTAGGAAACTCTGTAGGACATTTTATTAATTAGTGATTGAAAGCAGAGGGGCCCAGATGCTCTTGCATGGCACCATCCTGGGCTGGTGGTCTTAGGTTCTATAAGGAAGCAGGGTGGGTAAGCTGTGGGGATCCTGCCAGTAAGCAGCCCTTCTCCAAGCCCTTTGTCATTTCTGCCTCCAGGTTCGCACCCTATTTGAATTCCTGTACTGGCTTGCTTCAATGATAGACTACAATGTGGAAGTGTAATCCAAATAAATCCTTTTCTCTCTAACTTGATTTTTGTTCATGGTGTTTTAAGACAGCAGCAGAAATCCTAACTAAGAGAACCAGGTGATCTTACCATGTTGAAGGACATATTTTAAAATATTTACTGATCGAGATAAGCCTTACTATAAAGTTCAAACTTTCCTGGAAATCAGCTCATGTGTCTCAGCCTCCTACCCCAGCACAACTAATGTGAGCCAACCACACCCAGATGATTCCTTATGCTTGACCTTGAACCACAGACTTCATTAGAGTAATGATCCAGTTCAAATTTGTAAACTCAGGATTGTTAGTAATGACCCTTAGCAAGTCAACTAGTGCTGAAATAAACAGAACTTTAGAAAGACAAAGAACATGGTAGGCACTATCTATTAATATCGAAATATCAATATGGAATCTAGAAAATAACTTAAAACTTAGTTTGGAAAGATGGGCTCTTTAAGCAATATGAGCAGAGGTTGTATTTTCTTGGAAGGTGAATTTCCCAGCAAATACTAGGGAGTAAAGGGCAATCAAACTCAGAAATGGAAGGTTCATTTTTAATTTATGCTGTGCGAACAAAGCCATGTTAGAATGTACAATTTAATCCTTGACTGGTGAGGAAAATACTGAGATTTCTACTTTTTTTTTCCACATTAAAATATTAAAATGTCATCATTTTTAGCTGATAAAAATTTTGAAAAACTATAGTCAACAATGAAAGCATAATAAATCATATGAAGTAAATGAGCACTTATAAAAACTGAAAATAAATTTTGAAAAAGAAAAGTTGAAAAAAGTGTTTCTACACACACACACACACCTATGTTGTATGTTTAGGAAAAGGTATCTGGGGAAAGATACTCTGAAATTTCTACATTTTAAGTGAGGAAACTGATATTTGGAGTAGCCACCGGGAAAAGCACTGTCACCTTTATGAGATTGATGAGTAAAGCCACCAAATGTGGCTATCCTAAACCTACATTGCAATTAAATTTGTAGAAAATAGGAAAAATATCAATCATAACTTTTAACTTCTGTTACTATGTACCTGGATTCCTTGGAGACAACTTCTAAATTTAAATTCTAAGTGAGGCCCTAAAGAAATGACCATCCTCAAAATATAAGCAAAATCAGGATGTTACTACTACGCATACATTTAAAGGATGGGAATAAACGGTTGTTCCAAAGTTTGGAAGATGAGACCAAGGTGAGAATCTGTCTCTTGGCAGATCATCATCAGCCTGAATCTGGTTGAATGGACACGGAAAAATATATCTGAGTATTTCAATTTGTTCCCAATGATTAAAAGTGTTTTTTCAGACATATATTGAGCAGTCTGTTGACTCCTGTGTTGATGGAGATGATTATGTATATAGGGTCAGGGAATATTAAGGCTGCAGGTAATAGTCCCATTCAGATAAACATACAAAGTGCGTGAATTGAGGATGGACAACTAGGATATGGGCAAGCAGACATTTACATGTTGCATTTTAGTTTTGTCACCTGAAAGTTCATAAGTGACACACACCAATTTATGATTTCTGTCAACTTATTTTAAAATAATATGGATTGAAATTTTCTCTCAATGGCAGGCAACATAGTCATAGACATGCCTTGCTCCAATTGTTAGGGAGACCCATATGAAGACCAAGTTGCACATCTGCTTCAAATGTGTAATGGGGCCTAGGTCCAGCCCCTGCATGTTCTTTGGCTGGTGGTTCACTCTCTGTTAGCTACCATGGGCCAGGATATTTGAATCTGTATGTCTTCTTGTAGGGTCCATGACCCCTGTGCTCACCCTATGCTGTTCCCCTCTCTGTTGTTTCTCTGTCTCTGTCTCTCTGTCTCTGTCTCTCTGTCTCTGTCTCTGTCTCTCTGTCTCTCTCTCTCTGTCTCTCTCTCTGTCTCTCTCTACCTTTCTGCCTCCTGTGTGCTAAGGTTAAGAACATGTGCCACCACATTCAGTATTTAAATTCTATTTTTGATACATGTACACAGTCATAAAAATATTTTAATTGCACAAGAGTGAGAAAGTACTTGTTTTTACCTGGGTTTAGTCCATGTTGACTATGATCTGTGATATAGGTCTGAAATCCTAACAGCTAGACTTGCAGAGTACATTCTTCCTTTGCCAAATGTCATTTTAACAAAGATTATGAAGTAAATAAATGTTTTAAAAATATTGCACCTTTGCAGAAAGACAGGGGTATTTAAATTTGAGGGTGTGGATCATTGATGAACATTTTGTGCTTCTGGCTGAAACTTTCAAAGTGATGAACAAAAAAATAGAGATTTTTTTTTGCAGTTTGTGCTTAGCTATGATTTAAGTAAACAGCCTATTAGAAGTGTACCAGGATGAAAACTATCCTGCCTGCGGCAGGGTAGTGCTACTCAGAAGAAACATGAGAATACCAGGAAGACTGATTTTTTTTTTTTTTTTTTTTTGACGTTGGTCTTTTTTTTATTCATTAATTTATTCATTCACTTTACATTCTGATTGCAGTCCACTTCTCCTTCTGGTCCCACCCTCACAACTCCTCCCCCAAGGCCCCTCTGAGAAAAGGGTAGTCCTTCCCCTGGGAACAACCCCCACTTGGCACCTCAAATCACTGCAAAACTAGGAGCATCCTCCTCTACCATTGAGGCCAGACAAGGTGACCCAGCTAGGGGAATAAGATCCAAAGGCAGGCAACAGAATGAGAGACAGCCCCCACTCCTGTTGTTGGGGGATCTTCATGAACACCAAGCTTCACGTCTGCTATATATGTGTGGGGAGCCCAAGTCCAGCCCTTGTATACCTTTTAATTGGTGGTTCAGTCTCTAGGAGACCCAAAGGTCCAGGTTAGTTGACTCTGTTGGTTGGACGACTAATTTTTGTAGTGAATGACTTTTATTAAGTTTCTGAGATGCTTTATAGTTGACATCAGAATCAGATTGAAGCCTCTGGCTCAACCTTCTTCACTACTGGGATTAAAAGCACACATCACTTTGTGCAGCCTCTGTGTTTTTTAATGAATAGTTTCTCTGTTACCTTTTCCCACTGCACACACTTGGTGTGCTGATTTTCTCTCCTCAACATCAACACTTGCTTTTGATTCATTTAGGCTAAGATAAAAATTACTAGTAACTGAAGGTGCAGACATTTGGATTTCAAAAGACAGGAAGTTATAAGCTAAAGAACCGAGGTTCTCTTGTAAAGGGATGTCTACCAAGCCTCCGGTAACTGAGTAGGACAGAAGACCCATTAGGTCCCAGGACTTCTCTGCCTTACCCAGTTTAACTCTAATCAAATGAAGTCATATAGTGGGAGTGAGAAAATTAATCGTATAAAAGCCTCAAGATATCAAGGAAAAAAATCATCTTTATGTCATACTTACAAGCTAGGATTACAAAAACAAACAAACAAACAAACAAACAATGTAGCCACTGTATTTTTCAAAACCTGGGCAGAGAAAAGAAAGTAGAGAAAGCAACCGCCATACGGTGAGTAGAAAGGAAGAATAGTGTAAGGTTAGTGAGTATCAGGATGACATGTAAGTCCGTATTTACACAGAAACCACTTCTGTCCCAAGAGGACATGTAGGCTCACTAATATTACTTACACATTGAGAAGAACCAGTACCTTCTATGAGATTCAGTTGGAAAAAATGGTCTTGTTTGAGTCAATAGGAATGGCTCCATTAAAACATTGTCCAAATCTGTCCATCTCATAGTATGACTCTGATGTGGAAGGAATTGGTTTCACAATCCTCATACAGGTAATATTACCTGTCAAGAATATTGGCAATGCTTGATTAAAAAATAAAATACTGGCCGGGCAGTGGTGGCGCACGCCTTTAATCCCAGCACTTGGGAGGCAGGGGCAGGTGGATTTCTGAGTTCGAGGCCAGCCCGGTCTACAGAGTGAGTTCCAGGACAGCCAGGGCTACACAGAGAAATCCTGTCTCTAAAAACCAAAAATAAATAAATAAATAACGTTCATGTATTTCTATGTTTTATGTTGATAACATTTAAATATGGGCACTGAAATTTATTTCTTTGTCAGCTAGAATATTGTCATTTAACAAAAATGCCCTGGGAGAGACAAAGGCTTTGCCAGCAGCTGCTCTCCGTTAGCTGTTTCAATGATTACTTTGGTTGACTCATTAATAACAGCGCATTAGAAAATTGTCCCAACTACGAACTGACTCCAGTTTACTGGTTGTGTTACTGCCAATGTGACTACTCCTTTTAGATGTGTGTATCATAACTTTCACATATTATATTTTTTCCCATTCAAATTTACCTCATATGCAGAACACCCTTTTTACTCATGTTAGAATCAGATACTACTTGCTATTATCAGGGGAAAGGGGGGAAGAGAAACGGACTATGATGGTTATTAGTGTTGCAGCTGAAATCATTCTGGAGACATAATAAACAAAGGACAGAAATGATACTTCAGCTTTAGAAACCTGCACATTAATTAACCCAATAGGACCCCACACCAACTTTCCAGGTACTTAATTTAACATGTGATGCATACACAGATCACGAACACTAATAAGTGGCTAATAACAAAGATACGTCAAAAAGTTACATTTGGACAAGCCAGGTTGTCCATTAAAAATCCATTTATAGGTCTTTCTTTTCTTTATTCATGATGCTGAAAGTTACATGATTGTCTAAGTAAAAGCATTGCAGTAACTGTGCCATGTTAATTAAATAAGAACTCAAAACAATGGAGAAAATAAACGGGACAGGGGACTGGGGACAGGAAAAGGTTGAAAGGCAGCTCAATTTTAAGTGGGGTGGGGTAATTATCTGGACACCGCTCTTGTCATTCCAATTTTGTGGAGAAATCTGTCTCTTCCAATGCTGGTTTATGTGTCAGATTCTCACAGCTGGGACATCAGAAAGTTCAACTTTAATGAAACTAAAACCAGTAGAGTCTCCATTGTTGAAGTAAATAAGATTCTTAAAAATTGCACTTGCGTTTTGACTATATCATACATGTATACGCATAATATATACATATATGTATATGTATATACATATATGCATTATATACATATACACATATTATGCATATATAATACATAAACATATGCATATATGATCTCCCTCATCCTCCTCCAACTTCAGTCACTACCCCTCCTCCTCCAGATGCCTTCCCCACATTTATGTCTTTTCAAATCACATATTGTGACCACATTAAATAGTCACTTATCCTATTCCAGGATAATGGTCCATATTTCAGGAGGAATTATGAATTTTCCTCTATACATTTTTTATTGTGTCATTCATGCCAATTGTAGATTTTGATTGATTTGGTATCAACAGATACAGACCAGAAAACAGTCCAAGTGTCATACCCAGTTTGCAGTAAAATGAGAAATTATAGAGCTCGGTCAGATGTTCAGAGAAAAAGCCAATTTTTACATTTCATCAGGAAATAATACATGCATCTTTCCCACCCAAAGATTATTTTAATTGCTTAATATTTTTACAGACATCTTCAATTATTAGGAAGGATATTGAGAACTGGGGAGCTCTGAGCAATTGGTGAGGGAGAAGAACATAAGCCAAGGCCAGGTCAGGAGCAGAGTCCCTTATTCCATTCCCTGAACTGCTTCCTGCTGTAAATAATCAATAGTTCATTGGTTCCCCTTACCTCAGATAGTCTGCCTGATTGGTTGTCTCACTCCATGATATCATTCTCAGCTAAACTTGCTGTGCATGTTAAACTCTCACTGAAATAACTGGCACATGGATTATTTTCTATTTGCTACTACTGGAATACTGGCTGTCTTTCTACTTCAGGGTTACTAGCCTTTGACCCCTTAACAGTGTTCAGGAGACTGCTGATTAAACAATTATTTTCTTAGTTTTATAAAAAATAATATATATCTACATTACTTTTTAATAAAAAATGATTTTTATCATTATAAATCTAAGTCATACTTGCTTCTAAAGCAATCATTAAATATAAATTACACAAATATAAACTGTCTTGTTAATACAACTAGTGACAGTAGCATTGGGTTCAAAACGAAAGCTTCAGTATTCTTGAGTCACTGTTTTAATTTTTGATGTCTAATTAAGATATATTTAGATCTTCTTGAATCTTTGACAAAGCTACTTTTACTGTTCTTTTGTGAATGAATGACTGAGCTCACAATAAAAAATCTCAAGCATATGAACAGTAATAACTGAAGTGATAGATTACTTACTAACATGGAACTCAGTTAATCAAAGACAAGACACTGGGAAGGCAACTCAAAGTGAAAGAAAATGAACAATGTATAAGAAACCATAAAGTTGTCTAATACAATTGTGAAGAAAAACCATCAAAATGTGAAAAATAACCATTATTCTTATCAAGGAATCACAGAATGCACAGATCATGAATCACTTAGAAATGGTGCTCTGATCATCTGGAAGACATGTAAAATTTGTATGTGTAGTTCAAGCATATCTCTTTGTCATATTGCTGTCTCTTATTGTAGATAGGAATCTGGCTCAGAAAAATTATGAATGCTGCAAAATTAGAATAAGTAGAAAGACTTAAGCCAATCTGATTCCAGAGGCAGCCTTTCTCCGCCTTCTGAATGTGACTTTATCACACTGAAAACTGATAAGCTATCTCAGCCAGAAAAGTGCACGAATCCCATGAGATGATGTACTATCTCATGACAAACTTTCTAAATATGGCCATTGTTGCACTTGCTTCTGCTGGAAAATCTTCTGAAATTTTATGTTCCCCTTCGTGAATGGGCTTTAAATATTTTCTCTGATGATGTTTTTAAATTGTACTTATCAAAACTATTTTGGCTTAAGACCAAAATAAATAAAATTATAATTTACTATATCTTAATGCCAGTATTATAGGATATACTGTATTTACATAGGTCAAGGAAAGCCGATAGATGCCACAGTCTCTGTTCTACTAAGAACATTTTCTTATGGCCAATGCATTAGCTTTATTTATTATTTTCTTTTTTTTTCCATTTTTTATTGGATATTTTATTTACACTTCAGATGCCATCCCCTTTCCCCATTCCCCCCCTTAGAAAACCCCTATCCCATGCCCCCTTTTCCTTTTCGCATTTATACACTTTTTTAAAAAAATGTTAATCAAAGGCTTTATAAGTTTGGTAATCCTCAATCAGAGGTGTAACCCACTACCCAACCTAGATATATCAACTATCTTTGACTGGTGGAGATACATGAACATCTGCCTCCCTGTCTCCCCCATCTTTCTCTCTCTCATCACCTAGCTTCTCCTCTCCTTCTTCTCCTCCTCTTCTTACTCCTTCTCTTCCTCTCAGTACTCCTCCCACCTTCGCTCCTCCTACATATCACTCTTCCTGTTAAAATGAAACTTTTCTCTCAAAATACATTTAGAGCATAATTATGCCAATTTGGACCAGTGAGGTACAAGATAGTCCTAATACCCAGTCCATCATTTTGTTGTCTAACCAGAACCTCTGTCATCTATCCTAACTAAAACACTTAGTTCTGGACCTGGCTTTTTTCTTGGCATTAGAATGAATGTCAGCTGAAAACCATCCACTCAAATCTTTTCTCTCATAGTATATAGCCAGTATTGACTATGAGGCTATAAGTTTTCAACCCCGTCAGAAATCCAGAATGACCGAGTTAACTATAATTGTGGGAAGCACAAAGCATAGCTTCTAAACCTACTAAGAACATTTTTAATAGTTAAAGTAGAAAGCTTAATAAGCATGAGGCAAAACAAAGCAAAACCTTAGGAAAGAAACAGTCTTATACTACATTCTCATGCTGCTTCACTTGGCGACCTCACAGCCTTCGGTCCCAGGTTCTTAAACTATAGGACTACCCAACCGAAGAGACACGTAACAGTATAGTAGGGTTTGAAATGAACAACACCTAAAATTTAATTCAACATCAAATGTTGAATGAATCCAAAGGTTTTCCAGCAGGACATCTCCATGTTTCCTCACAAAGCATCAATGCAAGCGGAACACACAGTCTGAGCAATGTGCACTATGCATGATGTCACACTGCACAGGATCAGCAAACAGTGCCTGTGCCCCTTAGATTCAGGAGCATTCTATGCTATGGATTACAGTCTTTTCTGTACATAGGAACTTTTCTGATCTGTTAGAAACACAGTGGCTTAACTGCAGAAAACTGATTATCCATGCTTTCCTACAGTCATTTTTATGCATGAAAGCACCACATTAGTAGGGTGTCCTGAATTGTGTTATGTTAAATTGCTCAACTTTAAAATAATGTAACTTACTGGCTAGAGGTTCAAAATAAATCTAAAGGTGCACAGACTTCGTCTTTGGATTAAGCTAGAATTTTCAGCAATTTCTAAAATAATCCTAACCATGCTCCTGTCATTTTAGGCCACATATTTATATGAAATAGGATTCTCAGAATTAGTGACTATGCAAAACAAAAATATCATAAACTCCAAAAAATGTTGAGTATGCTCTAAGTCTCTAAGTACCTAATGTTTTGCTAACATTTGCTTATCTATATAAGAATGAGCAAGTATAGTCTCTTGAATATACTTGATCTGGGTGACTTTGCTCTGTTAGTACTCCATGACACAAGCCATCGTGGAAATAAAAAGGTTTATATCACTTTGCAACTTGCAATTCATGATCTAGAGAAGTCAGGATGGGGACTGGAGGCAGGAACTCATGAGCCTATGGAGGAGTGGTGCCTACTGGGGTTCTCCTAATAATTTACGGAGTCTGCTTCCTTTTATCATCCAGGACTGGCCCACTGTCCCATGGGTGGTACTGTCCTAAGTGAACTGTGCCCTCCACTATCAATAGAATTGATATGACTTCTATAATTGATGTGGACCCTATCAAACTAAGAGTATTCTGTATAAACTCAGCCTTCATCATGTTGTCAGTACGTACTGGGCAACTTTGTTCCTTGAACCCATGTTTGTATAATTTTCAACTCCACAAACAAGCTTCTTGAGATTGGTAAAACATTAGCATTAAAAGACCTAGCACCTTGTGAGACCTAGCCAACCTTGTGAGTCAGAACACTTCACAGTACTGATCTGCTGTCTGACCCAGGAGAAATCATTTAAACCCTTTTAAAGTATCAGATTACTTATCTGGAAAATGGGATAGCAAGTATTCCTCTCTCATATATTTCTGAATAGTAAAGTAAGATAATTATGATTAGTTTTAACAGAATCCATGGCTCCTATGAGAACAGTTACTTCTATTGTTCTTTGCTCCCTGCTCTCAGCTCGGTACTTTGTCTCAATACACAGTACTTTTTCAGAAAGTCTTTATTGTACTGAGTTTGCTGAGGGATTTAGGCAATGCACCGTAATAGGGCAGTTGGTCCCCTTGCCAATTACTTCTCCCACCAAAGGGAGAAGCCACACATCAGACCTCTGCTTTTGCTCTGAACATCTTGTCCATCCCTTAGTTGTAAAATAATGTTACTGAGTTCTCTCCTTTTTAAACAATTGTCATCGGAAAATGGTTGGTTTACCCTAACCTAATGTGGCCCAGGAATTCGGACTCACCTGCTCCGTTGAGAATGGCAGTAATAATGAAGGGTTGCTGTTATTTTGAATTTACCCTATGCACATAGAGCCTCAGCGCCTCTTTGCCCTCTGTTGGTACGCAATGTTATTTTCCTGAGTGGCAGACATTTACTTTCTAGTTTACTTTGTGCCTCTCATTGGATATCTACTTCCAAGGACAGGCCTGGTCCTTCCTTCTTTACAACTGTGCCTTCTAACACATCAAAGCCGTGCAGGTCCAGGATGCTCAGCCGACTCATTTTGCACCAGTGAATAAATATGGAAATGTATAAACAAAGTGATTTACACATGCTATAGTCACGTCTCCTTTAAAGAAACAGAATAATCATAAAATGTGTTGATCCAATAAGAATCAATCATGTTGCCAAAGTGTAAAATTCAGTATAAAGGATCCCATTGCTTTTGAAGTACACTGATGCTTTTGAAGTAACTTGCTAAGTTTACTCACTTAAAGACATACTTTTTCTTGTCAGTTCAAAAATTCCAGCACTAACTCAGCCCAGATACATGAGAAATTACTGGTCACGTGACCTTTGATGTATTTTTATATAACCTTTTAATGCCTCAGTCTCATCTGTGATGTGGAAATAACAATAAGACATAGAATGATGAGGCGAACAAACACTTTATTGAACATAAAACTCTTGCATTAGTTTCAGACACTTGACAAATATTACAAACTTACTGACTCAGGCATCACTCTAATGAGAGTTAAATGTTAACAATAATCTTTCAGAGTCACACATTTCACTGAAGGTCAGTGAAGCTGGGAGAATATTTAGAAGTCAGATTAAGAGAGATTGGGCAAAGCACACTGCTGTAGATAATTATGCAAGTATGAAAGCAATACACCACACTACCATTTTGGAATTTCGCTTACTTCCTTTTTTGAGAAACGAGAAGCGTAGTGTGAGAGCATACAACTTTTTATTGTCTCTGATTACACAAGATCCCTGGTGACCTTCACAAGTGAAATTTCAGAGCACAGTGTAGTGTCTGGGGTGGGCAAGCCAGATGGAAGTACACTATAGAGTAATGGAGATGGGAGGGTGTGGAGGCAGTATGTGCAGGTAAAATCAAGAAGCCCGGCAGTGAAACAGAAAAGGCTGCTGTATGAGGAGGAAGAGAACGTTCAATGTCACTCGTGCCATTTTTATTATATGGGAGAAGTTACTCATTTAGGACAAAACCTACATTTTGATGAGACTCATTCATAAGGCATAGGAAAAATGCATAAGGAAGAATTGTTCAGTCATTGGTGAGGTGAAAGATATGGAGAAAAGAAATGTACACAGTGTGCATTGTAGCCCTTCACAGTTAACTCTGAGAGTGAAGGAAATTCAAAGATCAGTGCGGATGCTGATAAGAGTTGTCAGTAGCAGGCCGGGCGGTGGTGGCCCACGCCTTTAATCCCAGCACTTGGGAGGCAGAGGCAGGCGGATTTCTGAGTTCGAGGCTAGCCTGGTCTACAGAGTGAGTTCCAGGACAGCCAGGGCTATACAGAGAAACCCTGTCTCAAACAAAACAAAACAAACAAACAAAAAAAAGAGTTGTCAGTAGGTCATTTGCTCGAATCTGTTTTTTTTTTTTTTTGTCTTTCTTTCTTTTCTTTTCTTTCTTTCTTTCTTTTTTTTTTTTTTTTTTTTTTTTTTGGATGAGAGCTGAGGCAACTCTTTATCTGTGAGAGTGCAAAGAGCCGTGGACCAAGGGAACCGTGAGCACAGGATAAATGGTTTTTTTAATCTTTAAAGGCAACAAGAGAAAGCTAACCGGTGAGTCAGAAGGGCAGTACCAGGCTTCAAAGTCTACTGGAGACAGGTAATTGTTAACTTATTGAGCTATCAATTTACCCTGTTAGTTTTTCTTCAGATACCTGGGCAGAACTCACAAAGAGAAGTAGTAAAGAGTGAGAAAATACAATTTTTAAAAAGAAAAATACAGTTAATATTTTGAATGTGTGTTTATGTAATATTTAATCTCTGTAGTTATCAAAAATTTAAAATGTAGAATATAAAATTGCAGTTCATGAATTTATTAAAATAAAAAGTATAGTGTCCTATGTTGACCAAGGTCTTTATAACCCGAGTTGAAATGAGTCCATGCAAAGCACTTTAGCCAAGTTTAAAGCAATAAAAAATTACATAGCATTTCATAAAGTAATTCTAATTCTGGAAGTCTACTCTAATGAGTGAATTATGTTTAAAAGTATTAAATCATTAGACATGTCCTTTGTCATATGATTCATAACAAAAATTTTAAAAATACATTTAATCAATAAGAAAGTGATTTAGTAAACTTTATCTACTTAGTTGATCTATTACTCAATAGAAAAGAACACATCCGTTATAAGCATAAGAAGACTACATATATCAATACATTGTTATTACAAGTCAATAGTTATGCTACTATCCATGTGTGTTTCTGCATCAATCCATTAGCTCATCGCACAACATTTATCCTTACATCTCATATTTTCTTAGACTTTCCTTATTTAAAGACTTTGAAAGTTTTGGACAATGATGGTTGGATAGTTTGCTGGCTGCCCCACGGCTGGAATTTGTCTGACACTTTCCTTATGATTAGATGGGATTCCATGTGATGAATGGAGATGCCCTCCATAACTCTTGAGCATTGGAATTCTTGATTCTCATTTGATAGCTGTTGGGGGACATTTAGAAGGTGTGGCCTTGCTAAAAAGAAGTTGATATCTGGATTACAGGTGTGCCCCACCACAACCAGGTCTTCTGCAGACTGATTCTTAACTGACTTTCAGCAAAGACAGCTAACTGAAAACGGAATTTTGAAAAGGCTCTAGCCATTTGCAGTTAGTTATCTGTGTTTGCTTCCTTTTTTTGTGAGTGAGGTGTGAGCTCCAGGGTGTTATTCCACACCTGCCTGCCTGTTGCCAATCTCCTCCCCATGATGCTAATTGGCTCACCTTCCTCTGGAACTGTAAGCCCTAAATAAACTCTTCCTCCTACAAGTTGCCTTGCTCATGTTTTTTTCTTAAAGTGATGCAATGGGAACTGATAAACTATGCTTTTAAGGAGAAAGGCTGCTGAGGTAAGGAAGATTTGTTACATAAAGCCAAGGATACATATTGTCACCATGGTGGAACTGCTCATGATGCATGGCCTTGGTCATTTAGCTGAAGCAGTGGTTGACCAGTTTTTCCACAAAAGTTATATTGATTCTCACTTTTTCTGCAAGATACACAGCAGAAAAATAAAGGCACCATGCTTGGTTGACAACTCAAGGACGGGGTGTGGAATGGGAAGAAGAAGCAGTTATATTCTGTCTTTGAAGAGTTGAGTAGCTTTGGTGTTCATCACTATAGACTTGTATTTTTCCCTGTTTAACATTTTATTTTAATCAGTTGTACACACAGTAAGACCTTGTGGTATTTTGTTTGTTGTTTGAGTTATAATCTAATATTATTGTATTTCTTTTGTTAATTTGATCAGGCTTATCAATAGCAAACTATTTTAATTCAATTTATTGGTGGTATAACTGAATCAGTGTGTGTATGTTTGTGTGTGTGTGTGTGTGTGTGTGTGTGTGTGTGTGTGTGATATTTTCTCGTGCATATCATGAAGCATGTATAAAGGTAAGAGAAAAATTGTGAGAATCAGGCTTTACCTTCCACTCTGTTTAACAAGTCTCTTGTTTGCTCATGGATACCTCAGGTTCAGTGTATATTGAGCTTCTGAGAATTGTGTCTTTTGCTCTAATCTTAGTACAGAACTTAAGAGATTACATACTCATGTACTGAGTTGGGTTTACAAGAGTTCAAGAGGTCAAAAATCAGGTCTTCATGGTCGAAGAGCAAAAGCTTTACTTCTGAGCAATCACTCAGCTTAGTTTTGTTTTTAAATCACTGTATTAATGCCTTAGTTTGCAAAAATGCCAAGATCATCTTTTGTATTTTTTGCTATAGTCTGCCTATTGTAGACTTGGCCACTTCTTCAAGAATCTTGATTCCTCTTAGCAAAGGGAATTAGACATACCAAAGTCTCTGTACTAGTTATGTTGTATCCCTGAAAGGTTGGCGCATCTAAATATCCATTGATTGAGAGAAAAATAACCACACAGACTGCTCTAGCTTATCTTTACATTAGAGGTTAAGAGATCAGAGGATCGTGTCCAATAGAATAATTCATAAAGGGCATATTGAATATTACTGAACTTCACTTTATGATCTGAAAGCAGAACTTTTTCATATCAGTAGAACTCCAGATTCTGGTTGTGACAAAACCATGCAGCCACATTCTTCCAAGGTATTCCCACTAAATCATGAACTTACCAGGAATTACAGGAGATACAGCAATGCAAGGTGCACATTATCAGGACCTTGAGGGTTGGAGGTATATAATATTATATGATTCATAGTTTCTTATTGTCTCCTTTATATTCCAGAAAGGTTTGTATAGGCATTTCCTACCTGTTGACCACACACAAAAGAAAAGGTTAAGAAAAATATATTTCTCATAGCCAAAGTGTATAGCAGGGGCTTATTAACAGCTGTAACTTGTCAATGTTCTTACGCTTCCAAAAAATATTAAAGTAAAAAGTTAGCCATTATTCATGCTTCTATTTCAGTCACATTAAGTAAGTAATTGATTTTGTAACCCAGATCACTTCTCTCCTACCTAAGCACTAGCCAAAGTCAACTCTTCAGAAGGATTACTATAGTGAGGTCCTCTGCTTAGCAAATCTTCCCTTTGTCATCCAGGACACTAAAAACAAAGTTGAATGTGGCCATGTAAGCTGGGCACAACACATGCAGCATAGAGTCCAACAAGAAGCTTAGCATCATTTCTACTTCACATCAAAAGCAAGATGTTCTGAGTTATATCTCTGTGCTGTGAGGTCTTGTGTCTACAGGAAGACTCCAAATGTAATAAAACACTGTGAAAAGACATACCTGATACTTCACATCTCCCTTCTCTGTCAGGAATCCTATTAAGAATCTTAACTGTTGCTCCATTTGGACAAAACCCAAGTTTATGTATGGTACCACTCCACTCAAAGAGGTGCTGGCAAGGACAAAAGATGAGCTCAACGTCTCTTCTATGTAGACAGTTAATGTGACTCATTGACCAAATTTTTTAGGTTGATTTCTGTAGGACACAATGGAAATCTGTATATATTTTCCCATTCAACCCTCACTCAATATAGAGTAACTTCTTGCTAAAAATATAATGAGAAGATAAAGCAGAATGTAGGATCTTACAATACTCAAAACTTAATTCAAAATACACTTGAAAATCATTCATCATGCTCCAAACCAGGATGTCCTGTATACCTGAACAGTGTAAAGATGGCCAAGTAAACCAGGCGTTTAAAAACAGCTGTTTAGTTTACAATTCAGATTCTAAACAACAAATCTGATAAATGTTTAATATGGGTATGTATTTCTTAAAATACATGAGAAAAGAACATGTAAACAAAAATAAAGTTATCAAAAATAAAGCCCAGCAGACAAGATAAAAATAAAATCACAATAACAACAATTTAAATACTCATTGAACATCAAGTGTAAAGTAGTTATGACATAACCAATTTGTCATATTTGAGAACAAAAGAACAGAATTTACCACAACTGAATACTGAAGAGAAAAATAGACCAAGGATCTCATAATCACAGAGGCCCATGGAACAATATAAAAAGTGCTAAAATTTGTATCATTAGACTTTTAGTGTAAAAAAGGAGCAAGTAAGACACAAAAAGGTTTAGGAAATAGTAGACAACACGTTCGTTCAATTTGCCAAAAGAAATAAAATAGAGACCCAAGAACTAACATGAGTCCCAAGCACATGATAGCTGTGCAAATGGACATAACTGTTAAAATTCTCATGGGAAATGCACAAAAGGAAAGACTTAGAAAGAAGATAGAAGTTACACATTTTATCAATTCAATTGACAACAGATCTCAAATCAGAAACTACATAAGCCATAAGTGTTGGCAGAATGTATTTGAAGTCTTTTCTTTTTTGGATATTTTATTTGCATTTCAGATTTTATCCCCTTACCCCATTCCTCCCACCACCCAGGAACCTCCTATCCCATCCCCCCTCCTCATGCTTCTATGAGGATGTGTCCCCATTTACGCCTCCACTACAACATCCCCATCCCTGAATTCTCCCCCACTCAGTGTTCGGCCTTCATGGGACCAAGGATCTCCTCTACCTCCAAAGCCCGACAAGGCCATCCTCCCCTACATATACAGAAGGAGTCATGGGTCCCTCCCTATGTGCTCCCAGGCTGGTGGTTTAGACCCTGGGAGCTCTGGTTGGTTGGTATTGTTGCTCTCCTCATGGGGCCAAAAACCCTTTCAGCTCCTTCAGTTTTCTCTCCAACTCCTCCATTGGGAACCCCTTGATCAGATCAATGGTTAGCTGTGAGCATCTGCCTCTGACTATGTCAGACTCTGGCAGACCTCTAAGGAGACAGCTATATCAGGCTCTTGTCAGCATGCACTTCCTGACATCCACATCAGCATCTACCTTCGATGACTACACATAAAATGGATACTCAGGTGGAATGATCTCCAGATGGCCCCTCCTTCAGTTATTGCCCCCACACTTTGTCTTCATATTTGCTCCCTTGAGTATTTTGTTACTCCTTCAAAGTAGGACCGAGGCATCCACACTTAGTCTTCTTTCTTCAGGAGCTTCATGTAGTCTGTGAGCTGAATTTTGTCTATTTAAAGCTTTTGGGCTAATATCCACTTATCAGTGAATAAATACCATGTGTGTTCTTTTGTGATTGGATTACCTCACTCAGGATGATATTTTCTAGTTCCATCTATTTACCTAAGAATTTCTTGAATTCATTATTTTTAATAGTTGAGTAATACTCCATTGTGTAAATGTACCACATTTTTATATCCATTCTTTGTTGAAGGACATATGGGTTCTTTCCAGCTTCTGGCTATTATAAATAAGGTTGCTATGATCATAGTGGAACATGTGTCCTTATTACATGTTGGAGCATCTTCTGGGTATATGCCCAGGAGTGGTATAGCTGGGTCCTCAGGTAATGCTATGTCCAATTTTATGAGGAACCACCAGACTGATTTCCAGATTGGTTGCACCATCTTGCGATCCCACCAATAATGGAGGAGTGTTCCTCTTTCTTCACATCCTTGCAAATATCTACTATCACCTGAATTTTTGATCTTACCCATTCTGACTGGTGTGAGGTGGTATCTCAGGGTTGTTTTGATTTGCATTTCCCTGATGACTAAGGATGCTAAGCATTTCTTAAGGTGCTTCTCGGCCATTTGAGTTTCCTCAGTTGAAAATTTTTTGTTTAGCTCTGTACCCCATTTTTAATAGGGTTATTTGGTTGCCTGGTCCATCATGATCAAGTAGGCTTTATCCCAGGAATGCAGGGATGGTTCAATATTCGGAAATCCATCAATGTAATCCACTATATAAACAAACTCAAAGAAAAAAAACACATGATCATCTCACTAGATACAGAGATAGCATTTGACAAAATTCAACATCTCTTCATGGTAAAAGTCTTGGAAAGATCAGGAATTCAAGGCCCATACCTAAACATAGTAAAAGCAATATACAGCAAGCCAGTAGCCAACATCAAACTAAATGGAGAAAAACTTGAAGCAATTCCACTAAGATCAGGGACTAGACAAGGCTGCCCACTCTCACCTTACCTATTTAATATAATACTGGAAGTCCTAGCCAGAGCAATTAGACAACAAAAGGAAGTAAAAGGGATACAAATAGAAAAAGAAGTCAAAATTTCACTATTTGCAGATGATATGATAGTACACTTAAGTGACCCTAAAACTTCCACCAGAGAACTCCTAAACCTGATAGACAACTTCAGCAAAGTGGCTGGATATAAAATCAACTCAAACAAATCAGTAGCCTTCCTCTACTCAAAAGATAAACAGGCTGAGAAAGAAATTAGGGAAATGACACCCTTCACAATAGTCACAAATAATATAAAATATCTTGGAGTGAATCTAACCAAGCAAGTGAAAGATCCGTATGACAAGAACTTCAAATCTCTGAAGAAAGAAATCGAAGAAGATCTCAGAAGATGGAAAGATCTCCCATGCTCATGGATGGCAGGATTAACATAGCAAAAAATGGCCATCTTGCCAAAAGCAATCTACAGATTCAATGCAATCCCCATCAGAATTCCAAATCAATTCTTCATAGAGATAGAAAGAGCAATTTGTAAATTCATTTGGGATAACAAAAAACCCAGGAGAGTGAGAACTATTCTCAACAATAAAAGAAGTTCTGGGGGAATCACCATCCCTGACCTCAAACTATACTACAGAGCAATAGTGATAAAAACTGCATGGTATTGGTAAAGAGACAGGCAGAAGATCAGTGGAATAGAATTGAAGCTCCAGAAATGAACCCACACACCTATGGTCACCTGATCTTTGACAAAGGAGCTACAACCATCCAGTGGGAAAAGGACAGCATTTTCAACAAATAGTGCTGGCTCAACTGGAGGTCAGCATGTAAAAGAATGAAATTCTTATCTCCTTGTACAAAGCTCAAGTCCAAGTGGATAAAAGACTTTCACATAAAACCAGATACACTGAAACTAATAGATGAGAAGGTGAGGAAGACCCTCGAATACCTAGGCACAGGGGGAAAGTTCCTGAAGAGAACACAAATAACTTATGCTCTAAGATCAAAACTTGACAAATGAGACCTCATAAAATTGCAATGCTTCTGTAAGGCAAAGGACACTGTCAATAGGACAAAACAGCAACCAACAGATTGGGCAAAGATCATTACCAATCCTACATCCGATAGAGGACTAATATACAATATATACAAAGAACTCATGAAGTCTTGAAAAGAAGGAATGCCTAGGGATTCAGCTTATTCATTAAGAGTGTCCAGCAAGAACCACATAAACTTAGGTGTAGTACTTCATACTTGTAACCCCAACACTTGAGAAGTTAAAAGGAGCTATAGTTATCCCTGACTACCTAAAAAATTGTGAGACCAGCCTGCACTACAACAGCCCCTATCCAAAGAGAGTGGAGAAAGAAAAGAAAAAATAAAGAGAGGGAGGGAGGGAAGAAGGGAGGAAAGGAGAAAGAAAAGAAAGAAATAAGGAAGGAAGGAAATAAAGAAGGCAGAAAGGAAGGAAGGAAGGAAGGAAGGAAGGAAGGAAGGAAGGAAGGAAGGAAGGAAGGAAGGAAGGAAGCAAGGAAGGAAAGAGAAAGAATGAAAGAAAGAAAGAGAAGGAAGGAGAGAGTGAGGGAAGACAAAAAGGAGGGAGGAAGGGAGGAGAGCCCAAAAAAGAAAGGAAGGGGGAGAGAGGTGGAAGGAATGTAAGAAATTGTCACTTATAATTTTATTTCTAATTTGACCTCGTTTGACTTTTATTAATATGTCATCAGCTACTTTTTCTATATCCAAGATGGCAATCACATTTTTAAAACAAACTACAAAATTAATTTTCAGAGTAACAGTAACATTACTAAATTGCACACAAGTAATGTACAGTAGTATTAATACATAAACCAAATTTTATCTAGTGTAACTTAATGGTTTCAGTTAAACACCAGTCAATGGGCGATCATATTCTTGAGAACTAAACCTCAATGCCTTTACCACACAGGCATAAACCATTCCTCATCCTTTGTTGTCTTCGCATGCTTCTCCTTTTTTCACACCATTCTGAACACTCGTTAGACCTTGTATGTATAACCTTCTTTTCTGTCCTGTACCATCTTATTATTTATCCTGCTATCATATATATATATATATATATATATATATATATATATATATATTAATAATATATATTAATAATATATAATATATTATATATATTCTCTTATATATATTCTCATATATATATGAGAATAAGAGAATATATATATATATATATATATATATATATATATATATATATGCCAAGAGAATTCTCTTGGCTTCAGAAACTCATTACTCCTTCCTACTTCACACTCTTAGTAAGACTGCATGTATAAAAGAATCTGTTAGCATTCCTTATATTTTATAGATTTATAACAATTTTATGAATTAAAATCTACCTGCCCTTGTTCACTCCACAATAATTTGTTCTGCAATTATTGATTTAAATTGGGTCTTCAATACATGAAATTAAAATACTTACTATAATAATGCTATGTAACTAAGTAATGGGCACATGTGGCAGGGGGTTAGTTAATATATATTGAATATGAGTAGATGGTCCATTTAAAATCTTGTTTCAATCTCTTCATGATGATTATATCAAAGATACTTGTGACTTTATAAAATATTAACATATTAGGATTTTACACTTGATTCAATAGAGAAAATGTTTAATGATACATCAATATTTAAATATTTCTCAAAGGGTGTAAGATTATCCTTCTGGCTTGAGAGCCAGTCACAAAACATTTTGATGCTGTTGGTGTCTTATGAACATCTTATAGCATGTGACCTTTCAAAACATTCTCATTGCATCATAATGATATTCATAATTGAAGGAAGGCTAGAAAGCTTGACAATTAATGTTTCTAGTGTAGATTTAAACCAATTGCAGAGGTGACTGGAGATATATTCCTGTCAGCTTTCTTCCCATTTATTGGAATAACACTGAGTCATATTCTAAAGACTCTCAGAACTCCTGTGAAGGACTAACAGTTACCTACTCATCCAGTAACTCATTCAGTTTCATAACTCTATTTGCTTTCTTCCAGATCCTTTCTCCAATTTCCTAGCCTACTCTTTAGTGGAATAACCTACTCCATAGAGAGTATTCACATTTGATGCTTTATCTCAGATTCAGCTGCTGGGAATTCAAACCAAGAAAACCCAAACTCCTTTTGACCTAATTGTGCTGTGCTTCCTACAGGACAATAAATGGCAGTATTGCAAAGGGATGATATAATATATGTCATTATTTTGTAGATCATATGAACCACAAATCAAAACTAACATAAATTTACAAAAACAACAACAAAAACTACATTTCTTTTTTTAATGGGAATGACCTATGGGTAGAACAAAGTAGAGATAATGTCACTTGTTTTCTACTCTTGGAGGCAGGTGGTGCCTAACAGGTGTGACTATAATTTAAGAAGCATGTTCCATTACGCATCAGGAAGTTGCTATTATTAGTTTGCAGTATTGACCTCAAGACAGTGTTTCATTTGTTTCATCTTACTGTAATATTCATCAGCCTTGGTCACTAATAGTTAATGGACTTATTCTCCACCACCTTTTTAAAAAAAATCTACACACATGCACACACATACACATACTTTGTGTGTGACAAAGCTTGAAAAGACATAAAAGGTGTCTGTGAAATGGCCTCCAAATGGGTTCTTATGCATATTTTATGAATAGTTAAACTTATCAAAACTAATTTCAGAAATTGTAAATGAAGAATGCTACATGGAAATCCAGTGTAGAAGCGAAGTAAGTAAAATAAAATTTAAAACTAATTAGAAAACTTAAACCTTTGTGCTCATATTGTTGTTTCCTAAATCACAAGGGATACTGAGTTGTCTAGAAACACTTTGCTTGGCTTAAAGTCTCAAAATGTAATCTGTGGCTTTATTGTAGAGTAGTTCAAATTTATAAAATATAGCATTTCTTTTATTTTAGAAGATATTGAAGATGCTTACCTAAAATGATAAGAAAATGAAATCTATAGATACAGATCATTAATATTTCACTTAACACCTTATTTTTTTCAGCTTCCTGAATACCAAGGACAGATGTACCCAAGAGGCAATTTCTGGTAGAAATCTGAAGAACATCTCTAAGAAAAAAATAATTCAGTGAATTGAGAACAAGAAAGTTACCAATCAGGTAGGAACACATGATCAGCTCATGTGTACAGATACCTCAGCTTTTTGAAAAAGATGGGTGTCTGAGTTATCCTAGGAGGGTTTGCTTTCAATTCCCTTGGAGGTGGAAGTGTTTACCAGAGAGCTCCTTGGAGGGAAGCAAACACAACAACAGCATGATTTTTTTTTTCCATTTTTAGCTCATTGTTACTATGTGTGCTTAGGGATCTCAGGACTTTTATCTCAGGAGGCTGCAAATGCCGAGTGGTAGATTAACCCCTTCCATGTTCTCTCATAAGACAAGTCATTTTCATATGTTATCTCCATGACCCTACAGTTCTTTACCAAAATCAAGGGCCCTGATAAAATCAGGTGATAGGTAGAACAGCTATAGTACTGAAACAGAGATACTTCTGTAGGCTGTTGTTCTTATCTTTGGTGGTCCCAGGAAAGAAACAAAGGTTGCTTAATTAATTAAAGAAATGTAAACTTCATAGGTTGCAGTCACCAAACCAAAAGCAAACAAATAAAAAGCACAAATGATCTAAAATAGCATACTAAAACTTATTTCTAAAGATATGAAAATAGTCCCCTGTTTTCATCGTATTCCTTTGCTGGTGGATGGCACTTAATAAACTTGCTAATTGTATGTCTGAATTATCTAAGGTCAGGCATTAACTGTGCTGCATGTTTGTTCTGTATATATTTGTCCACATTTCAAGTTCATCTCCCACACTCCTTTTTTTCTCCCCTATATTACCTTGGTAACAGAAATTGTACCTCTCTGATGTTTTCAAAGCTTCCAGACAGCCAAAAGAATAGTACCACTTTAAGTAAAGATGATACATGTTAAAAGTAAGATGTTTCATTATAATACTAAATTCCTCATATGAAAAAAATTTCATAGTCAAATGGTCCACAGAGGTTTATACATGGATGTAAATAGTCTTTAGAAGCAAAGATTTTTATCTCCAGAATTAAGGCTTACCAGCAATATTAGCTATGTAAAGATTTTTAAAAATAATCTTTTATAATATTTAATTCTGGAAAAGTATATAATTTTGAAACATGAGAACTAAATAAACTTCTCCAAAGTTAAGAACTAGAGTGAAGTCCACAGAGCTTGCCTCAGTGTTCCATGACATTCCTAAGCCAATTCTAACAGCAAAGAGGAGAGTATTCTTGGTCACATGAGCAGCATGAATTATTTTATTATATGGGTGGTCGGTCTTAGTCTTATAGACCTACCGCCATATTTTAAATACTGTGATGTACATTTTAAAGTCAATATTGTATTTCTAAAATTCATACATTTCAACTTCTATTTTCCCATTAATGTTATAATATTTCCTTATGTAGAGATAAACATATTTATGACTGTGCTGAAAATTTTAGCATTATTTTGGTCCTACTTTAAATAATACTTAATGATTATTTTTGTCAGTATGCCCTAATACACACATTATATATGTTTATATATAATACATACACACATATACATACACACACTACACATGCATTACATAAATTACATGTTTGCATATAGATATAGTCTCTATAGCTTTAGGCTTTGCAAAGTAGGTGGCAATTCATTTTGCATTAGTTGGCTGGCATTGCTTCAAAAATGTTAGTTTAGCTTAAATAACAATTCATAGTTTTATAGTTCTAGAAACAAGAAAAAATCTGATAACTTTTTCTGTGGCTCTTACATGGCTATCACTATGGCTTTTAATCCTTTCCTGTGTGGGGATATCCTTCCATGGAAGCCACTCTGAACAGATGAGTATCTTACCATTATGACTTAATTTAACCTTAAGTACCTCTTCAAGGACAGAGCTCTAAGTATTATCACATTTCACATTGATTCAGCAGCTTCAGCATGCAAATTTATAGTAAACAATTCAGTCCATTACAAGCTATTGTAACTTCACCTCCAATGAGGAGAAAAATTCCTCATTGGCTTCATTGTCAACGTACTTTCCAGTGTGTGATAGCTCAGGAAATACTTCTCTCAGTGTTTGCATTGTATTATATTTACTCCTTACTGTTTTCAAATATAGATACACCAATAATCTATGGTACAAATAACTTCACCTGGGCTACTCTTAAGTAGAAAAATAGTGTCTTGAGATAAAAACATTAAAAAAAAAAAAAAACAAATTACATTAAAACAAGTTACAATAACATTAGAAACCAAATTTATCTTTTAGTATTGTAGCTTTTTAAACTAAAGTGCATTTCTCTGATATTGTGTTGAGAAGATACCATTATTTTTGGTCTATTCTTCAAGTTCTAGTGTTGTGTTTGTTTATTTGTTTGATTGTTTGTTTATTTGTTCAGTTGTTTTGAAGATAGGTCATCTGTGCAAAACAATTATGTTTGATTCAGTTTTATGAATCATTAAGCTTTTTGAAACCAAGCCATTCACCATCCAGTAATTTTCAAGAGTTCATTTGAATTATGTTTATGTGTGTCAAGTGGGTAAATCTCAGCAGCTGACAAAAAGGGGTGGGAAAGAAAAGAAGAGAGACAGCTACAACCTTGACTTAGCAGTCAAGAAATTCGGCTCTTTGATTGAGATTTCCACGCAGCCACGGTATGGACAACCATCCACACTGTGGGCAAGCAGCCACACTGTGGACAAACAGCCACACTGTGGACAAACAGCCACACTGTGGATAAACAGCCACACTGTGGACAAACAGCCACACTGTGGACACATTGTATACGAGAAGATCTTTGAAGCAAGAGTGAGGAGCCCAGAGTACATGCCTATGCTTTGACCCTGATATGAAAGAAAAAAGAGATGAAAGAAAAAAAGAAAGAAAGAAAATTATGCTTTTCTGAATAACAGAAGAAAGTGCACAGGTCCAAAGTGCTTTGTGACAAGTGCTTTGTAGCTCTGGGAGCCTCTGTCCTGAGAGGGGGGCTTTGGCAAAGGATGAGTACCTGTTTCATTCAGGGGCTAATCAGTTCTTAATTTGTCTGTGGGAGATTATTTCTTGTGGATTAACTCCTGGCCAACTGATCTACATGTTCAAGAGGATTAACTCTTAAAATTAGTTCTATTTTTAGTAGTTTAGACTGTGAACTCATCACTCTGGGTGAGGGATAAAGTTTAGATCCTATTCTTTTGACCCCAAGGAATTTTCTTTGACTAATGAACCTCAACAAAGCCCAGATATCATAAACATTCCATATAGAAATCTAAATCTGAAGAAGGTACTTCCTTTTTAGTGGGATCAGGAAAACAGGAGGTGGTGATCCATCCTCAGATGTATACAAGGCTTCTGATCCCAGCAACATTGGCTTCTCAGGAGTTAAGACCATAAAATCATTGAGGAACCAGATGAGGGACCAAATGCACAAATTCTTATAATATTTCTCATATCCACCAAGTAGAGGTTCAAGAAAACTTCTGGTTTGTGGCCAAGGACAGTGATCAAGATCTCCCATCCCTAAATTGCCTGCTGGGTTCTATTTGTTGACATCAGCAGCTATCTCTCTGAAGATGTGACCCTGACTGCTGTTAGGGAATTTGGGTGAGGCCTGATCTGACTTCTTCCTGTTGAAAGAGGTCATTGCCTGTGGTGGTTGTTACAACTCTCTAGTAAGCCTATCTAAAAGCACTCAAAAGTGCATAGATATGTAGTTGCATTTGTGTAACAAACAAATGTAGATAGGAAAGGGACAACTGAGCAAACACACATAAATGGAATTAGGTTGCCATAGGACTGTCTGACTATGTAAAAAAAAATGGGAAGTTAAAAGTGCAGGTAAGTAATAGCAGTGCAAAGCTGAATAGATTTTAATTAATGTTATAATAGCTATGAGCCATGTCCCCCATAAAATGCAAAGATCCTATTCCAAAGACAATTTGTTAGGAGGATAGTATTTGGCATGGTCTCAGTCTAATTTTGAAATACAATCAAAGCAAATATTAGCAGAAGTATCAAAAATATGTACACAGCACTTTATTGACTTTCAGGAAGGGCAAGAGAATTCCTTCCTTTATTTGGCCAGTTGAAGGTCTGATCTAGAGGGACCAGATGGCACAGAATAACTGTCTGAATCCTTTAAACTTTTTCTGAGTTATCTGTTTCCTCAGTTGTACCATCTGTTGGGATAATTCACTGTCGCTGGCCATTTCATTTCCCATGCAGGGGACTTTATCGGTTGACAGAGCACCAAAGCAGCACTCAGTCTGGCTTTTTCTCATTTCAGGTGCTGCCACTGTGGTATCACTCTTTCACCTTTGCTTCCATTGGAACAGGACCCCAGATCTCAAACCATTTCCTCCCATCAGAGACTGTCCCTGGAAAGAACACTATTCCTCGGGCTAGAGGTAAACGTCTCTAAAGAGCATTTCTGGAACACAGTTCTCTATCTGTGCTCATTGTTCATGAGTTTTATTTTACTGTGATTTCATTATATTAAAGTGAAGATACTTATGGATAGTAAATTTATCCTTCCAGATTCGACTGCTCACCACATCTCAGACTCATAACTATTTTCGACTGTGTCTCTGTTATACATATCATTTACATCAAAGTTAACAAACACACTATGCATTTTACTTTTTCAAACTTCCTTTTAGTACAGTGGTTCTCAACCAGTGGGTCATGACTCCTTTGGGGGTCAAACAACCCTTTCATATGGGTTATCTGAGACCATTGGAAAGCACAGATATTGATATTTATGGTTTATAACAACAACAAAAATTACAGTTATGAAGTAACAATGAAAATACTTTGGGCATTGGTGGGTTACCACAACACGAGGAACTGTATAAAGGTCTGTATTAGGAAGGTTGAAAAACACTGTTTTGAAATAGGGTCTTACTTAGTTAGCTAAGTTGGCCTTTAACTGACAATCCTCCTGCCTCAGCCTCCAAAGTTTCTGGCGATAAAAGCACATACCATCACATCTGCTGACTGTTTTACATTTATCTATCGTTTTCTCTTTAGTGTTTCCTCTCTCTGAGACAAATTACTGAGACAAAAACCCTTGACTTTGTCCTTAACATGTCACTAAGTCAAAGTTCCCACATGTGGTTTATCAACTTGGAAAGACTGTAGAATCACCATCTAGCCTGAAGCCTTCTACTTCTTACCTACCTGAAGTGCAGGCCATCATTGCTCACCTAGGGCAATAGGCAATATCTTCCATGCTCACCCACTTTCCTCTCTTGCCCCTATACTTATCTTGTGCTCTGTCACTATTGGAAGATCTACAATAATCTGAAGAAATATGGAAACTGGTAACATCATTGTTCCAAAGCTGCCTGTCTTCAGAGTTAAAATACAAAGTTTACACTTTTTTATGATGTATATGGCCTCATTCAGTGTTTCTTTTGCCCCAGTCTCCAAATTCATTTCGTATTGCTTCCTGCTTCCTCAGACCTAGTATATTTTCCTCCTGGAAGGGTTTTTTTTTTTCATGATTATGATCTTTGTACTTTCTTTGGCTGAAGCCTAGAAGATCTGTAAGGTTCCAACAAACTAGATTTCAGAAAGCATTTGCATTTTATTTTGTGAAAACATTTGTGATAAGAAATTTGGGGAAGCTAAAGATATATTTGTACATTATTCACACTTCTAGGCATTCATCAGTTGGTTAGATTAGAAGTGTGAACTTACATCTCAAATGAGAGGTACAAATGATAAATCCATGTGTTTTAAACATTGAACTATGTGGGATTACAGACATGGGCACTGTATAATGTATATGACATGTATAACGTATTGACAGTTGATTAGTAGCCTGCATTGAAGAACAAACGATGATTTATAGTCTAAATGGCAAAGGGAAGAGGATAAAATATGAATGGGCACAGATACTATCTCAAGCACTATGAAGAGTAATTATGTAGATCAAATCAGAGAGTGGATAGCAGCCAAGTGGCACAATGGAATTTTTAAGCTATTGAGTATTAAATATTTAGGTGACTAGGGGAGATGGTAAGGGCATTCGGGAGAGATAAAAGCATTACCTGTGGAAGTCACCATAGTAGGCAACACTTATAGATATTCAGAGTCTTTAGCAAGATAAGGAAAAGTTTGTATTGAAGTAAGAGTGGCCACAGTAAAAATTTGCTTATATGATTACTGATTCATTAAGGAAGGATACCGGGGATTGTGGCAGTCAGTGTTTCTCTCTACCTGAGGAATAAAGTGTGAAAAGAAAAAAAAAATAACCTACAATGAACTATGTGGTGTTGTACATCAATGGATATTAAAGTGAATTGTATTTTTCAATGTAAATTGATGAGGAATAAAGACATAAAATATGTGAGAATAAGCATATGTGTTTACACACACACACACACACACACACACACACACACACACACACACACACACATCTCAAAGATCTGTCAGTCAGAGTCTGGCAGTTTCTTCCCAGCAGCGGTGACTACACATAATATCCCAGTCCTAGTTTCTAAAACAGCTTTTCATTTGCAAGAACCAGGGATCTTTAAGGAAATGTGTGATTCAAAGCCAGATAAAGAAAAATGTAAAATGATTCTAGAATATACTGTTGTTCCAAGAGAGATAGATGATGTCAGTGATTGGTAAATATCAAAGCATATTGGCAACACTGAAGCATCTGTCTAAAGGTAAATTATGTACAATTATGTATACAATTGTATGCAAGTTAAGTCACATTCAAGACAGGTCTCAAAATAAGTAATGCCAAACTTAAGACACCTTTCATAAAAGTTTAAGTCTACACTGAGCTAAGTACGTATAATCCTTATATTTGTACAAAAACAAAAGTGATGAAGAAACAAATAACTTTATAGTGAGAAAGGCAGGTAAAATTATTAGTTAAGTTAATGTCCAAATACAATAAAACTCAAAGATTTGCCAGTATCAAGTACTCAGCTGTCATGGTAAAAATGAAGTTTCACAGTGTGACATTTTCCACTCATTGACAAATTTAAACTGAATTCTGAAAACAAAACTGAATTGTGATCCTGAAAGGGTTCATGGCCAGGCCACTGTAAAGAATCTCTCTCCACAAATAAAAAGTTTTTGGATTAAAAAAAGTTTGCAGGAAAAAGTATTACATCCTGCATCTGCATCCTGAGATGAACTTTTTTATGTGAAGGGTGTTATTTGATTAAGTGACAACCCTTGAAAGTACGCTGAGGGCTGCATCATGGCACTGGATCAATGGGTCTCATGGGCATTCTGACTTGAAGGTCTGGTGTGGGCCTGCTCATCTCTTGTTGACATCTTATAATTCTGGTATTATTTCATTTTCATAAGGGTCTATATGTTTTTTTCTAATGGTATTCTCATTTTGGCTTGCCTTTGATTTGTCAATCATTTATGGAATGGTGAAGTTATCTTTTATAAATGCAACAAGATTCATAAGGATTAAAGTAAATACTCATAGAATTCATAAAGATTTATTGACATTCAAATTGGAGTTAGTTGGAATAAAATTGAGAAGAGAAATAAATTATTAGGAATCTACACTCAGAAAACCTCAAGACAGTTGAACATGTCTAGCAAATGATAAAACTGCATGTCCAAAGATGATTATAAGTTTTTTTAATTGTATAAGGCATCCAACCATGAAACTATTGAGAAACCAGCAGGTACTTAATGTGGGGGAGGGGTAGGTTGGTGTGTCTGTGTGCACATGTGCATACATACATACATACATGTATACATATACCGCATATGTGCATATATATATAATGTAATATTGAGAAATAAGCAATATTTTAATGTGTGTAACATGCATTCATATATACACACATATACACTACAATACCATGCATATATATATATGTATATATATATATATATATACATATATACACATATACATATCCTGCTTACAATTCTTTCTTAAATCAAGACTTACAATAAATAGATAACAAACAACCTTTCAATTCCCTGAAGAAGCCTGGGCAGCTATTAGTTAAAACAAATCTGTTGTCCTACTGGCCTACACCTGGTTATAAATAGCAGTAAGACATGAGAACACCCGGCATGCCAAATGGGCCTTCTAAATATAACTTACCCTTCCTCCAAAGGCTTTGAGAAGAATGCAATCTTTTGTGAAAACATGGCCTTTATAAAGAGCACATGGAGGCTAAGTTCAGAGACTGTTACACCAAGAAAATATTTGAAATATTTTCTTAGTCTGAGAACCCATAATTTGGAGGCATAAAAGCTAAAGCCAGACTAAATTAATTATTTTACCCAGTGTTAAATGATACACAAGCAATAATAACACTTAAGCCCGTGTCTTGCCATCCACTGAACATGACATAAAATAGACAGCAAGAAGTACTCGTTGCCACTGTACTCAGGGAAGAGGTAGGTCCCGACTCTGTGTATACTGAGTGTGTGACACTTTTGGAGGAATGATACAATCTGCCAGCCTTAGCTGTCACCAGTTTTCTAAATTGTTCATTCTTGAACAATTCACTCCAGAAATGCTATCTCCATGTTTAAAATATCTAAAACTTTTCCTTTTTGTAAATTATTCTGCCTGGTGTTTGATGGCTGAGCTGCTGAACAGCACTAAGTACAGAAATACATTCCAGTAAGAGAGCCAAGAGTGGAAGGCCGCAAGCTGGGCAGCAGAGATGCCATGCTGAGGAAAGCCAACGTGGCTTCAAAAATGAATATCTAGTTAGTTATTCATCAGTATAGTCCAACACATTTCAACTTCAATTGCAAAGAAATTTCTGTTGTTGGCATTAACACAGAAGTAGAGAGGAGACAATGTCCCAGAATTTGCATGTAGGTCTGTTCTAAAAGTTTCTACAAAGATCCCTTGAAAATAAGGTACTCAGTATACACAATAAAGCCAACTTTGCCATGCAGTCCTGTAATGCAGCTATAAGAGAGGCTTGGGCACTTCCAGATATCTCAGTAGATAAAAAGCTTGCTTCCAAATCAGACAGTCTGAGTTTAATCCTTGGAACCTAAATTTCTGAAAGTTGACATCTGACTTCCATATGATCATGGTGATAATAGGAATGTTTTTTCTATACTATTCAAAAAAACCAATAAAGAATAATGATAGATAGATAGATAGATAGATAGATGATAGATAGAAGATAGATAAATAGATAGGACACATACATATATAATAGATGATATATATGATGCATACATACATACATGATTGATAGATAGGTGATAAATAGATGACAGATAGTTATGACACATATACATGATTGCTAAATGGATAGATAGATGATAGATATACATACATGATAGATAGATGATAGATAGATAGATAGATAGATAGATAGATAGATAGATAGATACAGAGGAAGGAGAATTGCAAATTCAAGGGCTACAGTCTACCAAAAATGTTCAAGTCCATCCTAGACTGAATTCTTAACTCACAATAAAATCAAAAAGAAGTCCTATGGCTATAGATCAGTAATAGAGTTCTGACATAACATATACAAATCCTTATGTTCAATCACCAGTACTGCAAAAAGTATGTGGATATTTAGTCAAGTGATTGTGACACTGTATGAAACATCATTGTCCAGTCAATTGTCAGTTTAACAAAGTTCATGTGTTATTTGTTACTTATTTTTTTTCTCAATATAAACCTTCTTATATTACTAATAGGATAATTTTAATCTTACCTTTTAAGTATTTTGTTTAGTGAAATCTCTCATTTGAAAGTATCTTTTGAACTGGACACACACCTCCAATCCCAGTACTTGGGAGGTAAAGGCAGGGACTATATGAGTTCAGTGTCACTTTCTGCTCTGTTGTGGTCACAGAACAGCTGTGCTGGACTATAGTTAATCCTGTAGGAAGATGAAAGGGAGTAAGGAAGAGAGACACAAAGGTTAAATAGAGAGAGCAACACAGAGTCTATTGATTTACATACCAATATCTTATATAGTGGATACATTCTCAAGGGCCACATTAATTCCTTTTTGTCTATTTTTGTTTTTAATATTCTGCTAACTTTAAGTAGTTTAGATAATTCTGCTATTCTTCAGGAAATGTTCTTTCTCTTTTTGTCACACTTAGACAAGGCACTAGAGTTCAGAAAGGCTAAAATATAGAAAAAGAGGTACTATCTATATTGTGTGTATGTCGTTAATAAAAGGATTTTAGAAACATAGAAATATTAAAATATACATTGAAGTGAAGCAATTTATCATAGTCATGAGTGATGAAGTGGGATCGTGACACTGTATGCAAAGCAGCATCTGCAAAGCACATAATTTACAGAGATTATACACTTATTTAAAATAAACACAGTCATTGAAAGTGTTAGCTTTGGCTGAAAAACAGCACATTGAAATGTATAAGCACAATTTCAACTGGAATATTCAGATAGCACACAAAAGTGCTGCTTGCAGTAAAGAAGCTCATACTGATGTGTGAAATGTGTATGATTTTAATTAATGCAGTTCCACTCATTCAGAAAAGAGAAGATCTAGCATTGCGATGTCATGCAGTGCCATTCTTAGACCTAAAACTGCTGTTCCTTCCCCATTTACCAAATACTGCCATCTGCTTATTTATCCTAGTTAAAACTCCAGACACAGTCCAAGTTTCTCATTCCAAAGCCAGCAATTTCAAGCATCCCACTATGGCAGACACTAATCGTGCTCTCTGTAGCAGATGCTTCTTCTCACAGTGCCTTGCTCTTTAAGCCTCAGGGCCTGGCAGCTCAACCTCAGGCAGACTGGTAGAGTCTAGTTCATGAGAGCAGGGATCTGTTGAAGCATTTTTCTCAAGAACAGACTCAAATTCTTTAACAGCAGCAGCAGCAACATTTTGAAGGAAAAGTATATATTCAGTTAGTTATGATAATTCATAACATGTAAATGTCATAAGCACCATATTTTCATGAACTAACATAATGAGATTCTCTCTGTCTTTAGCTCTCTTTCCGTTACATTCTCTACAAATTAATCTTTATTACCTGATTCTCATCATCCTTTATTTTTTCTTTTCCTTTTCTTTTTCCAAGCCTTTCTTAGTCACAGACAACTTGACTATTGGAGGTTCCAAACAACACGTTATAAACATGTACCAAATACAGCAAGCATCCTTTATAAATAATGGTACTGGTTTATCTCCATGTCAACTTGAAACAAGTTAATCATGGGATAGGGAGGAGTTGAGACCGAGAAATGCCTCAAAAGGCTGGGCTGGAGGCAAGCCTGTAGGACATTTTCTTTGGTGACTGATGGAGGATGGGCCAGCCCATTTTGTACAAGGCCACCCCTGGCCTGGAGGTCCGTGGTTCTAATGGAAAGCAGGCTGAACAAATCATGTGGAGCAAGCCAGTAAGCATTATCCCTTAATGGCCTCTGCATCAATTCCTGCTTCCGTTTCCTGCCATGTTTGAGTTCCTGTCCTGACTTTCTTCAGTGATGGACTACAATGTGGAAATGTAAACCAAATAAAACATTTCATCACCAACTTGCTTTTTGGTCATAGTGTTTCATCACTGTAATAGTAACTACAACTAAGACTAACCAACTCTACATGAGAACCAACAGGCAACCCATTAGATGAACCACATTAATATTAGTGTTGAAATTATTAAACATTTTCTTACTTTTGCATGTTTTGTTTATATTTCAGAACCATTTTCTCAGGTATTATTTAATTTTCTCATAGATCCTTCTCAAATTCATAGTTACTGTTAATTATGTTTTTAGTCTCTTAAAGCTAAACCACCTTCATGACAATGCACCTTGAATATAAAGAGTATCCAAAATATTTAGACCATAAATGTGAGGTTTGGATAAGAAGGTTTTATAGACCAAATATAGAAATCAAAGATGACATAGAGTTTCTAATTAACATGGGTAATCAAATGGTATGTTTGAAAAGTCACATTCCTTAGTGATTTAAATGATTTAAATAGATGTCTCAATATAGTATGGAAATGGCTACATATTTATAAAGAAATATTGAAGGCAAGCTCTAAGTATAAAATGAAATAAGCTTAGCTTACCATGTCCCAAAAGCATCATTAGAAAATTATCCCTTCTAATTATATAACTTAAGAATGTTAACCTGTTATCATAGAAATAAATTGACTTTATCATTGATAAAGTCATTAAGACATTTAGATTATAGTTGTATACTCTCTAATGAATGTGGTGCACTGTTTTAACTTTTAAATATCCTCGAAGCACTCAAGTTCATAAACGTCCTAGCTATTTTATTTTTATGCCCATTACATTAGCTCTATCCAATAAATTTGTTCTTATTTGACTCCTCTGGTGATTTTAAAATGGAAAAGTAAATAATAAAACAATTTTTAAAATGTGTCAGTATCATAACCTACTTTTCTATTTTTAAAACCATATTTTATCATTTTCTTATGTATATGTATATACACATGATTGTATCCGCAGTTATTGTATGAGTGCGTATACACATGGATTCCAGAGGATAGCTTGTAAAATAGATTCTCTCCTTCCACCACATAGAACTCAGGAATGCAGCTCCGGTAAGACAGCCGGCTTGCTGGCAACTGCCCTGAAACAGTGAACCATCTTTCTGGCTCCCGATTTTCAAAAGCTAAATGTTTATAAGAAATACATATTGGGTAACACTTTAGTTTAACAAGAAAGTATCTATTTTAAAAATATCTGTAATACTCAAAATAATACCGAGCTGGTGAAAGAAATAAGGCAATCATTTAGAAAGACTTACATAAGGAAAACCATTGCTAGCCTCAGGCTCTAAAAGCTGTTAGTTTTGAAGTGGGTAAACCCAGGCTTCCATCCTTATGGCAGTGTTTCTACTGACTGTATGAGATACTAGTGAACTCAGTTAACCACTCTGCTTTAATGTCTTCATTTGTAATGCACAATAAATATTACCTATAGATAAACCAGCAGTGCTTCTTCTGCTAATTAACCATTGCAGCAGCAATATTACAGGGGTTATATTACAGGCCTTTGGTATACTGAATAAATTACGTAGAAATCTTTATCACGAGTACAAAATAAATCACTGGGACCAGTCAACTCTGTTTTACAAAAGACATTGTCAACAAGCCGTTTGTGAGATGACTTCTCTTCCATGGGTGCAGCTGAGACAAGAACTGTCCATCTTGCTGGAACATTCTCCACCAATAACATGTTCCTGTTCTTGTCATTTCTCCCTTTACCTAACTGAGGTGTCTTCACATGTGTTGAACCTATAAGCCATGTGTATTCCTTTACAACAGTAGTCAAAAATATTTGATAAAAATAAGAATCTTAGAAACAGATGAGTGTTAATAAAAAGAACTTAACTCAGACTGCTAGGAATTGGCCAGAACTTCCTGTTGCTGAGGCTATTGTTTAAATCCTGTTGTAAGTAGGAGCACAGAGAAGCAAGTATTCATGATAACTGTTCATGTGGTGCTAGAGATAGGGAATTTAAGAAATTAATAAAGGAGGACCTGATCTTCTCCCTCTAAGCTGGCAAGATTCTCTGGAGAAAGTAAGACAAGATGATATAAATATGGTTTAAGAGACAAAAAATAAAAACAACACAGAAATTATCACTAGGAATAAGGGCAAAGGGGGAAGTGTTAGGTGACCTGAAGTGTTTATGAGTAAGTGCTTTTGAAGCCACTGGATACATAAATAGACTGAAAATAGTTTGCAAAATAGATAGGGCCTCTGGTTTTGTTAACAGTTGTAAACTACATTTGCTTATTTTAAACTTTTGATTGGTTCAACAATATGAGGACACTAAAACAATTAAATAGTGGCATAATCAACCAACATCAGAACTGGTAAAAACAGAATAAAATATATTCACAAAAGCAAATGATAGGCTGACATTTATACTAATAGTGGGAAAACTGTTGCTGACATTAAACGAATCAAACTAGCGACATGGAACTTTCCTAAGAATTCACACACTGTCACCACCAATTGCTTAAACTGTATTTGACAAATCAATAAGAGAGTGTTAAATTTTCTGCATCTCGCTCTTGGAGTGCATGTTTTTTTTTTTTTTCAGTATTTCATGGGCTAAAAGAGGGACTCTCATGATGCACTGTTGTCAAGTATCAAAATGCTTGGTTGTTTCTAGTAACTACCTGTCCAGTTGCTGAGTTGGATTGCAGACTGGAGGATCATCATTCCTGATAGCCTCTACAGAAAGCAAACTCAGGTTGTTTGTGCCTGGCTGTTCTGCAAACGTTTTCTTGAAAGTGAATGATGGGCTTTGTGATCTCAATATCCAAGCTTTCAGAGGAAAATGTTAATTTTTGGAAAATGTCGTATCTGGCCCCATATCTGTTTCCAAAAAACTTTATGAGGACATGGGTAGAATTAATAACAATTTTAGGTTGTATAATAGAAAATATAACTATTTGAAAAATTTACATGACCCAATGCCCAGTGAAAAAAATATATGCCAAAAGACTGATGCTCAATATTGTGTGTGTGCATTCACATATGTGCTTGCAAGAACAAAAGAGCCACTCATGACACAAGGCAGATGTTAGAGACATTAGCAGACAGGGGTGGAAAGCATTTTCTTATGCTTTTACAGTCCACATTGTAAAAAACCAAAACTTTACAATTATCTGAGAAGGCTATTAAAATTCTCTTCATTTTTGTAAACCTAAAAGAAAAATCTTTATGAGGACAGATTTCTTCATGTAAATCAATGGAAGCAACATATTGTAATAGATCTAGTGCAGATGCAGATTTAAGAAACCAGATGTCCCTTATTAAGCCAGACATTTATAAAAGTCAGAGTTATAAACATAAAACTATACAGAATTTCTGTCATCATTTTTTTTTCCTTTTGAAAACATATTTCCTTTCCAATGCAAATGTTTATGTAAATATGTATTAGGTTTAGTGGTACCTTTCAGGGACTTAATAAATACTTAAATTTGACCAGTTCTTTCATTTTTCACATTGTAAATTTGTTTACCATTAGCAGATTTGTTCCACATAAATGAAAGCTCATTGGAAATCTTTTCCACTGCTCATAATACAGGGAGTCTTGGACAGGAAATGCTGATGTGTATTGCGTACTGAGCACACTGGAAACTGCACATGATTTCATTCTTTTAGCATTTGAGGAATTTTGCCATTGAGTTTAAGAGTGGAGCATTTAAACTTCATTTTAAAACCTTCCTTGTTCATGCTAGACTCTTCACTGTGTGTTGGAGGCAGTCTCTCCACCCTCCCTTCCAAGTGTGCGACTCCCATTTCATGTGTCCCATTTACAAAAGTAAAATTAGCATGTTCTTCAGTCACCATTTGGCTCATGACTCAATGTCACTATAAAAATCATCTTAGCAGCTTTAGAAGCTCAGCTTCTTCTAGGATACACCGATGTGAAAAGCTTCAATTTAAGATAAGAGGCGTAAGTACATGCGGTTATGAGACTCTTGAAACCTAACTAAATCTATAATTTCTGCTAGAGGAAAGTCTGCTTTCTGTCTGTGAATAGTTGCACTGTGATATTAGAAGAAAAAAGGGCGTAAACTATGAAAGTCCTCAAACCACTCCTGTGTGTTAGTTCAGAATGTGCCCTTACATTTAATCCTGAGGGCAATCCTGGTCACTTCCTTTACAATGAGAGGGAGGGGACTTGCTCAAGGTAGAAGACAATGATTATTACTTTTTTTATAGATGGTGACTGAATTGCATTAAGTATCATTTTCTGAAATTTAAATTTTAAAATTTAATATATTATTTGGTAGCTCAATATTTAAAAATAAAATATCTTCCCTCCCCCATTCTAGACTTTAATTAATGTAACTTTATATTTGCACAACTGGGTTCAGAAACGTACCATATTCTATGTCTGTATACAATGAATTATCATTAATGTCTAGAAAATTCTAAATATTGCAACGCAAATAGGAACTAAAGTTCACTATTACTATATTTTTCAAGGGTTTTCTCTTTATACAGTTAGAATAAATGATGATTGCTTCTCTGCTAACCATCTGTCAGCTGCTGGAATTTGTTTGATGATGTTGTCTTTCTTCCTTTTTTCCTCCTACCTCCATTCCTTCTTTCCTTCCTTCCTTCCTTCCTTCCTTCCTTCCTTCCTTCCTTCCTTCCTTCCTTCTTTCCTTCTTTTCTTTCCTCCTTTCTTCCTTCCTTCCTTCCTCCCTCCTTTCATTCCAGTTTCTAGATATGTTAGTTATAACTTTTGGTGACAATTCAACAGAATTTCATAGCAAAAGTTTGTTCTCCATGAGGTAATATGTTTTTTTGTGAAAGATCTTTGGTAGCTGAATCAATAAGGAGACCCATGCCTGATACTTGATTTGGTTGGGGAAGGCATTGTGTTTGGGAAAACGTGCACTTTGGGGAACCTAAGAGTAATAATAAAAATAACAATGGAAAGATATGCATAGAGTTCAAACCAGCTATGCATGGTTGTTCATAAATACAATTGCATTTCTTCTGTCTTGCATATGTTCATCTTGTGCTATCTGTAATCTCTTTTTTAATCATAAATCTATTGTTTATCCAAATAAAATATTTTTAAAATATTAATTTTCTATTAATAGCTAATATAATTATTAAGATGAAAACCATAATGAAATACCTACTGTCTAGTTTACAGCTTACTTTATTTAGATGTATAGTCTACACATAAATCTAATAAATGCATACAACAGTATTTAAGAGGAGAGACTGCTACAAGAACAGTGCTTCTTCATCAGTTCTTACTGTTGTAGACTCAGTTCAAATCCAATCTGTGTATAGCCAGTTGAGGACAATTACAACAACCCTTCAGAATGTCCATATTCCTGTTTGTCCCAGCATTAGCTAAGAGTGAACTAAATGAAAATTTAAAGCTGTCAGTTCTGTTCACAGCTAGACTTTCAAGATTCTTGTTGAGTGTCTTTTAATTCATACCTTTTGTTAGAAGTATAACCAATTATGTGCTTCGTTTTGATACTGCAGATCTTCTTAAGCTCAGCAGCAACAGAGTGAGTTAGACAAACCCCACATGCCGTGACAGTCTGCAGAGAAAAAGAGTAAGAAGAAGAAAACAAGGAACTTCTTTTCTAAAACAAGACCTGGCTTTTAAGGCATGGTCTGCAAATGATTTAGGGGTCATTTAAGACATGAGACATTTTTTAAACTGAAAATGAGGTATTGATTTTTATCTTATTATTTTCTTTTGCCAGATGATGAATAATAGAAGGAGTCTTCTTTCTTTTAATTCATGCTTTGAAAAACAATTGTAAAAGACACTCACTGAGAATAGAAACTATAAAAAGTGTGTAGTTCTCTCGCTCCATTTCCCTTAAATACTTTCAGGTGTATTCAGCAGCCTGATCTTTTTATTCAGTTCCAAACTTTCAGGTTAATGTAGAAACTACATATCACGTTGCTAGTGGTGCTCTAGCTAAAGACAGCATCCTTGTAGCTAATAGAATTTAATTATTGCAAGGTCGAAACATTATTTCTGACTCAGAAACAGCCTCATAAAAGTGTAAGAGGCGTGTGTAAGGAGTTTATGAACTTATATTCCAAAAATTTAAGTAACAAGGTAAAGATGGGTGGAAGGTGGAATCACACGGTCCTCAGACTCTGCATAAACAGAATCATCCAAGTTGGAGTGGGTCCATTTTGTTCACTTGTCATCATCAGGAATCAGAGACAGTCTCTGTGGCTGATGATGAAAGGAAATTCGCTGTGTCTATACTTTGATTTAAGACTGACACTATGCATGTAACTATGTTAGAAATGCATATTGTAAAAATATTAACAAAACATATTTTTAAAATGAGAGTTTTAGTTAGCATACAAATGATAGAACTGATTGTTGACATTGTTATGTATACAGCACTTGGTTTCCCTCACATCTGTCACTCCACTACCCTCCACATTCCTCCCACTCCCCCCCCCCCCTTTCTGCCCTTTATCTCCAGTGGATTCCACTTCTGCTTTTTCTCATATTCTAGAATTGAGAGTGTATATACAATATTTTCCATCTCATTAATAATTTCTCGACTTGTCATAGCTTGCTATCTGTCTAGAAAGAGAGGTCACCATAGTGCTGTCAGTGCTTTGAACAGACAAAATACTGACTTATAAAGTGCTGTCTGAACGGGAAAGTGATAAAAGAGATGAGTTTCTGGTGAATTCCCAGGGCTCAGCCTGTTTCACCAAGCAGATTTATTTGGAAACTGAATTCCAGGTAGGGCAACAGATTTGAGTAAATGTACCATCACAGATCTCTGAAGAACACTGTGCTATATTCTGCAACATACCAAGCATGGCAAAGTAAAATCCGAAGAAGCAGGAGCCATTCAGCCTTAAATGGAATTCTAATTTTTAGAATTTATAGACTATGGTTGAGGCTTTGGAGGATTTTCAGAATGGCCTAAGATTGTTCTGGAAGCAGCATTTAAAATAGAATGAAAGTGTAAGTGATAAAAAAAAAAAATCAATATTTATTGAGAAATAATTAGATACTTATTTCAAGGGTAAGAGATAAACAAAAATGTACTAAACATGGTGCATAATGTTATAGGAAGCGGGTGATGGCATAGGAGATGTTATAAAAGAAAATCAATAGCATGTCTCAAAAAGAAAAGAAGGAAAGAAGGAAGGAAAGTAGGCAGGCAGGTCAGAAGGAGGGAGGGAAGGTGGGAAGAAAAATAATTCACCAGCAAAGAAAGACAACACTGAGAATATAGTTAGGAAAAGAATTTTGAGAAAACATAAAGGCAATGTCCTGTATCCTTTTGGGAAACAGAGATGGAGCCACCACTGAAAACAGACAATATTTAATGTGTAGTCTTGAAAGGGCTGGGAATCGTTCACTCTGATCAGAGCTCAAGGAAGAGTCACCTAGAGGTGAATAAGAGAATCTGTGCAACTCTAAGTGCAGACTAATAATAGCCAGAAATGCCTAGTTGAGCCAATTGGCACAATTGTGTGATATTTTCTGGGAACAGCCACCTGGTAATGAGATCAAAGAAAGTGTGCTGGGCTCTTTTCTCAGCATGAAGCAAAGGTAGAAAGGCAAAGATCATAACAGAGCAAAGGGACTTCCTGATGCTTGGATGAGAGACATGAACCAGTGGGCAGCTGATTCCCATGGGACTGCACCTAGTGAGATCGAAGTACAAGGTGCTGAAGAAATTAAAGACAGGCTCCATGTGAGAGAATTGATTCATAAAGTATGAGATGAAAGGAAAGGTAGAGGGGAAGATGACCAGAGTAGGGGATTTCCAAATACCAGATTTTGGAAATAAAGTAATTTTGATTAACCATTATTACCATATTCTCACTTGAAGCATATTAATTATCACATTGTCCAGGGCACTTCCTTACTAATCAATAATTAAAAACAAAATGGTTAAAGCTTTCTCTACAATTCACTCCATGACTGAATGGCAGATCAACAGCCACACCCCAAAATGTGCAGCACAGGCCACAAAGAAAGAGAAAGATTCATTTGGCCCATGGTTTTATGGTAGTCCCATATGGAGTAAGAAGATATACACTTCCTGGTAGCCAGAAAGCTAAAAAAAAGAGGAAGAAGAGGGCCCAGGTTTATGCTTTAAGGATGTAACTCTTCTATTAGATCTTGTTACATCCAATAGTAATAATACACTTGCTGAATGCACACCTATGTACTAGGCCACTTCATTCAACCCCTGCCTTATTTCTAATTTAGCCCTATGGCAGAATTTTAAAATATAATTTTAAAATAAAGTTCTCTAAGGAGAATTTTAAAATATAAATAATGTATAAAGGTGTGGCATATGGGCTAAATCTGGTCCTATGCCCTTTTCATGAAGCTCTTACCGTGTTTGTTAAATTTATTGTTTGCGACTCTTTTAGACTCTGTGAACACTGAGTAGTTGGATTAGAGATCAGAGTACTAGATGCTGAGTCATGAGCACAAACAGGGTCCTGCCTTCCTCTGCTAAAGTGCTTACTTTTACTTTATGTGGCCCTGGGGTAAAAAACAGGACATAGTGCATCCCAAATATATGTGCTACCACAGGGCTCTAACTTTAACCCATTAGAATTTTGATTTTTCAAAATAATTTTTATGTAGTTTTGTAACTATAATATAATTACATCATTTTCCCTCACATTTCTTCCCTGAAACTCCTCCTATATGTCATCCAGCTCTCTCAAATTCATGGCCTCTTTTCTTTAATTGTTACATACATACAAAAGTGAATAAATACAGCCTGCTCAGCTGTGTAATGTTACCTGTATTTATATTATCTTAGGAAGAGAGCCACTTGAAATTGGATAGCCAGTTGAAAGGATCTTCCCTGAAAAAGACTATTTTTCCTACTCTTGGCACTCCCCAGCTGCCAATAGTTCTTTGTCTAGGGATGAGGCCCCATGAAATTTCCCCTTTCTTTGTTACCATATCCATTGGTCTCCTTATTGTTCAGGTCTTGCTTAGGCATTTGCGGTGGTTTGAATAAGAATGGCTCCCTAGGTTCAGATTTGAATATTTAATCACCAGTGAATGGAACCATTTGAAATTATTAGAGATTGGGAGGTATGACCTTGTTGGAGTGAGAGTGGGCTTTGAGTTTTCACAACCCAACACTAAGCTCAGTGTCTCTTCTCTCTAACTATAGAATAGGATGTAGGTTTCTCAGCTACTTCTCTAGTACCATGTCTACCAGCATGCCACCGTGTTCCCCACTCTGATGATATTAGTTTAACCTCTCAAACTGTAAGCAAACCTTAAATTAAACGTTTTCTTTATGAGTGGCTTTGGTCATGGTGTCTCTTCACAGCAATAAAACAGTGATTTAAAAAATGAAGCCATGTTGATGAGACTTCATCAAAATATAACTTTTCTGACATGCTGGTAGACTAGTCTCAAACCAAACGTGATGTTCCTCTGGTTCTTACAACCCTACTTCCAATCTCTTCAGTACTGATCCTTGAGACTTAAGTTCAGGAATTGGGTTGTGTTTATATCAGTTGGGACTAAGTACCAGAACATTTTTGCATTTTGGTTACTTTTGTTTGTCTGTAATGGCATGCAAAAGGAAATTTCTATAATAAGAGTCAAGAATTATATTTGTCTATGAATGTAAGCGTTTGCATTTAGAATGTAGTTAAGAATTATGCTGGTTTAGTAAAGCGGCAGTTTAGAGAGGTGTTGTTTACTGCCAGGGTATGAGTACCAACCACTATTGCTCCCATGGGTATTTCTGCCATGCTGGTCATTCTTATGATTTGATATGTTTTAGACAAGAATCAAAACACTACTTCTAAACAATTGTTTCTTGTTCACTTTATAAGCCATTCATTAATCTTTCTGTGTGAAATGTTCACCATTGACTATCATTGCCTTCAACTATTAACTGTTCTTTCTTTTGTAGTCCCTGCTATGTGGATATTTGTTAGCAATGACTGATGTGGAAACTACATATGCAGATTTTATTGCTTCAGGAAGAACAGGTAGAAGAAATGCAATACATGATATCCTGGTTTCCTCTGCAAGTGGCAACAGCAATGAATTAGCCTTGAAACTAGCAGGTCTTGATATCAACAAGACAGGTGAGTCACTCAGCGTACACTTTTCTAGGAAAATGGAACGATTTGATATTTTTCTACCTGAGATTAGGGCACAAAAACAAAAAAAAACAAACATACAAGAAACAAACAAACATAGCAAGCCAGCGGTGGCGCAGCGGTTAAGGTAGCCGCCTGCAGAGGGCGAGCCCGTGCTCTCTCCCGGTTCAAATCCCGCTTTCCCCATGTGACTCCGCCTGAGTTTAATGGGAAAAAAAAAAAAAGTTTAGGCGGATTTCTGAGTTCGAGGCAAGCCTGGTCTACAGAGTGAGTTCCAGGACAGCCAGGGATACACAGAGAAACCCTGTCTCAAAAAACCAAAAAAAAAGAAAAAAGAAAAAAAAAAGAAACAAACAAACAAAATACCAAAACAATAACAACCAAAAATGTTTCCTTTGAAATTAGATGATGCAGTTAAAAACAGTTCAGGCAAAATGAAAGTCTGATTAGTTCTCCAATCCCTCCATGTTTCAGTGACTTCTCATTCAAAAATTAAAGCCATGATCAAAAAAATTCAATACCTACAAAAACTTTGAAATTACTTATGGAAAACCTTTAACAGAGTTAGGACTCCTGCCATGGATAACACCAGTTGTCTCTTCCATTTCTTACATACTTATAAAGATTCAGAATTGAGGCAGGCAGACCACAATCAAAGAGGCATTTCAAAAAGAGGTATCCTGGAACAATTTTTATTGAGACCAGAAATCAAAAAGTTTGTTATATAAGTGCTTCTTAGATAAAGTGGATTTTAAATTTCCATGATTGGAGGTTTTGTGAAAAAAATGTGTTTAGTCACGTGGCATTACTAGTGAAAAAGAAAAATATCAATACATTAAAATATTTGGTTGTCTTAATTTTCAGTATTAAAATAAGTTCTTTAGTAGTTAGCCCAACCATAGCTTCTTTAAGTTTATTAAGAAGACAAGTACAAAATAATTATTAAGTAGAAAAGAGAATTCATCATCAAGAAACCACAGTGCTATACACATAAGAACTCACTATTTCTGAGTCTGTTTGCAACATTTAATATGGCTTCTCTCTAAGAATGCATTGAGAAAGTCTTCCGATTGTTGGGAAGTGAGTACGATCATGTACATGATTTTTAAAGGGCACAATTTTCTTCAATTACTAAAGGACAGTAGGCATAGACACCACTTCAATTTTAGATTAATACAAATGTTGATAGCATGGCTTTGAACTGCACTGACCTGCATATTCTAGGGCTCATTGTTTCTCCACCATTTTTGTATATACTTAACTCTCAATAGACTTTGGAGAAAGACTATAGGGCATTATTTCATTTTACTGCCAGGAAATGAGAAAATATATTTTTCTTGTGATATAAAATATTTGCTGATTTCTTTTAATAGATTTATATTTTAATCCTTACATAAATATTCAAGTGATTACATGAATTTCAAGAAGTCTTAAAATTGGGAATTTTGAGCCATAGAGTACTTTCTTCTGTTTTGTCTGTCAATGAGAACTGTTAGATTTAAGACATTTTTAATACAAGAGAACTTATTAGATTGCTATAAGTAATTTCAGTAAAATTGATGTTTATGTTCATAAATATAAAAATTAAAATATTGCATTAAATATAATTTAGTTATATAGTTTTTAAAAAATTTAAATACATTGCTGGTTATAACATATCTTGTTTTCTAAAGAACTCTGGATTCTAATTACAGTTCTCTAAGCCCTTGCAAATTTTTTAGTTTCTCTTCAAACCATAAAGTCTAGAACTAGGCAAACTGTTAACATCGTTGACTTTACCATTGTCCATGCACAGAACAAATAATAATAATCAATATGAATGTCTAAACTATAAAATATATGACATCTAAAAGCAATCTTAATACACTTGTCTCCATCTTCTTATAATACATATTTAGCAACGTCATTGGCCCTAATTAGTTTATAAGCATCATTTAACCACATCTCTGTAGTGTGATGCTAAACCCTAAAAAAGTGTCCTCAAGCACCAGGATGCTCCAACCCTCATGGGAGTTGGGTTTCCCATATTGTATTTATACAGTCATTTTCATCCTTTAGTATTCTACTTTCCTTCATCTGCCCAGATGGGACTCCCTTCATTTAGTTATCAAACATGTCTCCCATATATGGACTCCTTATTCTGTGCTTACCTATGGACCCCACATCCAGGCCTTCTGCACATTTTGAAGGCTTCTCCAGGCCTCTAGTAATAAAAACTAGTGTATGAAAAATCATAAGCATTGCCTGGTTGTGCTTTGATAAAACTCTACGTATAAAGATTAATTTCTTTAAATACTGAGAATTACTGGAGTACAATGAGATATTTAGTTTGCAAATTTTAAGAATAGAAGATAGAGAGAAAACAAAATGACTCCATGAGTAAGCACACTTGCTACACAAACCTGATAACTATAGTTCTATCCCAGATCCCACAGTCAGAGGAAAGAATTCACTTCTGAAAGTTGTCCTCTGACTGCCACATTCACATTGTGGTGAGTGTGTACTGGAAGACAGACAAGACACTCAGATACATGCACACTCACATACACACACACACACACACACACACACACACACAGCCTAAATTCATTCATTCATTCATTCATTCATTTACTCATTTTAAAATAATGAAGGATAGAGCCAGGTATGGTGATGTACAATTCTAATTGTAGCTTTTAAGTGATGAAGTCAAAGGTAAGAAGTTAGAGGTCAACCTGGACTACACAATAAAATCTGTTTCAAGAAAAAATAAATGATAATCTTTTTTTAGTATTATATACAAGTGAGGGCAGTGTGGCCAGTCCACCTTTACCCATTTAATTATGATAAACTTTCATAAAATATGGACAGGATTCATGTTGCTGCAACACTATAGAATATTTTGTCTGCCAAGTCATATTGGTTGCAGTAGTCAAATGACAAATGTGGACATCTGAAGGACTGACCAGAGTTTGCACATGTGTTAATTGCCCCAAGACAGAGTGAAAATATTGTTCAATTTTAGTATTTGTGAAGGCACTAGCTGAGATTACAGTGGGTATAATGATTGAAGAATATTGACTTGACACTGAACTGAGGACAGATCAGAGACAAGCAAACTGTTGGACAAGAGGCTGACCAAATAGCAAAAAATCCTTTTATCTTCTGTTGTTACTATCGAGTATTAATTAATACAATTTTTGAGAAATCAGGTGAATTATTCTAAAGTTCTATAAGTAATGGGAAAGGTAAATTTCAAATGTTTCTTCAAATTAAAGAGTCAGGAAACAATCCTACCTCTGGTCTATAAATCATATAACAACATTTAAGACTGATTAACTCGGCCCTGAGATTTCCTGTTGGGAAAAAAGGCTGGGGATCCCAGGGTTCCTCCTGTCATGCTGTGGGTACTCCGCTAGGAACCCTCTGGGTTCCTCCAGCTGGAAGTTGGGCCCTGCTGCTCATTAACTAAAAGCCTCTCCCTGGCTTCTCACGGTTCCTCATAGCGGCAAGGCCCCAACACACGAAGAAGCCCTTGGGTTTCCAAAACTGGTTTATTCACATGGCGGATGGTGGATGGATCTGGATGCATACCCCCTGAACCCAGGATCGACCTGAGTTAAAAGGGGAGGGGAGAAAGGGGAGGGGCTGGGGAGGAATGTTTAATGGCTCCACCTCTGGCCTTCAGGTACCTCATTAGTATGTAAATCTCTCTAGGGCCTGTTTGCGCCCTCCACATGTGTACCTGACTGAAGGGTGAAGGTGGAATGGAGATTAGACCTCGTGTTAGGCCCAACAATTTCCTTTATCAGAAGCATAGCTAGTCATTAACAACTCTAGGCATTTCACAGGTCACTTGATTTTACTTTCATTCTGATGTCTCAGAAAATGCCAGGCTTGAAGACACGCAATTTTGTTGAAGACACACAATTTTGTTGATCGTACACTTCTAAGCAAACACTTGTCTATAACCTTTTCAGAGTTGGAAGTCGCCAGCATTCTGAGAGTCAGTAACCACGAGCTTTTCTTCGCCCCCTCTCCTTATTGTCTCTTACAGAAGGTGAAGATGATGGACAGAGAAGCTCCAAAGAACAAAGTGGGGAAGCCCAAGGAGAAGCATCCAAGTCAGAAAGCTAACACTCCGTTCTGACGGGCATCAACACCTGACAATGTGGCAAATCTCCTGGCGTTGCTCAGATGTATTTGCGGCCATGGGTGAAACGGAGGGGAAGGAAATGGCTGCTCTGCACAGCAAGATGCTGTCGGTTGCCACGTCACAAGTGGGGACAGAGCCTGTGTCTGCACACAGCCTTTTCCCCACCTCTGTCATTAGCAATGGTTGAGGTCACCTGGCCTGTGCTTGGATATCATTTGTGTATGGGTCCTTTCACTTGACCGTATATTGAAATGCTTGTAGAGAGTAGCACTGACCTAGCTGATGATTCCTGTAGCATCTGGCCCCTCATGATGTCAGAGGATTTAATTGTGTCTAATTGAAAAGGGTGGGTTGAACCCCAGAGTTTCAATATCTCTGGCTGGAGTATTGACTCAAAAAAACAGAACCATCCAGAGAGCACAGTTAGCATTATGTCCCTGTGTGTGAGTGCTGTGTTATTTACACCGTTTTGTATCATACAGTATACCCGCTCAGCACTGCCCTTTGATTGCTTATGTAAAACAAAATGATGTACATGACTGTGAATTTTTATACCACTCATTTTTTTAAAGGGCTGCCTTTTTAATTTTCCATAGTGTTGTGGCGTGCACGGGGCAGAACATACTTTTGTAAACCACAACTTTCCTCTTGATAGCTGCTGAAGGGTACATCCAACAGACTCACTGAGCCCACTTTGCTTCATTATACAGGCATGTGGAAATATCCATGAATGTGAATATTGCCTGAGTTCAGTCTTAGTATCTACACAGACCAGCATTCTGTCAATATTGATTTTATTTCCAAATAAGTTCTTTCAACTAATACTTTAATTTTTCATTTATAAGAATTTTAAGAATTGACAAAATAGACAAAGAAATCCAGATAATGCAAAGAACTGGACGTGTTGTGCTCTGGAGATCACTTCCCTCACACTGATGGGTACCACTGTTTAACTCGGGAGGACAGCGTGTGAAAAAGCGTTCTCCTCAAAGCCTGTGGGTACCCATCTAAAAAGGTCAAGCTCTCGTGCTGTGTTTTCCATGTCCTCTCTCAGCCCTTTCATACCCAAATGTTATTATGCACTTTTTAATGTTTGTAAAATTTTACTAATAATTGGTGTGAATTGCATTCAGATATAATAATTATCACCCAACCACACTTTTACTGATGTTGTTGATGGACTATGCTGTATTTTAACATCACGATTCTTGTATGGGGAATGTCTGTGGCCTGTGTAAAAGCCCTCTGGTCAGTATTATGAAACCAACTATCTTTGATAATAAATAAGGATCCAGTTAGATGCACAGGGTTCATCTGGGGCATCAATATGGGGCAAATAACAGATAACAGAAGACCTTCCCAGCAAAAAAGCCTAAGTGTCCTGGAGTGCCGGCATAGCTACAGTTCCAGGTTAAATAGGAAGAGGTGTTTCAACAGGCAGACCTGAGTATGGTAGTAACTCAACTTGAATCTGTAGTTACAGACAAGGTAGACAGGAAGTCTGCCTATATCTTCCTACAGAGAACTTTCATTACTGACTGGGAGTACATCAATCTCATTTAGTCCCCAACTGGATGTTTTCCAGAAAAACAAGCAATGCTAATATGTCTTTCTGGATATAAAACAGTAAATACATTCAATATAAGAGGCCTTGCTTTGATCTAACTCATTAGAGGCTAGAAAAAATTGAAACAAATCTACCTATTGATAGACTCAAATCTGTGGAACTATGGCCTGTTTGAGACAATCTCCAATAATCTATTTACAACATCCAACAGTTTTGATGTCCTTGTTTAACTATCCTGATAGCTTTCTTGTGAATAGGAAGTTCATTCTTAAAGTTGTGGAATTCCAAACTGGTGTCTCACGTGCGTTTTGTAAAGTGTTGAACCAGTGCTGAGTCCGTGTGGGAGGTTATCTTATATCCCTGTGTGATATACTATTACTACTGCATGTGGTGCCATGCTCGTCTTTAAATATATAAGCAGTGCTAAATGGAGAAGTCACATGGAGCTTTTGATTTCGTTTGACCTCTTACTACTACTTTGTGTCCCGTATTCAATCCCAGAGGGATTCTCTGGCTGGGAAGGGAAAAAAGATCAACATTCTGAATTTGTCACATTGCATAAATTTTGACTGGCAAAAGTGCATAGGATCTCCTGATTTTCATTTAATACCTGTTATTTGCAAGTAATGATAATACATAGGGAATCAATCTATAAAGAAAGATGGAAGAGTAGGCAATCCAGGCAGAGGGTGTTAACTATCCCAACTAGGTCACTTCAGAGCACTTTTTTCCCACTTCTTCAAACACGCCATTTAGAGTTTGATCTTGTTCTCCTTTCACAAATGAGGATGTGGACATAAGGACTAATTTTTGCAAGATTAAAAAAGCTAATTTGAGCCCATGTTTATCTATCAACAGAATTTTGAATCCACATGTCATAAAATTAAAGCTAATTGCAAGTATGCTTCTCTGCACAGAAAATTTCATATGTACGCTCATTCAGCTTGCATTTTACAGAGAAGGAGAATAATTTTCTAAACGAACTAGCCTTTCTTGGGTTTGTACACATGTCTTTGGTGCAAAGACACATGTGGCTAAGCCTACCTTTGTGGTTTTTTGTTTTAATATTCAATTATACTTATCTTGAAAGCTTACTTCTGACATGTAAACTGTAAATTTACATGCTTATGTTTATGCAATATATGTGAACAAATATTCTTGCTTTTGATTTAATTACCCAGAAACACAAACTTTTTCATTTTTAACACATTAACAATGAATGAGAAGCTTTTAAATTTGTCAAATTTAACTTTTTTTTTAACTGAGAATATTTTATGTCAGTATATATTCGTGATGAATTAAAAAAAAAATGCTTTCTGTTCTGTAACAGAAATTATGACCTTCATATTTCAGGGAATTCTAACATAGTAGCCCATTGTCCATACCCTAACACTGAGTCTTCCTCAGATGTGACAGCAAGGAATCAATGTAAAACAAATGACATTTTTATCTCTTCTCAGAGGAATAAGAAAAAGTGTAATTGTTGGGCAGCAAGCTTCTGAATGAGTTCTGCAGTAGTAAAGAAAAAAATGTATAGTTTTTAAATTAAACAAAGAAAGGATCCATAACTGATGGTGTCTTAGAAGGCTGGTACTGTTCTTTCACTGACTAGTGGCAGCCTGGGAAGTCATCTGTGAGCTTCTGTGACTTTTGTATTTAGCAATATTGCATGCTTACATAATTGATATTAAAAGCAGCACTTGTTTTCTGAAATGCAGTCTCTCAAGAGTAATTATTTCCGGCACGCTATGTATTGCTGCTGAGGGAAAAAAAAAAAAAAAAAGACTGTAAAACAGGATGTGAAAGGGGAACTCAAAGTCTGAGCCACCATTTGATGCATGTCCTCAAGTCTCTTGGTTTCACTTCCCTGTCCTTTATCCTGATGATCCCAATCTACTGTGGTCTAGTAGCCCAGCTCCTCACTGTAGGCGTCTGCTGTAAACGTGCGCACACAGAGCTGAAATGTCAGCATCACACCTGTGCTTCTGATTTCATTATTTGAGGAGAGTATTCAAACATGCTAAAAGTTTTATTTAAAACATTCTCCAGTAACCCCCATCTCTCACACACACATACATAATCCACTATAACAGTTTTCCCTAAATTAACTTCTTATATAATTTTGCTAGCTTTCTTTCCTCCTACCTACACCCTCATGTGGGAATTTCTCCAGTTAGAACTTCAAGGCCTGAGGCATCCACATTGCCTGCCCCACTGTCAGGATTTCAGATGAATCAACAATGGCAGGGAATGTCACAGATACTCCCATTTCACTACATTGTAGATGACATTTGATTGTAGGTATTTGAAGAGACCTTTTTTGTGGTATTCTCTTGTAGTTATAATAGTCTTATCACATGCAGGTAGAAAAGACCAAGAAGAAATGAATGTGGGATTCAAGTGAAATTAACCATCCATCAGTCAGGGTCCAAAGTCCCTAGGCCAAAGGGCCTTATAAATATTTAAATTTGTCTTATTTAAGCCACAGAACCAAAACGCACCTGGGAAACATTCTCCTGTGTACTTCTTATGTCTTTCTAATTTAGAATGTTAGGTATGGAAACGTAATATAACTTCAAACTGGATAAAGATTAAGAATAACTGCAACCGTTATTGAGATGTAAGTCTCCCTAATAGGCACAATTAGAAACAAAATCCCTCAGAATTCAGTAGGCAACACAATTTGAAATTATACAATGGAGAGGCATAATTATGGACATTTGAATTACACAAATTGGGAGACATGAAAATTACCATTTTCCCCACTGAAGTTACCAACCTTCCCACATCCCTCCTCTATCCCTACTTAAGAAGTTTTTTCTCCCATTCTGCTTTTTTCTTCTTTATGGAATTTACTTCTGTGTGGATCTAATTCCCATTTTAAATGCATAATTTGAGAGAATTATTATGGAGATCAGAATAATGGAAGAAAAAGCAACTCTCATGTTTGAAAGCTCAGTGTCATAATTGTTCTCCATCAGATATGAGGTAGATCTTGAAGTTGGTGACAATATGTCCTTACTATGGTATTTTAGTCAACATGTATTGAGAGTTAATAAAGAAAGAGGATTATACATGTGCTGAATGGGTTTCTAAATGAGGTGACAAAAGCTTTAGTAAATAGATTTTCTTTAAAGACTAGAAAAGGAGGCAAAGAAATTCTTTGTGTTCTGAACTAAACATTTTTTAATATTACTAAATGTAATAAACATTAGCGATAATTTTCAATAATTCCTGGGTTTTAGAATATATATATATATATATATGTTCTGCAATACACCATGGAATCCTAAGGTTCATTAAAATAAATTCAGTTACACCAAATGAGAACAAAAGTGGGTAACTATTGTAAAAATAAGAGAGAAATGTGGAATATACAAAGTAGAATCCTAAAGAGAAATTTTACTCGAAAGAAAACAAAATGAGATCTATGTGCTAGAATTATTTCCTAAGAGAAGATTTCATTGAAAGAAAGTTAGTTGTTTCTATTTCAAGATTACAAAAGATTTACAGTAATGTTCACAGGTAGGAAAGTGGGGCTCGATCACAATGTGTACTTGTTAAGTATGGGGAGAGGAACTGTGCCAAGTGGAGAAGTAAAGCATAAGACCCTAGTAAAGAAACCGAGAAGACCAAAAAGCAGTTAAACTTGGCAGATTGAGAATGTGTCTGAGATGGTCTCTCCAGGAGACAGGTCAAAGGAGAGAGCACAGAAGTCAGGGCATATGCCAACATAGCATTTCTGGCACACAGAAAAACCAACACCAAGTCCTCAACAGTCAAGAAAGAAGTCTACTTGTGGGTGTTAAATTTTTTCCAGGTACGGTAAAGTGCTACAGGCAGAAGTTGTCTTAAGACATGTTCCAAGAATAGGAATTCACAGTTGAAAAAGCCAAAACATTTTTAGAAGGAAATGGAGCAGCAGCTTCTCTTCTCTTCGCCTCACCTCGCCTCTTCTCTTTTCTTTCTTCCTTTCTTTCTTTCTGTCTTCCTTCCCTTCATTCTTTCTTTCATAAGGTATTTATTTACATCCTGATTGCAGCTTCTTCTTTTCTTTCTTTCTTTCTTTTTACTATTATCTTTAATCTTTTTTTTTACAATCTAGTCATTATCCCCCTCCCAGTCCACCCTCCAAAAGTTCCTCATCCCATTCCTCCTCCCTCATCTCCAAGAGGATGTCCTCATACCCACACACACCTTCCACACCCTATCAAGCCTCTGCATTCCCTGGGGCCTCAGGTCTCTCAAAGGTTAGGTGCATCTTCTCTCATTGAGTTCAGATCAGACAGTCCTCTGGAATACATGTGTCGGGGGCCTTGGACCAGCTAGTGTATGCTGTCTGGTTGGTGGCTCAGTGTTGCAGAGATCTTGAGGTCCAAGTTAGTTAAGACTGCTGGTCTTCCTATGGAGTCACCCTCCTCCTCAGCTTCTTCCAGCCTTTCCCTAATTCAACCACAGAGGTCCTTGACTTCCGACCATTCATTGGGGGTAAGTATCTGCTTCTGTCTCAGTGAGCTGCTTGATGGGCCTCTTGGAGGGCAGCCATGCTAGACTCCTGTCTGTAAATACATCATAGCATCAATAATAGTGTCGGGCCTTAGAGCCTCCCCTGGAGATGAGTCCCAATTTGAGCCAGTCATTGGACCTCCTTTTCCTCACTCTCTTCTACATTTTTGTCCCTGCAGTTCTTTTAGACAGGAACAATTCTGGGTCAGAGTTTTTACTATGGGATGGCAACCCCATCATTCCACTTGATGTCCAATCATTGTATTGGAGGTAGTTTCAACAAGTTCTCTCTCCTCACTGTTGGGCATTTCATCTAAGGTCCCTCCCTTTGAGTCTTCAGATTCTTTCACCTCCCATGTCTCTGGTACATTCTATAGGGTCCCCCAACCTCCCATCTTCTGAGATTGTATATTTCCATTTATTTTGCTGGCCCTTGGGGCTCCACTCCTGGTCCCCCCAAACCCTGACCATCTTTCCCTTTTCTCCTGCCCCTTCCCCCACCTCATCTTATACCTATTTCCCTCCCTTCCTCTGCCCTAAACAGAGAAGCACAACAAAGGGATCTCAAATGACTGAGAAGCACTTAAAGAAATGTTCAAAGTCCTAACTTAATCATCAGGGAAATGTAAATCAAAACCACCCTGAGATTCCACCTTACACCAATCAGAATGGCTAAGATCAAAAGCTCAAGTGACAGCACATGCTGGTGAGGATGTGGAGAAAGAGAAACACTCCTCCATTGCTTGGGATTGCAAACTGGTATGACCAATCTGGAAATTAATGTGGTAGTTTCTTAGAAAATTGGAAATAGTTCTACCTGAAGACCCAGCTATACCACCCTTGGGCATATACCCAAGAGATGCCCCACCATTCAAGGTGGAGCACAAGGACATGTGCTCCACTATGTTTATAGCAGCCTTATTTGTGATAGCCAAAAGCTGGAAATAACCCAGATGCTCCACAATGGAAGAATGGAAACAATTCAGCTATGGAATTGGATACAATTCCATACATACAATACAAAGGACAAAGATTTTGTGGTTGGGTTGGTGTCCCAGTTCCTTCATTGGAAGTCTTACTTGGTTACAGAAGATGGGACTTCCTTATTTTCTATCCATGCCCTAATCCATACATTCTTTAGAGGGAACATATTCTTCTGCTAACAACATGTATTTCAAAAGAATTACTTTCCCTATAGAAATAAAGTAGAAGTCTTGGGCCTTTCCTTTGGGTAATTGTTGAATATTTTGACTGTGGCTAAGAGGCTCTTATTTTATTACGTTTATTTTCTCAAAATAACCATAAAATAAAAATAAACATATATCCATATATAGAGAGAGCAATATATATACATACACACACACACATATATATATATCACATACATATACACACACATGCAAATGCACATACATATAGCAAAGTTACTTAGCAAGTTAAGATACTTGGTGCCAAGACAACACCTGAGTTCCAACCCACGAATTCATATGATAGAAAGAACAACAATAAAAGCCAAACATATAACTTTACATTCACTAGAGTTTAAATTAAAAATAGAAAGAAAACTTTAAAATAACCTGATATATTTTAAATTCTCATTTATTAAAATTTATGTTTCTCATTACTGAGTCCTCAACTCCAGTATGTATTTCACAGACATTATATGTTAAACCACTCCATCCAAATGTGATCTAGGTGCCACCATTCACAGTATATTATCACAGGTCTTGCTTTACTTTGTATGAATTCAAAATGGAAAATGTTCACTTTGAGGGAGAGAAGCTATGTATGGTTATACAGTTCTCAGTGACCCTAAAGACTTACTTTACCTCAAAATCTTTTAGAAAACTTTTAGACATATGAAGAACTGAAATCAGTCTGTACAGATTTTAATTTAGTTGTAGTGTGAATCCCAGGTATCAAGACTTTTAAATTTTGTATTAAAGTATAATGAATATTTGAAAGTGAGTATATGTTCATAGGCATCTGTATTTTTCTAAACTAAACACAGTCAGGTACAACATCATTGAGATCAAGGATCTAAATATGCCAACACCTAGAATGCTTAACACATTTCTTTATATTAGCTACCTCTGGAAAAAGCTATATCATATTTGACTGATAAAATGATTCATACCCATCTGTCCTTCCAATGTTAAATTAGTATATCCCATCACCTAACACAGCAGTGTTTATTTTAGATGGTCCTTCTGTAGAGTCTTACTAACATGATTTTGGGTCAACATGACCCACCTCTTAATTACATCCCACTACCCTGTACGCATACGCTCCAGAGAGCATAGGCCCTTCAGAGTATTCCACATGCTGGTCCATCCAGATTTAATTCTCATTCTATCTCATGCTGAGTCCTTCATGGCCATGGAATAGACAGTGTGACATGGTTCACACCTCTGGAGCAGAGCCAGCAAAGGCCCACTCCATGGGTGTTGATAGTTCTTGGCATGAGGCTTATTTGTAAAACAATATAAATAATTTTTATGTTCCTCCTTCAAGAGATGTTTTCCAAGCCAAGGTTAATGACTCCGTGATAATTAGAAGCACCAACAAGTCTGTTAGGCAAGTGTGTATCTTAGCAAAATGGTAAATGCCGTGATCTTCAGGGCAGCCCTTAAAGCTTTGGGAAATAATTCTAAAAACACAGGAGGAAAAGAGTCTCAGGAGCAGGCAAAAGAATCAGAGATCCCCACTCCCATTGTTAGGGGTCTCAGAAACATGCCAAGTTAACAGCCACAACATATCCATAGATGACCTGGTGCAGACCCATGTACACATATTTGATATGTAATTATGACTCATAACAGTAGCAAAACTACAGTTCCAAGCAGTAACAAAAATAATTGTATGGCTGGGGGTTACAACAAAATAAGAAACAATATTAAAGGCTCACAGCATGAGTAAGGCTGAGAACCACAGGACAGTAGTATAGAGATGAAGTCAACATGCAGGCATCGGCTTGAACTTTTACATTCAGTGAACTGTATAAACGTCCTAATGAGGACCCCTGCTCAGACTTTAATTTTTTACTGTACAAGATTAAATAGAATTCTTAAGTATACTTATTTTTCCTTATTTTAGTTTTGCAACATTCACTCCACCTTTATTATTATTCAATTTTTTGCTTCCATCAATTGTGCTCTGAAGAAAAAGCATTTGCTTATCTTGTTGACTATCTGCCTTTGTCACATTCAAGGCATTGAAAAACATTCACTAAGCAAATTCAAGCTCAGTGTTTTCAATGGATGTTTTCCCAGTAGCAAATTTAGGACATAATCATCCATTATAATGAATCATAACTGTAGTCAACAAGATAAAACAGAAAAAAAAATAACTTAAATTTGAGAGCCCCTTGCTATAATAAATTCCAAGCAAACACATTTTAGACGTACTGAATACACAGAGATATTGAGCCATCACTTATTGGAATTGCTTTACAATGGAGTTTCATTCCTCTGCTCTCAGACAGCATTCTGTTGTGTCTCTAGCCCATAAAAGAATATTGTGAACGATTCTGATTCTGCAAAGACAGAATTTACAATTGAGAAAGAGAAAACATGGTCATCTGTTCCCTCCCTTCTTGGTTCAATCTGACACTATCCACTGGTCATTGCCTTCTTTCTTGGTTTGTCTTCTTTCCACCCAGCACACTTGCCTCACTGCCCAGCTTCTCCACCAGGCCTCCTCTCATATGCTGTGCTTCCACATTCCTTTCTTCCTACTCTAACACCACCACTCTCCCTCATTTGATCTCTTCATTGTTCTTACAGTCAAAAGTACACAGCTGCATGCTGAACTCTGTCCTCCAAACCCAGTTTTCTTCCAGTCTTTTTGTTTATCATGTTGCGAACAGTGGCTACATTCTTCCCAATGGCTACTCAGTTTTTGTAAGAAAAGAAACAGAAAAGGGACACCAATCTTAATTTGCAAAGATGTGATTCAATATCGAGTTTGTTCCATGTATGCAAATACTGAGTCACTGGAGAGCCAGTGTTGTCTCAGGCAGATGATAAAGAAGTAGTGATGTTGTTCAGAGTCTTCCTCACCTCAGTTAGCAAAGAATTCCTCTGAACCATCCATTAGCTATGACAGAGTCGTCAAGGTAGTCACCACCAACTGCCACCACAAATTCAAACTAGTATAAGTGCCCCCAAAATTAGTGTCACACACTTGCTTAACCATATTTGTTGCTGCTTTATTCATAATAGCCAGGAACTGAAAACAACATAGGTGTTCCTCAACAGAAGAATGGATAAAGAAAATGTTGGGTGTTACATAATGAAGTATTACTCAGATGTTAAAAATAAAAATGAAATCATGAAACTTGCAAGCAAACTAGAAAATAATCATCTTGAGTGAGGTAATACAGACCTAGAAAGATAAATATAATGTGTATGTATGTGAATATTCCTCATTAAATAAATGATAACCAAGCTACACTCCATAGGCCCAGAAAGATTAGGTATAAAGAAAGCGACTATGGGAAGGCATGGTTCTCTCACGGGCAGGGGCAAATAGATTTTATGGGTGGACCAGGGCCAGAGGTGTAAGAATGAGAGGATCAAGTAGGGAGGTAGGCAGGGGAATGCAGAGACAGAGAGAAACAGAAGGAGAGAGAGAGAGACAGATGGAATTGAGAGATCTTTGAAAAATTTGAGGCATTTGGGGGGCATTTGGAAACCCAGTATAATAGAAACATTCTAAAATATATAAAGGTGATCCTAATGAGGACTTTATATAGCAAGGGAGACAGAGTTCCAACTGAACGTCTCTTGTCACCAAGCAAAGCTTTTAGTACTGGAACTGGGTTACATCTAATTGAGTTGTTTGCAGAAGGGGTTCCATGGAAAACTCCGCAAACAATGCAGGCTATTGCAAAGACAATAGATTGTTCTTAACAAACTGACAGCAAGGCTTACTACTGAGGACAACACCCATGCAACTCATTGAACATGGAAAGGGAGAGCTGGCGCCTACATAGATATTCATCCCATGTTCTAGTGTCTTTGGTATGGAAGAATACTCTGCATGCTAAAGAAAAACATAAACACAAATACAACTTCAAAACTTTTCTTCTAAGTCTTTCCTGCCTGAAAACTATTCTAGTACAATAGAGTTACAGACCTGGTGATATGTCTGATTTGAACTGACTTAAGGTCCACTCCATGAGATGGAACACATACATGACACTGCTTGGGTGACCAAGAACCAGTGATTAGATAGGCCAGAGACATATGGTAAAACCAAATACTGTTGGCCAAAATAAATTAATAAATAATTAAATAAGAAATCAAATAACAGCAAAAACAATAAAATGACTCCTGGTGATATTCTGCTATAATCCAAGATCAGTGCCATGCTCAGCTGTCATCAGCAAAGCATCCTCCTGCAGCAGATGGGAACAAATACATAGACCCACATCCATACATTACACAGAGAGACTCTTTGGAACACACAGCTCTACATAGGATATGAAAGAGTATAAGAGCCAGAGAGGATGGAGACACTAAGAAAAGAAGGTTGTCTGAATCAGCTGAGCAAAATTCATACAAACTCGTAGAGACTGAGACATCATGCAGAGCTGACAGTGACGCATACCAGATTCATAGTTTTCAATGTCACATTTGTATGGGCCTCCTGAGTGTGTGAAGGACTGGGTCTCTGATTCTTGTGTCTGTTATTGGAATGTCTTTCTTTCTTTTGTTCTTCCTTGTCCAACTTCAATGTGATAGTTTTTGTTTTATTTTATTTTGTTATGTTTCATTGTTGTCTCTCAGAAGCCTCTTCTTTTGTAATGAGAGACAGAAAGAAAATGGATCTGGATGGGGGGGGGAGATGAGGAGAAACTGGCAGGAGCTGAGGAAAGAGGAGATTGTAATCAGGAAGTATTAGATGAAAAAAGAATCTATTTTTAATAAAAGGGGAAAATATAAATAAATAAATAAATAAATAAATAAATAAATAAAAGATTAGCACCAGATCTCTATTAAATCCTGCCTTTAGGATTTAGGAACTGCACAGCTGATTTTAAAGCATGTGCTCAGAACACTGACTGCTAATTAACTCAATATATGACTTTGGACAATGAACTATTCTGATTCCGTCTTGCAAACAAAAATTAGTAATAGCATTACTTTGGAATGCTGATGAAAGTCTCTAAGAATACTAAAAGCTGAACTTTTAAGAAGAAATTTGACATTAGTTTATTCATGTTAAACACAACACACAGTGCTTAACTCACAACACAAACATCAGTTACTAACATTTAATCATTGTGTCCACATGCAGCTTATAACTTTAAATGACTGGCACAGAAAATGGCTTTTATCTCTTAAGAAGTAAGACTGCCCAACTGCAGTTATTGAACAAACGTAACTGATTTTATTCTAAGTACTACATTTTCAAAATGTTGGCTATCCAACCATTAAAGCCTGAAACTGATTTAGATGGAATTCAGGGAAACGAGTGAATTAAGTTAGAAATGTCCTCTTGTCTGTCATAAGAAGGCCAATGGTGAAGGAGTATTTGACTTCAGAGACAGAAGGGGTACATAATACCAGAACTATCTAAGACTAATGCAAGTTCAGCTCAATCTCTTCTTAGCAGGTCTTATCTTTTCAGGTTCACAATATCAGTAGTTAGCAGAGGATATCTAATTTCTCCTCTTGCACACTGGCATTGGAAGGAAGAGGAAAAAATCAATGGACAGTTTAATTTGATAACATTTCCTTTCCTCTCAAACTTCAAACACTTTTTTCAATTTTTTTCTGTTTTTTATTTTCTGTCCGTTTGCTTGCTTGCTTGCTTGCTTGCTTGCTTGCTTGCTTGCTTGCTTGCTTGCTTACTTGCTTGCTTGAATCAGGATTTCTCTATTTCTCTTGGCTGTCCTGGAACTTACTCTGGACCAGGCTGGCTTTGAATTCAGACATCTGTCTCCAAAGTGCTGGAATTAAAGGCTTGCACCACCACAGCCCAGCTAAATAACCCACACTCTTGGTCCCCCTTAGTAAACCTGAGACAAGACTCAGTCTTGGAAGAATTGGAACAAAAGCGAGACTGTAAATTCCTGTCCAACTAAAGAGATTTTCTGTTGTCCTCTATTTCACTGGATCCCAGATCTCTGGGATTTCCACTTAAAGTATTCTCCAAAGGAAAATGAGAAACCTTTCTTTTGTTTTCAGGGAGATCTACTTGAATTCTAGACTGGCATTTTTTTTCACTGAATTAAAATATCATAAAGTCTGTCTTTAAATATATCATTATTTATACAACTAACATAACACATAGTAATCATGTACACTGAGGAAATGTTTTCTTGGATATTAAACAAATAGGAGAAAATAATCCTAAAGTCTATTTCTCACCCACCATTTACAGGGATTATGGTGTGTGCTGGCTAGTTTTATGTTAATTCAACACAAGCCATAGTCAGCAAAAAGGAGGGAGGCTCAATTGAGAAAAATGCCCCTGTAAGATTGGGCTATGATAAAACCAGTAGTGAATTGTCTTCATTAGTGATTGAAGGGGAAGGGCTCTGTCCATTGTGGGTAGTGTCATCCCTGGGCTGGTGGTCCTGGTTTATGTACAATAACAGACTGAGCAAGTCGTGAAGAGCAAGCCAGTAAGCAGCACTCCTCGGTGGTCTGTGCATCATCTCCAGGATCCTGCTCTGTTTGAGGTTCTGCCTTAGCTCCCTTCAATTGCCTGTGGTACGTAGGACAAATAAACCCTTTCCTCCATAAGTTGCTTTGCTCTTGATGTTTCTTGATAGCAATACAAAACTAAAACATAATGCTTATCAAACTGTTTACTCAAGTAGAAAATCTATCTTCTTATATTTATTTATAGCAGTAGTAAAATAAAAAGCATGTCTTGTTTAGCTGTACACAAATTTTATACAGCAGACATCCTGGTCCATCAAATAGTGTTTGTAATTTCCCTGGAGTAAATATTTTTGTGTTCAGGTAAGAATAGAAAGTTACTTAACAATAATTAAGCCAGCATTCATACATCTCAAGTAAAACTGTGTAATATACACATATTTTCTCTATACTTTCACATGTCTATCTTCAAATCTTTATTTATATAAATGCTTGATAGATGATAACCAATGGATATCTACCATATCAGAGGTCTGACCAATTCCAATAAAAGAATCTACATGTGTAAGCACTGCACAAATTCTGTCCAGGCAGAATTGTTTTTCATTTATTAAAAAAAAAGAAAGAAAACAAGAAAAAAACCGCCCTCAGGCTTGAGCTAACTTGTCTTGTGTGCTTATGGAAACCCACAGTGGTACTGCATTTCTGAAGAGCAGAATCCCTCCTACAATTCTTAACAGAACTTAAATATGTCTCTTGATTGTTCTACATCTGTCGTGTCTATTAAATAAGACACCAAGTGTCAGCTTTGTATCCCAGATTGAGTGTCAAGAAGGGTTTATTTTTAAGGAAGGAAGGAAGGAAGGAAGGAAGGAAGGAAGGAAGGAAGGAAGGAAGGAAGGAATAATAGCTACAAAGAAAGAACAACATTGATTTTATAAGAAAATAATAGCATCAAAAATCTGTGACTGAAAGTAGCATGGGATTAGTGACAGAAATATGTCACAAAAAAACACACACACACACATACACACACACCTTTTTGGGGAGCAGGGATTAATGTTCATATTATTTTAAAAGATTTATCATCTTGAGTATTTAATCTTGATGTAAAATAATATTAAAAGTCTAGAAGTTATTTTAGTTTGAATTCTGATTGAACATATCCTGTCATTCTTCTCTGCAATTGCCTGAATCTAAATATTTTGTTGAGTCTTATAAACTGCAAATTTTGGCTATAAAAAGCACCCTTAACTATGTTTATTTGATAAACTGTGATGAATGATTTACTTTTTAATCTACTAATTGTTAGAGATAACATGAGGCTGCACTGAAGTAGCAGAGAGGATATTAAGTATATTCCAAATAGATAATGTAGAAAATGTGGAGACCTGAGAGATTTGTGTGTTAATGTTCTCTGCCCTTGACTCTGATGACAGCCTTGACTATTGTATGCTCTCATACCTTTTCATGAGATCAGGAGTTGGAGAAAAAAAAGATATTAGTTTATTTTTTTACAAAACTACCAAAAGTGAATAGTATATTGCATGTTTAATTTATTGCAGTGGAAATGTACTTTTATGCAACCCACAGAAAGAATTTCAACAGATCTATTCTTTGCCATTGTTCTACCTATGTTATACACATGAGGCATGATAGAGGCAACTGTGGCCTTCATTTTCTCTAGTCATTCCATTAATTCTATCAATGTATCTCTACAACAGATTTAGAATGCAAGGAAAAATCTTAAAAATGAAGTAACAGAACAATAATTTTGACAAAAAAGCTAATATGATATCCAATTTATGCTGTACTTTTTATTTGTAAAGAATCCAGGCATTTGAAGTAGAAGTGTTATGCTTTGACAATCCAAAGGAATAGGTACACTCTGCTTCCTACTGCTAGTCTGTGATTAACCCCTTCATGCATCTGTATATTCATCTGTCTTTCAACCGTTCCTTTGAGAGTAGCCACTACTCTAAATAACCTTAATTCGTTCTGCAAGAAAATATTTCTTGGTATACAATAAAAGTAATTTGTAAATGCTTAATTTCTTACCTTAATTTATAAAATTATGCTTTCTTTTTTTAGCCTGGCTAATTTTGCTTGACAGAATGATTTCTAGTTGCATTCATGTTGTCACAGATGGTATGATTCCATCCCTTTATGACAGGCCATTCCATTGAAAATATTACTGAAATGGATCCATATTTATCACTGTGCACAAAACTCAAGTACAAATGGATCTAAGACCTCAATGTAAAACCAGACACACTAAATCTAATAGAACAGAAAATCGGAAATAGCCTTTAACTCATCAGTACAGGAGAAAACTTGTTGAACAGAACACCAATGGCTGAAGCACTAAGGTGAAGAAATGGTAAATGGGACCTCATGAAACTGAAGGACATCATTAGGACAAAATAATTGCCTGCAGATTGGTAAAAAAAATATTGACTAACCCTACATTTAACATACAGCTGATTATATATATATATATATATATATATATATATATATAAACTTAGGAAATTAGACTCCAACAATCCAATTAAAAATGGTGTACAAAACTAAACAAAAAAATTCTCAACACAGGAATCTCGAAAGGCCAAGAAGCACTTGATGGAAATGGAAGTCAAACAACTCTGAAGTTTCATCTTACACCCATCAGAATGGCTAAGGTCAAAAACTCAAGGAAGAGAACATACTGGAGAGGATGTGGGACAAAGGTAACACTTCTCCACCGCAATGGGAGTGGAAACTTGTACAACCACTGTGGAAGTGAAGTTTGTGATTTTTCAGAAAACTGAAAGTAGTTCTACCTCAAGACCTAGCTATACTACTCCTGAAAAGATATCCAAAAGATGTCCCACTATACCACAGGTACACTTGCTCAGCTATGTTCATAGCAGCTTTATTTTTAATAGCCAGAAACTGGAAACAACTTAAATGTTTCTCAACTGAAGAGTGGATAGACAATGTGGTATGTCAACACAATGGAATACTATTCAGCAATTAAAAACAAGAGCATCATGGAACTTGTAGACAAATGGATGGAAATTGAGAATGTCATCCTGAGTGAAATAACTCAGACCCCAAATGATATGCATAGCATGTACTCCCTTATAAGTGGATATTAGTCATAAAATACAGGATACCCACACCACACTTTACAGACCCACAGAAACTGAACACAAAGGAAGGCACAAGCGAGGATGCTTGAATCTCACTTAGAAAATGTAATGGAATTCTCCCTAATTAACTGATTGGATAATAAAGAAACCAATCACTGGGCAAGGAGGTGGCGGGACTTCCAGGTCTGAGAGAGGAAGAGGGATGGAAGAGAAAAGAATGGCCTTTTTTGGACAGCAAGGCAAGAAGGAAAGGAAGCAAACTGTAGACTGGAGACTGTTAGATCTGGTGATGGATTCCACAACCAGAAAGATTTCCTGGCAGAGAATCTGCAGCTGACAGGGGTGGGGGATTAGAAGAACCTTGAGGTCATGTCATAACTGGGGGGGGGGGGGGGGAATGGGGAGATTCCTAGGAATGACGGTGACCTTAGCTGAGACTCACAGCAATGGGGATATGGAACCTGAAGAGGCCACACCCTGTAACAAGGCAACAACCCCACTGGAACAATAAGAATACCAACACAACCATAAAATGTTCCACCCAAAATTTATCATGTCTACATGATAGACACAATGTAGGATGGAGCATGAAGAGGTCAGGTCAGGCTTTGGAAAATTCCAGCTACTCCCTTCCTGAGAGAGAGGTCGGAGAACAGGTAGGCACCTCTCCCTTCCAGAAGGAAGAGGCTGAATTACATTCCACAGACCACGGTGTGGGGAATGCAGGCGCAGGGGGGTGGACAGCACATAGACATATTCCTCAGGGCTGTGGACTGTTGGCCCCTATCCCCGCAGACAAGGAAAACTCTTGCCACCTCATTCCCTAAGGACCAATCAGTTTAAAAGTCATACTGTTCTGCCAATCATATTGTACCTAGTTACTGTTTCTCTATTCTGCCCCTGGAAACTGTATAAAAGCTCTCCGAATTAGCTGCCTGTTTCTGCCTCTCCCTTTGGATGCAGGACAAACACAGCATTCTGGAACAATAAACTCCTCTTGTTTTTGCATCGATCTCCATCTTCATGTGATTCACTCAGAGGACCCCGGTAGCTAAGACTCTCCAGAGTCTCCAGGCATACACCGAGAGAATGGTCAACTAATCACCAGCCCATCTAGAGACCCATTCCATGAGCAAGCACCTATCCCTGGCCCTGTTAATGCTCTGTTATGCTTGAGATAGGAGCCTAGCATAACTGTAAGAAGCTCCACCCAGCACCTGAAGAAAACAGATGCAGAGACCCTCAGCCAAACATTGGCTGGATCTCAGGGACTCTTATGGTGGAAGAATTGAGAGCCTGAACAGGAAAGTCCACAGGAAGACCAACAGAATCAAATAACCTGGAACTTGGGAACTCGCAGAGATTAAACTACCAACCAGAGAGCATACCTATGCCCCACCCCCTAACACACACATATGTAGCAGATGTGCAGTCCAGTCTTCACTTCATGTTTCGTTCCCAAACAAGTAGAACAGGGCTATCCCTAAAACTGTTTCCTGTCTGTGTAATATGGACTCATAACTGGGCTGCCTTGTCTAGCAACTGTGGGAGAAGATACACTTAGCCTTGGAGAGGTTTGTTGTGCCAGGGTGGGAGGATTGGAGGTATCACCCTCTCAGAGGAGAAGGGGATGGGGAATCGGGGAGGGGCAGCAAATGGGAAGATGTAAAGTGATTTAAAACAAAAAACAAACAAACAAACAAAAAGGTCTGTAAAGCCATATATTTAAAAGGTTAGTCACCAGAGAGTCAAACCTGTTTGGTAGGATTAGAAGGATTAGAGGGGTTGTCCCTGTTGGAAGAAGTTTGTCAATTGGGGTGGATTTGGAGTTTGTTTGTTTTTTTTAAATATATATTATATTTACATTTCAGATGTTATCCCCTTTCCCCATTTTTCCCCACCCAGAAATCCCCCATCCCATCCCCCCTCCTCCTGCTTCTATGAGGATGTGCCCCTACCCCTCCCACTCCCATCTCCCCACCTTCGAAATCACACTGGACCAAGGACCTCCTCTCCCACCTTATCAAGTGTCTTTTTCATAGATTATTCTTGTGTTCTGAATAGCGCATTGTTTATTTGCCTTGGAAAATAGAATAATGAGATCCAGATCCATTTGTTTACTTTATATGCATTTGGTGTGGCAGTTTTGGAACACAAGGAAAGCAAGAGTGCTTTGAACATCAAGACAAAAACAATAAGAAATTCCAAAGAACAAAACAGAACTTTCTGGGGAAAAAAAAAAAAAAAAAACCACTTAGTTGGTGGCAATATGGATAGAAAGCCTTTTTGGAAATGTCAATCCCATTATTATCTTTTATAAAATGTATTTTCAAAGCTTGTGTACTAGCATATGTTGTTTGTTGAGCATACTCACTTTCATACGCCCCTACCTGCTATTCTGTCTCTCATCAACCCCCTTTCTTCCCTAATCAATTTTACTTATATGTTCATATCATAATATTTGCATGATTTCATGTATCTATATAAAATCTAGGAACCGCAAGTAAGGGAAAGTTTATAATATATTGCTTTCAGTGATTGGCTTCATTATCTTAATATTATTATCTGCAGGTGCATACAATTGCATGTTGATTTTCTTTGTTTCTCAGAAGTTATTTTGTCTTTTAGGTAAATTTAAACATATGGAGGTATATGAAATTCTTTAAAATTCAAATCATGCAACTTAATTACATCCAATAAATATGCAAACAAAATTCAACTATGGAACTACAATTGCTTACTTAACCTTCAAATCCTGTACATGGCAGAGAATCTAATATATTTTAAGTGTGATTGTATATAGAATATATGAGAAATGTAAGTATACATAGATAAAATGACAGAGTAAATTGTTCATCAAAAACATCATCACACACAAAATCAGAAAATGCACTATCATTATTGGTTAGTTACATTATTAGGATGAAAAGACACTATTACTAAATGTGTTGATTTCTAGGAGGAAAAACTTAATGATGATCAAAAAGACAGAGTCATACTGTTACATGTCATACAGTGGCATTGTATTCTTTTTATATAATGGAAAAGTAAATTAAATTAATGAAATTCTCTTTTAAACATCTATTTTTTTATTTATAGAATGATTATTTAGATCCCGGAGTATGATAAAGGCTGAGATGTAGACACACAGGACCAACTTTAACTATTTTAATTAATGGAAGTTTCCATCTAAGTGTTCTTTCGTATACTTGTTATACAACTGGAATTTCTCCTAGTTAATTCTTAACAGAATACACTAGAGGGAGACCAAGCATCACTTATGTTTCTTCCCCTACAGAATATAAATAATGTATGATAATCATATGATTTCTTAAAGATTTATATTTTCATAAAATTAGATTAAGAACAAATAAATTGCAGAAATAATCCTAAGTCCCACATTTTACTTGATATTTCATGAAGCATTTTATTAAATACTTTTAAATCTGAGTAAAGTTCAAATGTGAAATATGAATTGTTTTCTTCAGAAAAACAGAGCCAATAGGACATGTTTTTTTCAATAAAATTTGTCATACAAAATTGGTTTTTCTATATAGAATCTGCCCTCTGTAAACTGGATATTTTCCAGGAACACCACTGATGTTATTCCCATGAAGTCTGAGGAACATTAAGAGCAGGAGAATGCAGATATCTCCTGCTCAGCAATAAGGCACAGGAGAAGAGTGGTGGGTTCTTCTTTTTCTGTTGGTACTGACTTATTCTGCCCCCTTTGAACTTAGTGATGAAGAAGATGGTGGTGATAACTGTGATGTTGATCTCTCAGGTTGGGAGGAATCTGATTTTCAGAGACAGTGCTTGACCTGGCATTTTTTCCTCCCCTCCCCTTCCTTCCTTCCTTCCTTCCTTCCTTCCTTCCTTCCTTCCTTCCTTCCTTCCTTCCTTCTTTCCTTCCTTCCTTCCTTTCTTTCTTTAAATTATTTACATTCCAGCCATTGCCCCATCTTCTTGGACCCCCTCCAGCAATTTCTCATCTCATTTCTCCTCCCTCTTGCCTCCAAGGGGGTGCCTCCCAACCAGGCCTCCCTCTTCACTGGGGTCTCAAGTCTCTCTAGGATTAACCACATCTTTTCCCACTGAGGCCAGACCAGTCATCTGCTATATATGTGCTGGGGTCCTCAGACCAGCAAGTATACTCCTGGTTGGTGGCTCAGTCTCTGGGAGCTTTGTGGGGTCCAGATTAGTTGACACTGTTAATCTTCCTATGGGGTCCCTCAGCCCTTCAGCTTCTTCAGTTCTTCTCCTAATTCAACCATAAGGGTCCCTGACTCCAGTCCAATGGTTGGGTTTAGGTATTTGCATCTGTCTCAGTCAGCTGCTGGTTGGACCTCTCAGATGACTGCCATGCCAAGCATCTGTAATCACATCATAGTTTAGTGTCCCCCCATGAGATGTATCCCAAGTTGGACCAGCCATTAGAATGTTTTTTCTTCAATCTCTTCTCCATTTTTGTCCCTACAGTTCTTTTAGAAGGGAACAATTCTAGATCGGTAATTTTGACTGTGTGTTGGTAACCCCATCCTTATATTTGAGGTCCTGTCTACCTACTGGAGGTGAACTCTCCTTAATGTTGGGCATTTTGGCTAAGGTCACCCCCACTAAATCCTGAGAATCTCTCACCTCCCTAGAGGTTTCTAGAATATTCTAGAGGGTCCTCCCACATCCCTCCCCACCCCACTCCCCCAGGCTGCTTATTTCCATTTATTCTCCTGGCCCTCTGGGATTCTCTGCAGTTCCCTGCCTTCATACCTGATCTTTTTCTCCTCCTCTTCTCCACTCCCACCCAGGTCCCTTCCTCCCTCTGCCTCCCATGATTATTTTCTTCCCCCTTCTAAGTGGGATTGAAGCATCTTCACTTGGGCCCTTCTGTTTGCTATACTTCTTATGGTCTCTAGTTTAGTTAGTATCCTAGTTTTATGTACTTTTTGGCTAATATGCAGTTATCAGTGAGTACATACCATATGTCTCATTTGGTATCTGGGTTACCTCAGGATGATGTTTTCTAGTGCCTACAAAATTCATGGTGTCCTCATTTTAAATAGCTGAATAGTACTCTGTTGTGTAAATGAACCACATTTTCCGTATCCATTCTCTGGTTGAGGGACATCTGGGTTGTTTCCAGCTTCTGGCTATCACAAGCAAGACCACAATGAACATAGTGGAACACATGCCCCTGTGATATGGTGAGGCATCTTTTGGGTATATGCCCAAGAGTGGTATTGCTGGGTCTTCAAGTAGATCTATTATCAACTTTCTGAGTAATCTCCAGGTTAATTTTCAAAGTGGTTGTACCAATTTACAATCCCACCAGCAATAGAGGAGTATTCCTCTTTCTTCACATCCTCATCAACATGTGCTGTCACCTGAGGCATTCTGATTGGTGTAAGGTAGAGTTTTGATTCCCCTGATCACTAAGGACTTTGAACATTTAAATGCTACTGAGTCATTCGAAATTCCTCTGTTGTGAATTCTGTTTAGCTCTGTGCCCGATTTTTAATTGGATTGTTCGGTGGTTTTGGAGGTTAACTTTGTGAGTTCTTTACATATTTTGGTTATTAGCCCTCTATTGGATGTAGAGTTAGTAAAGATTGCTGATTTGTCCTATTGACAGTGTCTTTTGCCTTACAGAAGCTTTTCATTTTCATGAGGTCCCATTTATCAATTGTTCATCTTAGAACCTAGGCCATTGGTTTTCTGTTCAGGAAATTTCCCCCTGTACCAATGAGTTTGAGGCTATTTCCCATTTTATCTTCTATTAGATTCAGTGTATCTGGTTTTATGTTGAGGTCCTTGATCCACTGAGACCTGAGCTTTGTGCAAGGTGATAAATATGGATCTATTTTCATTCTTCTACACACAGACTGCCAATTAGAGCAGCACCACTTACTGAAGATGCTTTCTTTTATCCGCAGTATATTTTGGCTTCTTTGTCAAAGATTAAGTGTCCACAGATGTGTAGGTTTATTTCTGGGTTTTTGATTGTATTCCATTGATCAACCTGTCTGTGTACCAACACCATACTGTCTTTACCACTACTACTTTGAAATACAGCTTGAGGTCAGAGATGGTGATTTCCCTAGATCTTTTATTGTTGATAATTGTTTTAGCTATCCTGGGTTTTGTGTTTTCCACATGAAGTTGAGAATTGTTCTTTCCATGTCTGTAAAGAATTGTGTTGGAATTTTGATGGGGATCGCATTGAATCTGTAGATTGTTTTTGGTAATATGTTAATCCTACCAATCCATGAACATGAGAGATATGGGAGATCTTTCCATCTTTTGAGGTCTTTTTTGTTTTCTTTCTTCAGAGATTTAAAGTCTTTGTCATACAAACATTTTACTTGTTTGGTAAAAGTTACACCAAGATGTTTTAGACTATTTGTGGCTATTGTGAAGGGTGTTGTTTCCCTAACTTCTTTCTCAGACTATTTACCATTTGTATAGGCTACTGATTTGTTTAATTTTGTATCCCACCACTTGCTGAAGTGGTTTATCAGCTGTAAGAGTTCTCTGGGGGCTGGAGAGATGGCTCAGCGGTTAAGAGCACTGACTGTTCTTCCAGAGGTCCTGAGTTCAATTCCCAGCAACCACATAGTGGCTCACAACCATCTGTAATGGGATCTGAGGACAGCAACAGTGTACTCAAATATATAAAATAAATCTTAAAAAAAAAAAAAAAGAGTTCTCTGTTGAAATTTTGCAGGTTGTTTCTGTATACTATCATATCATCTGCAAATAGTGATACTTAGACTTTTTCCTTTTCAGCTTGTGCCCCCTTGATCTCCTTTTAATGTCTAATTTCTCTAACAAGAACTTCAAGTACTATACTGAATAGATGGAGAGTAGGCAAACTTGTCTTGTCCCTGATTTTAGTGAGATTGCTTCTAGTTTCTCTCCATTTAATTTGATGTTGGCTATTGGCTTGCTATGTATTGCTTTTATTATGTTTAGGTATGTGCCATGAATTCCTGATCTCTCCATGACTTTTAACATGAAGGGGTGTTGTATTTTGTCAAATGCTTTTTCAGCATCTAATGAAATGATCATGTTGCTTTTTTCCTTGAGTTTGTTTATATAGTGTATTACATTGATAGATTTTTGTATATTGAAGCATCCCTGCATTCCTGGAATGAAGCCTATTTGATCATGGTGAATGATGCTTTTGATGTGTTCTTGGATTTGGTTTTCGAGAATTTTATTGAGTATTTTTGCATCAAAGTTCTTGTTCAATGGCCTATCCATTGGTGAGAGTGAGGTGTTAAAGTCTCCCACTTATTAATGTGTGAGGTTGAATGTGTGGTTTGAGGTTTAGTAAACTTTCTTTTACAAATGTAGGTGCCCTTATATTTGAGACATAGATGTTCAAAATTGAGAATTCCTCTTGGTGGATGTTTCCTTTGATGAATATGAAGTGTACTTCCCTATCTCATTTGATAACTTTTGGTTAAAAGTCTATTTTATCAGATATTAGAATGGCAGCTCCAGCTTGTTTCTTGGGACCATTTGCTTGGAAAGCTTTTTTCCAGCATTTTACTCTATTTTTGTCACTGAGGTGTGTTTCTTGCATGCAGCAGAATGATGAATCCTGTTTATATAGCCAGTTTATTATCATGTATCTTTTTATTGGGGAATTGAGTTCATTGATGTTGAGAAATATTCAAGACATGATGGTTAGTCCTTGTTATTTTTGTTGCTGGTGTTATTATATTGTGTAATTCTCTTCTTTGGGGTTTGTGGTGAAATATTTAATTTTTTTGTGTTTTCTTTGGTCTAGTTGCTCTCTCTGCATTGGAGATTTCTTTACAGTATCCTCTGTACAGCTGGATTAGTAGAAAGATATTGATTATATTTGATTTTGTCATGGAATATTTTGGTTTCTCCATCTATGGTAATTGAGAATTTTTCTGGTTATAGTATCCTGGGCTGGGATTTGTGTTCTCTTAGGGTCTGGATGACATCTCTTCAGGATCTTCTGGCTTTTATATCTTTCTTGAGAAGTCTGGTGTAATTCTGACAGGTTAGCATTCATATATTACCTGGCCTTTTTCCCATACAGCTTTTAATATTCTTTCCTGTTCTGTGCAGTTAGCATTTTAATTATTATGTAGTGAGACTATTTTCTTTTCTGGTCCAATCTATTAGGTGTGCTGTATGCTTCTTGTATATTTATGGCCACATCTTTCTTTAGGTTAGAAAAGTTTCCTTTTATGATTTTGTTGAAGATGTTTTCTGTCTCCTTGAGCTGGGTTTCTTAACCCTCTTCTATTCCTATCATTCTTAGGTTTGATGTTTTCACTGTGTCCTGAAATTCCTGAATATTTTGGGTTAGGAGCTTTTTACACTTTGTGTTTTCTTTGATTGACTTGTCAATATTTTCTATGGTATTCTCTATGCCTGAGATTCTCTCTTCTATCTCTTTTATTCTGTTTGGTAATGCTTGTATCTGTAGCTTCTGACCTTTTTCCTAAGTTATACATCCCCAAGTTTTATCTCTATTTGTGTTTTCTTTTTGTTTTTATTTACATTTTTAGTTCTTGAACTATTTTGTTCCAATTCCTTCATCTGTTTGACTGTATTTTCCTGTAATTCTTTGTTTCCTCTTTAAGGGCTTCTACCTGTTTGCTTGTGTTTTCCTGTATTTTATTTTTTGAGAGAAAGTTATTTATATTCTCCATAAAGGCCTTTATCATCTTCATGAGATGGTAGTTTAGGTCATTGTCCTGCTTTTTAGGCATGTTAGGGTATCCAGGAATTGCTGTGGTGGTAGAACTCGGTGGTGACAAATCGCATTGGGTTCTCTTGGTTATGAACTTTTTTTTCTGTCTTTTTTTTTTTTAATTGGATATTTTATTTACATTTCAGATGTGATCCCCTTTCCCCACCCCACCCCACCCCACCCCCGCCCAGGAATTCCCCATCCCATTCCCCCTAGTCCTGCTTCTATGAGGATGTGCCCCCACTCACCCTCCCACTCTCACCTCCCCACCAAGGAATTTCCCCAAGCTGGGGCATCCAGCCTTCACTGTATCAAGGAATTTCTCTCCCATCTATGCCTGACAATGCCATCCTCCCCTACCTATACATGGGTCCCAGGCTGATGGTTTAGACCCTGGGAGCTCTGGTTGGTTGGTATTGTTGCTCTCCCCATGGGGCCAAACCATTTCAGCTTGTGATCTTGAGCTTGCCTCTTGCTAACTGGTTATCTCTGATGTTAACTGGATTTGGTGTTTCTGACTGGAACTGGCCTCCTTTGAGTCAGGTAGAGCTGTGTGACCTGGGTTAGAGCTGATCTCCTAGGAGGCGGGCAATGTCTCTGGTTAGGGTGAGCCTCCTGTGATGTTAGTTAGAGCAGGCCACCTGTGTGCCTGGTTACTTCATACCTCCTGGGAGGCAGGCAGGCTGTGTCCCTGGTTACCGTGGACCTCCTGGGAGGCACACAAAATGCAGGGTGTGGGAGGGTATTGGGTTGGCTGATCTGTCCTGGGTAGGGAATCCAACCAGAAGGCCACCTGGCATTTCTTACCATTGTGAAGTTCTTTTTTCCACCCTTTATCCCTCCTGGTCCCCACCCCCAACACTAGATGAAGAAGGAGGAGGAGGAGGAGGAGGAAAGATAGCTTCCTGAATTGAATTTTGTTTACAAAACAGAATGAAATATTTGTCACTGACAAGAGAAAGAATAATTTAAGCAAAGAAAAGAGCAAAAGCACTGAGTACCCTGTTGATCCTCCCAGCCCTCTGCCTACTTCACAGGCTTTTGCTTCTAAACAAGCTGATGCTTTACATTTCAGACATAATGTGTCTCTATGTCAACTACCGGCATACAGATGCTTATGAAGGATGGAAGAGAGATGGTGTTGGAGTCTCTGGAACTGAATTAAGCAGTTGAGAGTCACCAAGTATGGATGCTGGAAACTAAATTCTGGTCCTTTGTAGAAGCATGTTGCAAGCAAGTGCTTTTAACCCCTAAGGCATTTCTCCAGCCCACAAGATAGCATTTGAGAGAACAAGTTGTAAAAGAGAGAACACTATTACTCAGCTGGAAAGTGAAAGCAATTTTATTTCCTCCTGTTGATTATAAAGAACCATGAAGTGCTTAGAACAGCTTCACTCCATATGAAGAAATAAAGCACATACTCTAACAGAAGTTAGATATTAATAACAGAAGTTAGAAGTTAATAGCTTTCCAATTTAGCTTTTTTTATGTCCACATGTATGTGATAAATATTTTTTTAATTTGATATAAAAATTTAACTCACTTTAAATTTCTTCCTATGTTAGAAGGATTAAGGTATTTTAGGAATAGATGAAGTGCTTGAAGTTCCTGATATTAAGACTCTGGGTAAACATTCTCCGCACCCTAGCCTAGATCCAAGCATGATTACTCTTTTGCAATCTGAAAACAGAAAATGTTAATGTTATACTATTTGAACTCTACTTAAAAATACTTTTGCTGCCAGAATCAACAAGCCTCGGCAAAGAATGTAATGAGCAATTGGGAAAAAATGAGAGACTATTTCAGTAAATGTTTCAGGAGAAGAGGTGGCAGGGAGGTAGAGAGCCTTGAGCTAACACATCTTGTCAAACTGATAAGAAAAGTTTATAGACTAAATACTCAAACAAAATATTTAGATTATCTTTTAATCCTGACTTAACTATTTATTTTGATAGTTCATATCTATACAGATATATACACATTGACCATATCTATCATCCACACATACCCTTCTTACTTCCCAGGACAACCTCCCTCTCACCTTCATGCCTTTCCTCCCTTTTGGCCTATATTACTTTTTGAAAAATTCACTTATTTATTTGTTTACACCCCCAATGCTACCCTCTTCCTGTTCTCCCCTCACAGAGTCCCTCCCCCACCCCCTCTTTTTCTACTCTGAGATGGTGGGTCCTCCATGGTTATCCCCCACCTTTGCGAATCCTCTCCGACTGGGGCTAGACAAGGAAGCCATGGAAATGGAGCTGCATGGCTGCAGACCTCAGTCCAGCCCATGTATGCTCTTCGGTTGGTGGCTCAGTCTATGAGAGATCTCAGGTTAGTTGACTCTGTTGGTCTTCCTGTGGAGTTTCAATTCCTTTCAGGTGTCGCCATCCTTCCTTCAACCCTCCCATGAGTGTCCTCAACCTCCATCCAATGTTTGCTCTCTGCATCTGTTTCAGTCAGATGCTGGGTGGAGCCTCTCAGAAGACAGTTGTGCTAGGCTCTTATCTGCCTGCATAACAGAGTATCATTAATAGCATCAGAGATTGGTGCTTGCCCATGGGATGGGTCTCAAGGGGGGGGGGTGTTAATGGTTGGCTGTTCCTTCAGTCTCTGCTTCATCTCTGTCATTCTTTCTAGACAGCACAAATTTGGGGTCAAAGGTTTTGTGGGTTGGTTGGTTGGTGTCCTTATCACTCCACTGGGGGTCCTACCTGGCTACAGAAGGTGGCCTCTTAGGATTTTATGTCCCCATAGTTAAGCAACTTGGCTAAGATCATCCACATTGACTCCTGGGAGCCTCCCCCAACCCAGGTCACTGGGACTTCCTAGAGATTCCGCCCATGCCCCTATCCCTGAGTCATTGCTGTCCTGACAGGAAATTCTCTCCTGTACCAATGCATTCAAGGCTATTTCCCACTTTCTCTTCTATTGGATTCAGTGTATCCAGTTTTATGTTGAGGTTCTTGATCCACTTGAACTTGAGCTTTGTACAGGGTGATAAAGATGGTTCTGTTTGCACTCTTCTACATGCAGGAAGAACAGGTTTATTTTTTTTTTAACATACAAAGTCCAATCAGTGCTGCCTGTTGGAATGTTGAATGATTTTATTGGCTTGATCCATAAGGATTTTTTAATACATTCATAGTTTTGGTTAATCAACCCTCTAACCATTACTTTTTGTGGTCACACTTGCCTCATCTCTGTTTAAGACTTTAACCACTAATGTGTATACATATGTGTGTGTGTGTATGTGTGTGTGTGTCTGTTTGTGTATGTATATTTATACATATATATATTTACTTTTTGTTAATCAAATGAAATGGCTTTTATTTTAAAGAAACAAATAAAACAAAGCTACTGCTTAAAGTTCTAACTAGCTTTCACTGCTAACTTTGTAGCCATGAGAATTAATTTTAGGTAAATATTTTTGTTTTGAATGCTCCTGTTTCAAGTCACATATTGTGACATGTAAATAATTTTTCCTACGAATCTCATAATATGTATTGCAGTATTATTTTCTTTATTATGTAATCTCTGATATGTACAGTTTTTGATTCATATACCTAATCAGCGTAGTTCTTGACATGTTAGCTAGAACGATAAGACAAGTGCAAGGGATCAAAGGAAGGGAACTTTAAAGGAAGAAATCAAAGTCCCTTGGTTTGCAGATGAAGTGATAGTATACATAAGTGATCCTAAATAGTCTACTCCAAACTCCTCCAGCTGATAAACACTCTACAACGGAGCTGGGTACAAAATTAACTCACAAGACAAATAACTCTCCTATATACAAAACAAACAAACAAACATCCTGAAAAAGAAATTAGGAAAATACAGGGTGGCAGTGGCACACACCTTTAATCGAAGTACCTGGAAAGCAGAGGAAGGTGGATATCTCAGTTCCAGGCCAGTCTGGACTACAGAGCAAGTTCCAGGACAGTCAGGGCTACATGGAGAAACCTTGTGTAGAGAAACAAGACAAAAAATTCAGGAAAACAGTACCTTTCACAATAGTGTCAAATAGTATTAAAAAAATATCTTGGGGAATTGCAAACCAAGCAAGTGAAAGACCCATATGATGAAAAATTTTGAAGATCTTGATTGAGGTCTTTGAAATATGGGTAAAGACAACTAAAATTAAGGACCATTTGAGGGCTGGTATGCAAACCAAATAGAAGCTTCCTAAAATATATGCATATGTGAAGTCGAGCTAATGAAATCATCAAATACTGAGAAAGACCAACTCCCAACTTGCCATTTGTTGTCACCAAAATAAGCTTCCACTGCTGGAATTGGGTTACATCTAATTGAGTTGTTGGCCAACAGGGTTCCATAGAAATCCCCCAAACAACCCAAGCTGTTGCCAAGACTGGTTGGCAACACACGTTGTGGAAGTTGCTCGACAAACTGTCGACAAGTTCTGTTGATAAAGATAATACCTAAGCAGCACACTAAACATGAAGAAGTCTAGCTGGTGCCCACATAGAGCCTTCATCCCTAGATGTTTTTGTCTTTGGTACAGAGAGGTAATCTGCATGTTGCTAAAAGAAAAACAGACACTAACCCAGCCAAAAACCCTGTGAACTTCAGTGTGTCCTCCCTACAAGATAAGCTAGGACAATGGTGGCACAAGAGTGGGAATAAGTAACCAATATCCAACTTGACTCAATGTCCACTCTGTGATAGAATCCATACCGAACAGTGCTTGGGTGGCCAAGAACCAGAGACTAGATAGCCCATGAACCTGAGGTAAACCCAAATAAAACTGGTCTAGAAAATGTAGCAATAAAATGATTCCTGATGACATTCTGCTATGATCATAGATCAGTGCCCTTCTCCTCCAGCATGAGAGAAGCTTTCTCCTCCAGAAGATGGGAAAAAATACAGAGACTCACAGCCAGACATTATGCAAATAGTGAGAGACCTTGAAACACTCATCCCCGAATGAGATTTCTCTATTAAATCCCTTTGCTTAGGGCTCAGTTGATGAGAGGCAGAGTGTAAAAGCCGGAAGGGATGGAGAACACCAAGAAAAAAATGCCTTCTAAATCAACACAATCAAAGATTGTATGAACTAACAAAGACAGAAGCAGCATGCATGGGCCCTGCATGTGTCTTCAGCAAGTCCTCTGAGAATATATTATGGGTTCCAGTTCAGTGTTTTTAATGGGATCTCTGCATGTGCAAATGAGGAGGTCTCTGATTCTTGTGCCTTCTGTTGGTCTCTTTTTCTTCTGTTTGCTTGTCTTCTCCAATTCCATTGTGATAGATTTTGCTTTGTCTTATTATGTTTTGTTATTATTCCATAGAATCATATTATTTTCTAATGAAGGAGTGGATCTAAACAGGTGTTGAGGTGGGGAAGAATTGGGAGGGGAAACTGTGGGTAGGATATATTATGTAAAAAATAAATCTGTTTCTAATATATAATAAAAAATGTGGAATTCAAGTGAAAAAAAATTGTAATAAGATCATTTTCTTTAACTCTTAAAAAAAGAATGAGACTGATAATAGGTTGTAAGAATTGTGTGAAATTATGTAGGGTATGGCATACATGACGTTATATATACTTTAGCCATTATGTATTAAATAAAATCTCATTGCTTAAAAAAAGTTTAAAAGGAATGCAATTTATTCATATTTATTCATCATTTTAGCAAATATTTACTGTCATGAACTGAAATTCACCAATCATAATGGACCTAAATAAGTGGAGAAGTCTTGTCAATCATGATTGAATAGAGAGCTGGTATATTACATACAGTCAACCAGTAATGAAAAATCTAGGAGCAAAAGGTTATAATGCAAAGTATCATCACACATTACAGCAAACTTTGTCCATCTAATGCCCAGACAAAAGCTGCTCATAGGCCATAATAGCATGTAATAACATCGCAACACATCTCTTCCTAGCACTTGGAAAGCTGAGGGATGAGAACAGTGAGTCAAGGATGGTCTCAGTAATTTTAGGATAATAAGATGCTGTCAAACAAGCAAGCAAAAACGAATGGTGGACACTTCACCATCCTAATTGCATGCATGCATGTGTGTGTTCGTACATGCTTCTGTGTGTGTGTGTGTGTGTGTGTGTGCATGCTTTTGTGTGTGTGTGTGCGCGCGTGCACATACGTGTTTGGTAATAGTTACCAGACCACTTTCTTGTGAAAGTTAACAGTAAGTTCAGTCATTAGCGTAGGAGAAAAATGTGTGAGGATGTAGCCTTCTTAAAGACTGTGTTCAATCCACCTGAGTCTGGGTAACTAGCTAGTCAGTTAGCCATTGCTCGATGACTTCAATTTCATTGGGGTGCAATGCCCTCCCAGCTTGGCTCTACACTTTATGACAAGGACAGCTCTTTAGCGAAAAGGCAGCCATTGATCATTAATCAAAACTGAGGTTACACCTTTGAGTCAGGGGCATTAGAGGCGATAATAACCTTGACTACTAAAGGTAATTGATTCTCATAATAACAGAGGCATTCTCACTATCAAAAAATTTCAACTAATTTTCAAAACTTGAAAATTATTCTAATTTAGTTTTGAAAATTGATGTTTGTTCAATAAGTTATGGGTAAATTAAATTTCTGTAACAATGTCTATTATCTAGAATTCTTTCTTGTGTTGATACTCATGTATTCAGAGCACATAGATAAAGATTTTTTTATTTCTGCTTTGTTTATCTTTTAGCTCCTAAGAAACACAAATATACATGGGCTCAAGGAATCTCAGGTTTCTTAGAAACAACAAACAACTGATTCATGTGATCTAAAACAGGCAATGTGCCAAATGCTTACTTGCGGTATACTTCTAAATCAGAAATAAGTAAATAGAGCAGGGTATTGTTATGGTAAAATGCAGCCGACAAGTTTCTTACAACCATGGGCTTCAGATGGTAACATTTGTGTAGCTATTTAATGGCATATGCTTTTATTTAAATATAGACTTTTCACTTTCACTTATTCTAATCTGAAGCAAATCCAAGTAATCATTTATATTAGAAATTCTCATATGTTTTTAGGGTGAATTTTCACATATTCATTTCTATTAAAAAAACAGCTACTAAAACTATGTTATTTAAGAGTTGTCCTTTTTAGCCGGGCGGAGGTGGCACACACCTTTAATCCCAGCATTTGGGAGGTAGAGGCAGGCAGATTTCTGAGTTCGAGGCTAGCCTGGTCTACAGAGTGAGTTCTAGGACAGCCAGGGCTACACAGAGAAACCCTGTCTCGAAAAAAAACAAAAACAAAAACAAAATAAAAAGAGTTGTCCTTTTTACAAAAGAGTCACAGATTTTTAAAATCACAAAGACATGCCTGTTTATTTAAATGGTTTAACTACAGAGAGCTTTGCTTCTTTGGCATTAGTTTAAAAAAAAAGACCCACCATCATCCATCAGCACCATCATCATCAGCACCATCATCATCAGCACCATCATCATCAGCACCACCATCATCAGCACCATCATCCATCAGCACCGTCATCCATCAGCACCATCATCATCAGCACCATCAGCAGCAGCACCATCATCATCAGCACCATCAGCAGCAGCACCATCATCCATCAGCACCGTCATCATCAGCACCATCAGCAGCAGCACCATCAGCAGCAGCACCATCACTTAATCCTTCTGACAAGCAAGTTTTATAGGCTATAGAAAGACATTATGATTAATAATAGCACATAAAGAGGAGTGTGTAGATTTTTCTCTTTTTCCCTGTTTCCTTTTTATATTGGTAGTAAAAGAATATTTAAAAACTTTTCTAAAAGACAGGGAACAAAGTGAGATAAAGTCAAGATTCACAATTTCAAATCAGTTTGGGTATTGGTACCTATTCAAGTGGTTACTTAACCACCAATATTAAAAAAACACTAGAAAATATGTTATTATTTCCTTCATTTTCTTTTTTTTCAATTGGACATTTTATTATTTACATTTCAAATAATATCCCCTTTCCTGGTTTCCATTCTGAAAACCCCCTATCCCATCCTCCCACCCCCCACTTCTATGAGGGTACTCCCCGACCCCATGCACCCACTCCCCCTCATGGGCGTAGCATTCCTCTACATGGGAGCATCGAGCCTTCACAGGACCAAGGGCCTCCCCTCCCATTGATTCCAGATAAGGCCATCCTGTGCTACATATGGAGCTGGAGCTATTGGCTCCACCATGTGCATTCTTGGTTGGTGGTTTAAGTCCCTGGGAACTCTGGGGTTGGTTGATATTGTTGTTCTTCCTATGAGGTTGCAACTTCCTTCAGCTCTTTCAGTAATTCTCCTAACTCTGTCATTGAGGTTCCTGAACTCAGTCCTATGGTTGGCTGCCAGCATCAACATCTGTATTGGTCAGGCTTGGAGCCTCTCAGGAGACAGCTATATCGGGCTTCTGTCAGCAAGCACTTCTTGACATCAACAATACTGTCTGGGTTTGGTGTCTGCAAATAGGTTGGATCCCCGGGTAGGACAGTCTCTGGATGTTCTTTCCTTCAGTCTCTGCTCCACTCTTTGTCTCTGTATTTCCTTTAAATAGGAGGAATTTGAGGTTAAATATTTTCAGATGAATGGGAGGCTTCATCCCTCAAATAGGGGTTGTGCCAAACCTCTGGATATGGTCTCTACGGGTTCTTTCTCCCCTTTGCTGGGTATTTCAGCTAATGTCATCCCTATTGTGTCCTGGGAGATTCTTGCTTTCCTGGCATCTGGGACTTTTGGGTAGCTAACCCCAGTTCCCCATCCTCCATTGCTACACACCTCTCTTCAATTTCCTGACCATCTGTTAAGTCTCCCATGTCTCTTTCCCTGCCTGATGGTACCCCCTTTCCCCTCCCATCCTCACTTCCCCTCAAGTTCTACCTACCCTATACCTTCTATAATTATTTTGATCCCCCTTCTAAGCAGGACTGAAGCATCCGCACTTTGGTCTTCTTTCTTCTTGAGCTTCATGTGGTCTGTGAACTGTATTGTGGGTACTCTGCGCTTCTTGTCTAATATCAGTGTTTACAGACTATGTGTGTTCTTTTGTGACTGGGTGCCTTACTCAGGATGATATTTTCTAGTTTTCATCCATTTGCCTAAGAATTTCATGAATTCATTGTTTTTAATAGGTGAGAAGTACTCCATTGTGTAAATGTACCACATTTTCTGTATCCATTTCTCTGTTGAGGGATATCTGGGTTCTTTCCACCTTCTGGCTATTACATATAAGACTGCTATGAACATAGTGGAGCATATGTCCTTGTTATATGTTGAAGCACCTTTTGGGTATGTACCCAGGAGTGGTATAGCTGGGTTCTCATGTAGTGCTATGTCCAATTTTCTGAGGAACCTCCAGACTGATTTCCGGAGTGGTGGTGGTACCAGCTTACAATCCCACCAGTAATGAAGGAATATTCCTCTTTCTCCACATCCATGCCAGCATTTGCTATCACCTGAGTTTTTGATCTTAGCCATTCTGACTGGTGTGAGGTGGAATCTCAGTGTTGTTTTGATTTACATTTCCCTGATGACTAAGGATGTTTTCTTTAGGTGCTTCTTGGCCATTCAATATTCCTCAGTTGAGAATTTTTTGTTGAGCTCTGTACCACATTGTTAATAGGATTATTTGGTTCTCTGGAGTCTAGCTTCTTGAGTTCTTTGTATATATTGGATATTAGGCCTCTATCAGATGTAGGGTTGGTAAAGATCTTTTCCCAATCTCTTGGTTGCCATTTTGTCCCATTGACAGTGTCCTTGTGTTACTCAAGCTTTTTTTTTTTTTTTTTTTTTTTCTGTATAAGGTCCCATTTGTCAGTTGTTGATCTTAGAACAATAAGCCATTATTGTTCTGTTCAGGAAATTTGCTCCAGTGCCCCTGTACCAATGTGTTTGAGGCTCTTCCCAACTTTCTCTTCTATTAAATTCAGTGTATCTGGTTTTATGTAGAGGTCCTTGATCCACTTGGACTTGAGCTTTGTACAAGGAGATAAGAATGAATCAATTTGCATTCTTCTACATGTTGACCACCAGTTGAACCAGCACCATTTGTTAAAAATGCTCTCTTTTTTCCACTGGATGGTTTTAGCTTCTTTGTCAAAGATCAAGTGACCATAGGTGTGTGGGTTCATTTCTTGGTCTTCAATTCTATTCCATTGATCTTCATGCCTGTTTCTGTACCAATACTATGTAGTCTTTATCACTATTGCTCTGTAGTACAACTTGAGGTCAGGAATGGTGATTGCCCCAGAGTTTTTTATTGCTGAGAATAGTTTTCAGTATACTAGGTTTTTGGTTATTCCAAATGAATTTGAGAATTGTTCTTCCTAATTCTATGAAGAATTGAGTTGGAATTTTGATGGGGATTGAATCTGTTGATTGCTTTTTTACTATATTGAATCTGTTGATTGACCATTTTTACTATATTAATCCTGCCAGTTGATTAGCATAGAAGATCTTACTATCTTCTGAGGTTTTCTTCGACTTCTTTCTTCAGAGACTTGAAGTTCTTGCCATACAGCTCTTTCACTTGTCTGGTTAGACCAATATATTTTATATTATTTGTGACTATTATGAAGGGGTTCATTTCTGTAATTTCTTTCTCACCCCATTAATCCTTTGAATAAAGGCAGGCTACTCATTGTTTGAATTAATTTTCTATCCAGCCACTTTGCTGAAGTTGTTTATCTGCTGAAGGAGTTCTCTGGTGGATTTTTTGGGGGTCACTTAAGTATACTATCATCTGCAAATTGTGATATTTTGACTTCTTTTCCTATTTGTATCCCTTGATCTCCTTTTGTTGTCTAATTGTTCTAGCGAGAACTTCAATTGCTATGTTGAGTAGACAGAGAGAAAGTGGGCAGCCTTGTCTAGTCCCTGATTTTAGTGAGACTAAAGCCTTGAATTCCTGATCTTTCCAAGACTTTTTGTTTGTTTGTTTGTTTTTTGTTTTTTTCGAGACAGGGTTTCTCTGTATAGCTTTGGCTGTCCTGGAACTCACTCTGTAGACCAGGCTGGCCTCGAACTCAGAAATCTGCCTTCCTCTGCCTCCCAAGTGCTGGGATTAAAGGCGTGCGCCACCACTGCCCGGCTTTCCAAGACTTTTAACATGACAGGATGTTGAATTTTGTCAAATGCTTTTTCAGCATCTAATGAAATGATCATGTGTTTTTTTTTCCTTTGAGTTTGTTTATGTAGTGAATTATGTTGATGGATTTCCATGTATTGAACCACCCTGCATCCTTGAAATAAAGCCTACTTGATCATGGTGAATGATCGTTTTGATGTGTTCTTGATTCTGTTTATGAGAATCTTGTTGAGTATATTTGCATTGATATTCATAAGAGAGATTGGTCTGAAGTTCTTTTTCCTTGTTGGATCTTTGTGTAGTTTTGGTATTAGCGTAACTGTGGCTTTATAGAATGAATTGGACAGTGTTCCTTCTGTTTCTATTTTGTGCAATAGTTTGAAGAGTATTGGTATTAGGTGTCGCACCCCACTCGACCAGCAAGGAAGACGCGAACAACCGAATCCTTCTCAACAGCCTTTATTGCAGAAGCGCTTCATCATTCTTGCAGGGGACCCCGAACACCCTGAGCAAGCTGCTTATATACATAGCCCTGGTAGTGGTGGTGGGGGATGCACATGGAGGTGCTCGATTGGTCGGAATTGCAGTGCTTCATTAACATATCCCGCTTGGGAGGGGTTGGTGCCAAACTGAGTTGGCCCAAGGGTGATCGAATGCGCAGTGCACTTGTTTACCAGTAGATCATACCAGAAGCGGGCGCCATCTTGACCAGCCGAGTCGGGTCAGCAACCTACAATTAGGTCTTCTTTTAATGTTTGATATAATTGTGCACTAAAACCATCTGGAACTGGGTGTTTTTGTGGTTGGGAGACTTTTAATGAGTGCTTCTATTTCCTAAGGATTTTGGGACCTTTGATGGTTTATATGATCCTGATTTAACTTTGTAACCTATTTAGAAATTTATTCATTTCATCTAGATTTTCCAGTTTGGTTGAGTATATGCTTTTGTAGTATGATCTGATGATTATTTGAATTTCTTTATTTTATGTTGTTATGTCCCGCTTTTCATTTTTGATTTTGCTAATTTGGATACTGTCTCTATGCTTTCTGGTTAGTCTGGCTAAGGGTTTATCTATCTTATTGATTTTCTCAAAGAACCTTCTCCTGGTTATTTTATTATTATTATTCTTTGTATAGTTCTCTTTGTTTCTACTTGGTTGATTTCAGCCTTGAGTTTGAGCATTTCTTGCCATCTACTCCTCTTGGGAATACTTGCCTTTTTTTTGTCCTAGAGCTTTCAGATGCGCTGTCAAGCTGCTAGTGTATGCTGTCTCCAGTTTTTTTTTTTTTTTTTTTTTTTTTTGAGGCACTCAGAGGTATGAGTTTTCCTCTTAGCACTGCTTTCACTGTGTTCCATAAGTTTGGATATGTTGTGTCTTCATTTTTATTAAATTCTAAAAAGTCTTTAATTTATTACTTTATTTCTTCTATGACTAAGTTATCATTGAGTAGAATATTGTTCAGCTTCCATGTGTATGTGGGCTTTCTGTTATTTTTTAGTTATTGAAGACCAGCCTTAGTCTGTGGTGATCTGATAGGATGCATTGGATTATTTCAGTCTTCTTGTATTTATCAAGGCTTGTTCTATGACCAATTATATGGTTTATTGTGGAGAAGGTACCATGAGGTGCCAAGAAGAAGGTATATTCTTTTTTTTTTTTTTTTTTTTTTTTTTTTTTTAGAATGAGGTATTCTATAAATATCTGTTAAATCCATTTGATTTATAACTTCTGTTAGTTTGACTGAGTTTCTGTTTAGTTTCTGTTTCCATGATTTGTCCAATGGTGAGAATGGGGTGTTGAAGCCCCCTACTATTATTGTATGAGAATTAATGTGTGCTTTGAGTTTTAGTACAGTTTCTTTTATGAATGTGGGTGCCTTTGCATTTGGAGCATAGATGTTCATTATTGAGAGTTCATCTTGGTAGATTTTTCCTTTGATAAGTTTGAAGTGTCCTTCCTCATTTTTTTTTTTTTTGATAACTTTTGGTAGAAAGTCAATTTTATTCGATATTGGAATGGTTACTCCAGCTTATTTCCTGGAAACATTTGCTTGGATTTTTTCCAGCCATTTACTTCAAGGTAGTGTTTGTGTTTGTCACTGAGGTGCATTTCCTATATTCAGCAAAATGCTGGGTCCTGTTTACGTATCCAGTCTGCTAGTCTATGTCTTTTTATTGGGGAATTGAGTCCCTTGGTGTTAAGAGATATTAAGGACCAGTGATTGTTGCTTCCTGTTATTTTTATTATTAGAGGTGAAATTATGTTTCTGTGGCTATCTTCTTTTGGGTTTGTTGAAAGAAGATTAATTTCTTGCTTTTTCTAGGGTATAGTTTCCCTCCTTGTGTTGGATTTTTCTATCTATTAATCTTTGTAGGTCTGGACTTGTGAAAAAATATTGTTCCAATTTAATTTTGTCATGGAATATCTTGGTATCTCCATCATGGTAATTGGGAGTTTTGCTGGGTATATCAGCCTAGGCTGGCATTTGTGTTCTCTTAGAGTCTATATGACCTCTACCCAGGATCTTCTGGCTTTTAGAGTATCTAGTGAGAAGTCTGGTATAATTCTGATAGGTATGCCTTTATATGTTACTTGACCTTTTTCCCTTAATGATTTTAATATTCTTTGTTTTGTGCATTTGATGTTTTGATTATTATATGATGAGAAGAATTTCTTTTCTGGTCCCATCTATTTGGTGTTCTGCAGGCTTCTTGTATGTTCATAGGCATCTCTTTCTTTAGATTAGGGGAGTTTTCTTTTAAACTTTTGTTGGATACATTTAATGGTCCTTTAAGTTGGGAATCTTCACTCTCTTCTATACCTGTTATCCTTAGGTTTGGACATCTCATTGTTTCCTGGATTTCCTGGATGTTTTGGGTTAGGAGCTTTTTGCATCTTGCATTTTCTTTGACTGTTGTGTCATTGTTTTTTATGGTATCTTCTGCACCTGAGACTCTCTGTTTTATCTCTTCTATCCTGTTGGTGATGCTTGCGTCTATGATTCTTGATCTCTTTTCTAGGTTTTGTATTTCCAGGGTTGTCTCCCTTTGTGATTTCTTTATTGTTTTTTATTGAGGACCGCACTGCCCCACACTTTGGGGCTACTATGTTGCTGTCCACACTGCCCCATGCTTTGGGGCTAAGTGCTCTGGTCAAGAGAGAGAGTGGGGATGGAGGGGCAAGAGACTCAAAGAATGGAGACAAGACAGGGTATGTGGCCAAGTCTCACTTACCGTCTCCCATAGATTATATTCACCTTCTACTATTGTGTTCCGAGCCCCTCCAAGTCCCCTTCACCCACGAAAAAGGACACGTGAGGCAGTGTTCGGGTGGTTACCACAGTGAGGCTTTACTTCTTGTATAAGCAGAAGAGGAAACGACGGAAAGCCCGGAAGAGGCACAGCTTAAATACACCCTAGAGTGACGTGTTCACTTCTGATTGGCTGTTCACTCATTACCCATAATACGACCCGGGATGGGCAGTGACTTTTGGAGCGCTTTTTGCCTTTTGTTTACTAGTGGGAGGACAGGATGCCTGCGCCATCTTGGAATGGTGGAATGTATCACTGCTAACCGTGGCTTCCTACACTATTGACCTCCTATTGACATATTACAAGGAAATTCTGGGTATTTATAAGCACAAGCAGGAAAACACAGGTGAAGACATTTTACCACAGGCACCATGCAGCTGGGGTCACTAAACAGTAAAACAAGCTATGTGGGATAAACAAGATGTTTGTCAGAGTGTGCTTCAGCTGTTGTAGGCTGTTGAAAAACAAGTCTCTATCAGCGTATATAGTTTGAGATGGCTGCAAAGTTGATAGCTGCTTTCTAGCCACTTTCTGCTTAAAGTCGGCTCCCAAGAGGCCCCCCCCCTTTTAAATTTTTTTCAAAAGGGAAGGCTGGGAAAACTTACAGAAACCTTGCCTGCCTTAGGTCAGAACAAAGGACCCCAGCCTCCCTTTCCCATCCTTGGATACTCAACAGCCATTGGTTGAGCTCCTGTCTTAGGATGGTGAGGCCTTCCTTTTTAGGGGCAAGGGTCTCGATATGTTCTCTTACCCATCATTGACTATCTGGCTTAGCTTGTAAGTTAGGGGTTAATCCTCGTCAGTCTTGATGACAGAGGTTTCAGAGTCCCCTACTTCCAACCTGTAATAGGAACCTGTATGGGTTTCATTTGAATAGCATCTATCTGTTGCTGTACAAAAGCCATCAGTTTGCTGAACAACATGAACCCTTGAGACAAGAGACTTAACAATGCCTGAATAGTCAGTATAAAAACAACACTCTTTTTTAAGGGCAGCACACAACTCCCCTGTTGGAGAAGTAAAAGGTCTAAGCCTTGTACCCACAAATTTTCTATAGAAGAAATTATACCAATGAAATCCTTGAATTTACATCAGCTTAGGAACAATTATACAGATTTCTACCAATAGTTTATGGCTGTGTAATTGATTTTAGCTTTTCTTCCCTGCTCCAATAAAACCATTACTTTTCCCTAGAAAGAAAGCCTAATATTAACCACTTCAGTCCCCAAGTCCAAGGAATTGGGGTGCCAACTCTTCATTAACTTCTTCAAGCTGAATATGAGATATTAGAAGAGAGGTGAGGGGAAGGGTAAATGGATAAGCCTCTGATGTCTGTCTTAACTGCATCCAGCTGGAAGTCCAGGGCATCAGTGAACATGCAGGTGATAAGAAGATTCATTCACCAAAGCTGTGTATTCTGTAATATACAAATCTCAAAACAAATTTTAGTATCAAGATAATTATTTTGTTGGATTCTCTGGAATCTAGTCTTCTGGTGGCCTACTTCTGTCATGTCTGATCCATATGATTCTGGAAGATATAACTTCTACCTTAATGACCTCTTCAGAAAACACATAGAAAAACCTTTTTTCCCAAATCAGCCTTTCCTTAAGCCAGTAACCAGAAAAACCTTTACATTGAGTTTTGATCCAGAGGAAAAATATAACTACACAACTCAGAATCACACCCATTTTGAAAGTTAAATCAATTTAATACAACTGATTAACACTATCTTTCTGTTCAGTTCTCTGCCTAAAGCAGCCTTCTATTTATTTATTTGTCTGTTTATCTGTTTGGCTCTCTTGACTTAGAGCAGCCTGCAATTTACTCCTTGCATCTTTAAAGCCTTTTCATCTGTTTCTGCTCACTTATTTCTTGCCCCATTTTCATTACTATAACTTACTGGTCTCACTGCAATCACCTTTGTTTCACTTCTGAATTCAGCCAGCTCTGTCAGTCGACTGGTTCTCCAGTGCAGGAGCAAGGATGGCCGCTTACAATTCCTGTGGTGTCCTTCACTGTATCCCGCTTACTGGACCTTCACACTGGGCACCACTAGTGTTGACAACTGCTCCACGCTTGGGGGCCAAAATGTTGAGGACCACTCTGCCCCACTCTGGGGATCAGAATGTCCCAGACTGCTCTGCTCCTCTGGTCAGGGTCTAGCAAGAGAGAGAATGAGGGAAGAAGGGGAAGAGACATGAAGAATAGAGACAAAGCAGAGGGTCTGTAGTCAAGTCTCGTTTACTGTCTCCCATAAACTATATTCACTTTCTACTATTGACCTCCTATTGATGTATTACAAGAAAATTCTGAGTATTTATAAGCACAAGCAGGAAAACACAGGTGAAGACATTTTACCACAGGCACCATGCAGCTGGGGTCACTAAACAGTAAAACAAGCTATGTGGGATAAACAAGATGTTTGTCAGAGTGTGCTTCAGCTGTTGTAGGCTGTTGAAAAACAAGTCTTTCATCAGGGTATATGGTTCAAGATGGCTGCAAAGATGACAGCTGCTTTCTAGCCGCTTTCTGCTTAAAGTCGGCTCCCAACAGTTTTTATTTCCATGTTTAGATCCTGGATGGATTTGTTCGATTCCTTTGCCGGTTTGCTTGGGTTTTCTGTATTTTTAAAGGGATTTGTGTGTTTCCTCTTTAAGGGCTTCTACATGTTTACCTGTGTTCTCTTGTATTTCTTTAAGGGAGTTATTTATGTCCTTCTTAAAGTTCTCTATCATCATGAAATGTGACTTTAAATCCTAATCTTATTTTTCCAGTGTATTGGGGGTATCTTGGGCTTGCTGTGATGGTAGAACTGGGTTTTGATGATGTCTAGTAGCCTTGGTTTCTGCTGCTTATGTTCTTATGCTTGCCTGTCACCATCTGGTTATCTCTGGTGTTAGCTGGTCTTGCTGTCTCTGACTGGAGCTTGTCCCTCCTGTAAGCCTGTAAGCCTGTGAGCCTGTGATCAGGCTTTTTCCAAAGTCTTCCATAAGACTTTGAGAGTTCCCTCTAATGTTTGACTGTTTACATTAGCTTCTGGGTAGAGCTTCTCAGCAGACACAGTTATGCTAGGCTCCTATCTGCAAGCATATCAGAGAATGCTTGTTATGATTCATTAGAATCATTAATCATGTTAGGGGTTGGCTTTTTCACAAGGGATGGTTCTCAAGTTGCAGTAGTTATTGTTAGGTCCCTAAGTCTCTCCACCATCTTTATCTCTGAGCATTTTGGTTCAAAGGTCTTATGGTTTTCCCACTCCCCCCAGTGGAAGTCCCACCTGGATACAAATAGTATTCACTTCAGTCTCCATATCCTCTGCTTGTAGGACTCTCAGCAAGGGTCATCCCCTTTGAGTTCCTGCATTCTTCTTTGTTCCAGGTTTTCAGCTCATTCCAGAGAGATGCCTTAATCTCTTAAATTCAGTTCTCATTACTAGTCTTCTCCCACATCCCCTCTCCCTACACCTGATCCCCATTCTTGGTTTGTCAGCTGCTCACCAATCTCCCATCCAACACACTCTCTTCATCCAATGACTATTTTGTTTCCCCTTCGGAGTGAGAGTCATGCATCCTTCCTTTGGCCCTCCTTTCAATTCTTTAATCCCAGAGTTTGGGAGACAGAAGCAAATGCATCTCTGAGAGTTAGAGGACAGATCTACTTATTGAATTATAGGGCTACATTATTAGAATCTGTCAGAAAGAAAGAAAGAAAGAAAGAAAGAAAGAAAGAAAGAAAGAAAGCAAACAAGCAAAAGAAAAAGAAAAGAAAGTTTGCTAAAATTCTCATGAATCCTTTCCCATTTGAGTAGTAAATTGAAAAAAATGTGACTTAATTTTTTTAACTGCTTTCATCTTATTCATTTAATTTACCCAACTTTTTATTTCACCAGGAGCGATATCTACTCCCTCTGAGTACTTCTTTTTATTTTACTTTTAGTTTTACATACATTACAGTCCCCACTCCTCTCACCCCCACTCCCTTCTCTCCTAGTTTTAATCCTCCCCATTTTCCCTTCAAAATAAAAAACATTCCATATCAAACAAACATGGCCTATCAAGTTGCAGCAATACTAAGCACACCCCTTATATCAAAGCTGGGTGAGGCAACCTAGTAGGAGGAAAAGGGTTCCAATCACAGGCAATCATCAAAGATACCCTTCTCCCACTGTTGGTAATCCCAGAAGAACACTGAGCTCTACTCTAGAGCGTATATGCAGAGGACCTGCCTTGGATTCATATAGGGTCCATGATTGTAGCTTTAGTCTGGTACTTCTTGGTAAATAATTTTTGTCTGAGTTTACTTCCCCTTTTTGGAGAACATTTTAGAAAGCATTAGTTTTTTTTATATATGGAGAAAACTAAGATTGGATTTTGTGTGCATGTCACACACAAAGGCCTCCTAATAGAGTAAAAGCCAAATGAATTATTAAATGTAAAAATTCTAACACTAATAAATAAATATGTGTATAATAAAAATGTGTAGAAAGACTCATTCTTATCCTGCAGGCCAATATAAAATTTAACATAAACAAAAATGTGAAGCTCATGAAGAAAATATACAATAGTTTCCTTTATTCATGATTCCCCCCCATTATTAACTGTCATCAACTGAGGTCCAGAATATTAAAATGGAATACTGTAAAAATGAAAGGTACATTTTTATAAATTTTGAATTTTACACTTTCCTTGTTTAATACTTTGAACCTAATACTGCTCTTCTCTGTTCTGACCAGGGTGTCACTCACTCTCTCTTAATTACTCCATCCTGCAGGTGACATGCACTAGTTAGTCACTCAGTAAGTAGCCTTTATCATTGTGATGCATCACTGTCATGGCATTAAAATGTTGATGTTTAAGCAATTCTTATTTTATTTAATTGTAGAATAAGAGTAGTAAATATGGTAATTTCATTAGCGTATATTGCAAGAATTGATCTATTGTTACCATTATTGTTACTCTTTCATTGAGTCCAATTATAAAATAAATTGATGATGGGTAAAGAAAAGAATACAGAGTCTTGGGGTTCTGTATTATCTGTGCTTTCAGGTGTCCACTGAAATCTTGAAACATACCTTCTATGCATAAAGGAGACTACTAGATGACTGGATTGGACAGAAACACTGTTACAAGAATTCTTTTCAATGAATCATCAAAAGCAGCATGGACAAACTGGAAAATATTTTAGTTTAAATTAGCTAAGATTAAGTATCTAAAACGCACGAGATATTTACAAATTCATGAAACACAATTGAAAAAAGAGATCAAACTAGAATGTATGAGAGTCAAACCTGAATTACCAGGTATATAAAGAAGCAATCAACCCATAATTCTTAAAAATGGACAAAAATTAGAGGTAAGGCAGCTATGGGATGTAGGAAAGTGAATTTTTCACATGCTGCTGAGAGTCGCGTACACTAACTGTAGAGAGCAATCTGGGCATAGTTAGTGGAAATAAGTATGACCTAGTAATCTATTCCAGGGATTCATCCAAGAGGAACGCGAGCCCAGGTTCATAAGGGGACACGTACAAAGGTGTTCATTGTAGCAGCACATTTGAGGCAAATGGCTGTTCTTCAATAATGTATTGGAAAGATAAAGTGTGCATCAGGTTACTATCCATCATTCGGGGCAGTAACCCACTATTACATACTTGTGAATCTCTGAACATATGTAAAAATTTTAATTTAAACATAAAGCTCAAACCCCAGAATACTGATGTGTACCTATAATTTCATCATTTGGGAGATGAGGTCAGAAGGATTGAATGTTCAAAGACACCTCACCTAAATAGTAAATTACAGGCCAGACATTGTTCCGTGAGACATTGTCTCAATTAACTATTTAAATATAAAAATTTTAAGTAAACAAAAACCATAGGAAAATCTCATTTTATGTGCAATAAAGTCAGAAACATATCTAAAACAGCAGCATTTGTGTTTGAAGGGATCATGTACACCCACAGGTTTCAAGCATTAGGGCAACAGAATGGTGTCTATAGGGAGGGGCCACTGAGCAGAGCTAGGAAGGGAATGGATGAGACCATTGCAAATTGTTTTTGGACTGTAGAATTAATTCTTCACTTGTACCTGGCATTAAATATGTACATTCTATTGCCTGAACACTGTAAGTTAAACTGGAAAATATTATACAGGGATAAACATGTACACAATCACTGTCATTGTTCTTTACTCTTTCTCAGAATGTCTAGGTTGACATGCTTTTGTTGTTGTTCTTATTTTTGTTGTTTTTTAACAACAAAGGCTTATCACATTGCATTGTTGGTGGATCTCTCTGATATTCTTTGATATGATTCAACTCCTGCCTCTTATCTTTCAAATATCTCCATTCATTCAAATTGCTTTTAGAAGTTGTTCCATGACATCATGTCTTATGCAGGACTTCTACTTGATGTGAACTTCCTAGAGACCAGAGAGGTGTAAGGGAAACTTCCTGCCATGCCTAGAGTACTGAAGTACTTAGGCAGAGCCTAATGGAAACCTAATAGATTTGCAGTAGCAATTAAAAAAATCTCTTCAAAGTTCTGATTGCAAGAGCTGGATGGGTGGGATCCTAATAGGAGGTTGAGAATGTAGTGCGTTCTGTGTGGAACTAACTTAGGTGAGTAGAATATAACGGAGGTGCTTTTCTAACTGATTACAGAACGCTGTGAATCACTTACTCACTGAGAATAATGCAGCTGTTCATCCACAGACAGAATCTGCTTTAGGTTTCTCGGTATCAAAGCGTCCTTTCTTACTTGGTGTTTTCTCGCCTGGAACACGTTTACCCCTACAAATCTCCATCTCCTACAGCATACTTTTCATTCCTTTCTGATTATAAAATTAATATTCCACCATCCCTAATTTTTCCATAAACATTTCATGAATTGTGCCTTTTACTTTAATCTAAAGAAGAAGAAAAAAGAAAAAAAAAAAAAGAAAATTAAACTTACCTAGTTCAAAACTTGCATTTTCAGGCTACATCAATCACTTCTCATGACTTATAAAAAAAATCTTTTTACTTAATACTAAAAATATATCTTTTGCTAAAGATTGCCTAATTATATTATTGTTTGAATACTAACCTGTGGAGGGTCATTTGCTCTGTGGCCGTGGATGAGAGAGATGCTCTGCAGAGGGAAGCTGATTTTTATGGTATCTTCTGCACCTGAGACTCTCTGTTTTATCTCTTCTATCCTGTTGGTGATGCTTGCGTCTATGATTCTTGATCTCTTTTCTAGGTTTTGTATTTCCAGGGTTGTCTCCCTTTGTGATTTCTTTATTGTTTTTTATTGAGGACCGCACTGCCCCACGCTTTGGGGCTACTATTTTGCTGTCCACACTGCCCCATGCTTTGGGGCTAAGTGCTCTGGTCAAGAGAGAGAGTGGGGATGGAGGGGCAAGAGACTCAAAGAATGGAGACAAGACAGGGTATGTGGCCAAGTCTCACTTACTGTCTCCCATAGATTATATTCACCTCCTACTATTGTGTTCCGAGCCCCTCCAAGTCCCCTTCACCCACGAAAAAGTCTTGTCACAGAGACTCACGATCTCAGTCAGCTGTGTTGTTGGAAGGACCCGAATGAGCAGCGCAGGCTGGCTTTTGAAACAAAATTTGAACTATGTGTGAGATCCAACAAAAACCTGCAGCTTCTGAACAAGCATATGTGTAGCTGACTGAGCCCTATGTAGCTGAAGAGGAAAAGTGGAGTATCTCCTGTGAATGGTGACTCCAGGGAATGTAATATAAAATTAACAAATCGGACAGACTATCTACTTCAGCTACTTTCTGCTTTGGGGATATCTGGATCAGGTCAGGCAGCATTTTCTAAGTTGGTTTTTCCTTTTGTATGGTAAGGAAATTAGCAAATCTCATTATCAACTCAGTTGGCAGCTAAACTAGTATACATATAAGAGTTTAGGAGCATAAAGAAGAACACTGAGGCGTTTACCCTTGTGTCTGTCCAGTAGTGAAATGAGCCCAAAGCCTTAAGTGTAATCAATAAGTGTTTGCTAAATAGATTCATGAGGAGAATGGAATGGGCTATAGATGTCAGAGACGTGTGCCAAGAAGTAGGATATTCACAAGAGAGGAATATGGCTTCTTTATGGTGGAGCCAGTACCAGCAAGAGCTGCAGGAGGCAAGATGGATGTAGGTTAAATGACCAGGAGTCCAGCACAGCAGCGAAGTCCAACGAACATGATTTTAGAATTAAGGGCAACTATAGAAGTGTCTGTTCAAATGTACATGAAGTAACATGTCTGAATGATTGAGTTCTCAGTTCCTGCAGGAAGGAGACATGGCAGGGGTGGGGAAACATAAGGATATCACGGTGGCTCCAGTGTTAGACCCAGCAGAGTCTAAACCTGAGCTCTACCGTTCTCTTCTGGAGCAAATAGTAACAAAACATCAATGACTGGCACATCCAAAAGATGAAGACATTAAATCTGGAAACTGAAGATTGTAGACTTGTTTTGCAGATTCAATATGTGGATATATGAAGCACAAACATAGTTATCACGATGTATGTTTTTTTTTCTTTTTATTATTAATGTGATGTATAATGATTTGTGTACGTGCCATGCCATTCATGTGTGGAGGTCAGAGTTGGTTCTCTCTTCCCACTGTGGGTTCTGGAAAGCAGACTCAGATGGCTAGGTTTGCACACTGAGTGCTTTTAATTAAGTGTACTGGCCTGCCTCTTTTTTTCAAATCGTTTTATTGGTTCTTTATGAATTTTACATCATGTACCTCAATCCTACTCATCTCCCCTTCTCTCATACCTGCCCTCCACTCCTGCAATCTTCCCTGCAACAACAGGGAAAAATCTATTGCTGTGGAAACTGCAGTGTGTCACAGGGTGTCTCACAGTCTACTCCTTTGCCCACACTTCTTTGCGTACAAATGTTCATTGCAATGAGTCGTCGGTCTGGTTCGAGGCCTCTAACTTCCTCTACTCTCTCAGTACTAGAGCCACACTGGGGATCATATAGATATCCTATCGTTGCCCTGTGTCACAGTGATCCTCTAGTTTTAGATCTGTAGGACTGGCACTTTCATGCACATCATCATTGGGGTAGACGATGGCGTGGGCCAACTTATAGGCCTGGAGCTGGGCCTGAGAGGTATCTGAGCTGGTCAGCCCTCCAGATCTCCTGACCTCTGGGTCGGCTAACCAGAATACTCTGCTACCAGGACCAGCTCTACCCTACTGCCCAGGTGAGCTACAGGGTGACTCTCCCAAGTGTTGCAGCCAGTGAAGGACAAGGTCAGTTCTCTCATTCTCATTACCCAGGGGCCAGATTTCCTACCTACCACAGATGGCAAGGGATGAGGGAGGGGAGGAGGGCCTCTGCTTCCTCTGCGCTACAACCCAGCAGACAAGAGGCAGTGCCATTTCTCCTGCACTTATGCCCTTAGGGATGGCTCACCCACACCCCCCACACCTCCCAGCTGTACTATTCTGCTCAGGTGAGGTGTAGGGCCTGCTCTCCTGAGCGCTGCAGCAGGTAAGGGGGCAAAGCCAGTTTTTCTGCTGTCATGATCCCAGAGCCCCCTATTCCAGGATGCTTAGTTGAGGGATTGGTCCAGTTCTATACAGCCTTCAGAGAGCAATATGTCCATGGGCAGCAGCCCAGAACAGGGAGATCCACCTTGCCTTTGGAGGTAACAGACTTCTGTTGCTGTAGGGCTATGACCCAGACATGGCCCTATATAACAACACAGGACTCCATCACTGTGATCCCAGTTGGGACCACAGGCTCCTCCCATCAGGCTGTTCCTCACCACCCTCGAGTCTCCAGTTTTGCCTTTCTTCATTGTGCACACATTCTTCTTTTTCTCTTTCTCTTTCTCTTCGACTTCTCCACCATTTACTTGCTCCTCTTAGTGTCACCTGGGATCTCTGAGTATCTGGGATTGTCTCAGAAATGCTATGTCCTGCTCATGCATTATGGTGCTAGACAGGGGTCCTCTCAGGCGTGTCTGCTCCCTTAGAGCTCCATAGCCCACCACTGGTGGTCATCTCTGGCTGGCTCTTTATTTGGTCTGCCTGAGTGGCCTCATGAGAGGGTCATCTGTTGTGGGTTCTTGTAGTTTTCAGGCTTGTTCCCAGTCCTGAAAACTGTATGCCAGCCACCCCTGGTGCCAGACTGGTAGCTTCTCTGGAAGGCTTTTTTCCTGGAATATTAGGCTAATTATTCATGGGTCAGAACACAGAGCTAGACATAGCCTCTCTCCTCTCTGCCATCTACTGACAGACATGTGACACAGCAGCCACACCTGTAATTCTTCTAGAAGGCAGGGCCTCTAAATGTATTTTTGTTATTTTTGTTGCTATTTTTTCTTATTGTTATTGGTATTACTGTAGCCTTTATGGCTAATAAGGTTTGTGTCCCTCATCCTCATATTTGTTTTAACTTCAGGTGAAATACTTGCAGTCTGCAAAGTAAATGCCTTCTTTATTTTGATATTTCTTTTTGTGAACTTTTTATTTTTCCTCTTTGGCATTCTTATAAAAGCTATCCCCAACCCCATTTGATTTTGTCTTAGAAACATGATTGGGGGACCTCTATACCAATATAGAGTAACTAAGTTGCCTGTATGAAGGTCCCTGGGCATGTCCCTGGCTTAGAAACTCAGAAGTGAGGGAAGGCCAGAGCGGAACAAGGGAAGGACTCATGAGATAATTCCCGAGGGGAGGTTTCTTACGTGATTCTGTATGAGAGATGGACTCTACCATATTCACACGCACTTTGAGCATCTTCTCATAGATAAGTCCTCTTTGGGGTTTACTTGTTTAAACAAAACCAGAGAGTTACTGGTTTGTTAAGTGTATACAGAATTAAGAGAGGATAACTTTTGAATTAAATGGACAAAATATACTAATAACTTAGCAATGGATACCTCAAAATCACCACAGAATACGAGTTGTTTATTCTTGCTAAGTAAAATTTGTGAAAAGTTTTAGTAAGGGTAAAATATGTTTGTGACATAAAACCATTTGAATGATTAGACTTCATTTTTATTCTGACAGAAAGGCACCTTTGTGCCATTGATAGGCTAGTTTCCCAGTTTAAAGTGCTCAGTACAGCATTACTTTGATGAGATGTAGAGCTTCATTAATTGTAAGGAGAGCGGGCAGAGTGCAAGTACAGTGCTGGCCAGGCAAAGATTGTGCAAGGGGGAAGTTTCATTTCTAAATTTGGACCTAAATTTTAGACTGAGAAAATTGTTTTCAAAAGTTTGGCGCAATCTTGGTTCCACAATCCCATACAGAAAATATGACCTATGTAGGAAACAATGTCTTAGCCCATAGAGCTGTGTCTGAAGAACAAATCTAGGGGATGTTGCTTGATTTAAAAAGGCAGCGAACCCGGGATGGTGCTGGACCAAGGCTCCTTTATCTTGCTACAAGAGTTCAGAGGGACCTGCAAAAGGACATCGTTGTACTGACTGAAGATAAAGAGCTCCTAAGATGCGGAGCCAGTCTGAGCCGGAAATCAAGGTGGGAGGCTGGCTAAAAGTCGTTTGAGTGGAACAAAGGCGTGTAAGGATATCAGGACGCCGACAAAAGTAGCTGCGGTTTCCAGGAAGGTGGTTGGAAACCCTGGAGGAAGGAGCGTCCCTGGAGAAACCGCAGGAGGTGCGGCCCCGCCCTCAGTATCTCCAGTTGCCCCGCCCTCTCCCGCGCAGGCCAATGGGAGGCCTGGATGTTAGAATGTGGGAGGCGCGGCCGGGTTGCTACAGCCTGAGCTGGGCGGCGGCGGGTGCTGCCTGCGGAGCCTGGGGCGGCGAGCCATGGACGGGCTGGAAGGTGAGACGCGAGGGGATGCTGCCTCGGGGCTGGAGCGGGCCCGAGCGACCCGGGCCCGGACTCCGGGGGCAAGTACGACCCGCCGGCTCTGCACCGAGGTCTCCGCGCTCGCCGGCACCCGGGACGGAGCTGGACGGCCCCTTACAGGAGCGGTGGCCGCGGGCTGCCCTCCGGGTACAGTCCTCGGCTTCCCCGCGGGGTCTGAGCCCCCGCGTTCTTAGCCTGCAAGGCCTAACTACCGTCTCTGGACCTTCCTAGATCCCCGAGTTTCCTGTAGGCACCAGGTGTCTCTGGTCAGGTCAGATTATCTTTGCAAAGTGCATTCTTGGTTAAGGGTCGCGACGTCCGGTTCGTCAGTTCTTGATGACCCCTCAGGACCCGCCCCTTCTCCCGAGAGCTCAGGACACGCACCTTGGACCATTGTAGGTAGCCTTCCTTCCATTTCAGCAGCACCTTGCTCGGAGAAATGCCTGAGCATCTCCCAAGGAAGTGTCTCTGGCGAGCTCTACTGCAGGGACAATAGCTTCAGCCTTTATGGCTTATTCACGAGGACCATCTAGGGAAGAGCCAGCTTTGCTTCCTTATCTTCTTTTTTTTTTCCTGGTGCCTTAGCCATGGCTTCAAATTGTGTTTTGTTCCTAATTCTTTCACTTTTCCCTCTTTCTTCATCCATTTTAATCCCGTGCAAGGACAACATTCGCTTAAAAAACAAAGAAAGGAAGAAAAAAAATCATAGCAGTGGTGACAACAATTTCAGGATTTAAAAAGACTAAATCTTTCTGATACACAAGGTTTCAGAATTTTTGGATCCTGATGTCTTAATACAGTTTTTTTTTTCCTTTAAAACAATTTTCACCACTTAATGTACTTGGAATGAGCAGGGGAAGTGATCCCTTCATTTTCTTGTATTATAGATAGTCAAATATTTCAGGACGTGTTACGAAGTTAACAGTGGTAACAGATAACTTTTCCCAGTGATATAAGTGTACCAGAAAGAAAATACAATAATATGATTATGAATTTTATTTCATAATTTTATTTTGCAGTAAAGCCTTCTCCAAACATCTTGAAGGTGATAAAGAATTCTAATAGACCATTTATGGGCAGCTACAGATTACCTGTGAAGGTCTTGTTTGGTGTACCATTTAGATTACCATGAAATGAGAAACTGTAATGACAACACACCTTCCTTTCAAAAAAAATCTCTTTTTTTTTTTTTTTTTTTTTTTTGGCACACCCCTGCAGGGAGCTCATTTTAATTATTTAAAACTATACTGGTGTAGAGACTGTATAGAGAATAGGATTTGAACATAGGTGTGAAGATTTTATAAAGCTATCATAATGGTCCACATTTACAGTGAGAGAAATATTCATCTAATGTTTCACTTATTTATCTATGTATGAAAAGAATAAAAATGAATTAGGTTGAACTATAAGAAAATTGTTTCTCCTGTCTGGCAGAACAGGTGAATATTGACAGTTTTAAGTGATCCAACATAGTTAAAGCTCAGGGTGTTCTACGGAGTGGAAAAACAGTGCTTTGTTTGCTTTGTTTTGTTTTTGTATTAGCTTCAACCCCACGCCACTCCCATCCTCCTTTCAAAAAGTGAGTTCCTATTATGTCACATTCTTCAGAGTTCAAGACTTTGAGTCTTAAGGATACCATTTGTTAGCTTTTTTACCCAGGCTTTCACTTAATAAGCAGTAAGTTATATTTAATAGTTTTTCTCTATATTGGAAGTTACAGGACAGTATGTAGTATAAAATCTTGAAGTTTGTTTACTTTATCTTTGTTATTGAGCCAAATTAATCTTTGACATTTGACTTATATTTCTAGGTGAAAGTAGTTACTGGTCACCTATTCTTACCCTTTAAAAGTAAATTTTAGTTGTTTACATATACTGTTTATGTTACTGATCTTCTGGGAATTTCATGTCTGGAATTGTCACAAAATGAACTATTAAATTGTACACTGTATTTTGAAACCAAATGTTAAGCTTTCTTATAATGTTGTATAATTAATAGCAGAACTTTTTGTATGGCTTGAGTAATTAGAGAAAAGCCTTTAATCTTTTCATGTGAAAGCTATACTCTAGACTTATCTAAGGAGTATAGTTGTAGTTTTAGAGTTGGGAAGTTCTAATATCTTACAAATTTTATCATCTGTAAGATTGAGGTAATAAAAATCTAAGTTTTTATCCTTAGGTAAGATTGCCTTCCTAATATCCTAAAGTATGCTCATAACAGTTATGGCAGGCATTAGGGAGGCCATTCCTCACCTGGTCTGCTAAGTTTCTTATCTGAGTATTGCTCTGAAACTTGATTAATCCCATTCCTCTTTACTGTAGCACAGATCTAGTAGAAGTCTGCCAACCCACTTGGTTACTGCTTCTCTTTTGTTTAAACTTAGCATAAATCTATACCAGTTTATTGAAACACTTTTCATTTGTGTTAGCAGCATTCATTTCTTTCTTGTTGTGGTTGTTAATTGGTGCTGAGTTGGAATTCAGGTATTTTAATGGCCAGGCTTTAAAGAAGCCTTTATCTAAACTCTTGGTTTTTCTTCTTGTTCTTTTTTTTCTCTATGATTTGGGGATATATATATATATATATATATATATATATATATATATCATCATTTGTGTATTAGTACTTTGCTTACGTGTGTGTGTGTACATATACCATGTATATGCTTGGTGCTGACAGAGGTTACAAAGAAGTGTCAGATTTCTGGAACTACAGTTCCTGACAGTTGTAAGCCCCCATGTGGATATTGGGATATTGGGACCTAAACCCTGGGTTCTTTGCAAGATCAGCAAATACTCTTAACCAGTTGGTCATCTCTTTCTACTTCACAATTTGGGCATATTATTTAAATCAGAATCTCAGCTATAAAAAGCAAAGCTATTAAAAATTAAACTATATTGACTATATTAAGTATTAAACATACAGAGAAAAAAACATTACCTAAATGTCAAGTGCATTGAAATATTTATTCAATGGTTAAAGATTTAAGGAAGCATGCTAGATGCTTAAAAGTATTCCATTAAAGCTAAACTTTAGCCCATCTTTACCGGCCTACCAGCTGGGGCCCAAAACACTATGCCCAAGATAAACTGGAAAAAGGGAGCGACTTCAAATGCATGTATATGATGAAGATTAAAACCATGGCAAATGTAAGCGGGAATAAAAAAGGATAAATTTCGAAGGTATTCCTGAGATTGAAAAATGAGATATGAGTGCTTGGTGCAAGAGAAAATATCCTGACTTGATGACTCTGGCTTTTGAATGTGTTTATTCAGCACTTGGGAGGATCAGATTTAAAGCAAACAAACCTTGATATTACTTGGAAATTATTTACCTGCAGATCTTAGTGGTTATCACTAGCAAGTGGGAGCCACTGTCCAGGCAAATCGTTCTTAACTAAGTGAAGAAAACTATTTATAAACCTAAATGTTTCAGGGTTATGTGGGATCGGAAAAAATGGGTGGGTGGGATTTCACGGAAGTTTTAAAAATTGCCAAAAGAAACAAGGAAAGAAAAGACAAGACAGGAATGTGGGGAAGAAACTGACCTGCAAACAAGTGAAGAAGTTCATAGTCCTTCCTGAGTGTGGGTAGGAAAACTAGGACTAACCTGCCAAATCCGGCTTATGTGATGAAACCTGGGAAATGCAGGATTGGGAAGAAATAGAGAAGCAGAAAGAGGAAGAACGTTAAAGGCCAGAGACTCACGAACAGCCCCTGGAACTATGGAAAAGCCCAGTCACTAGGGTGCAAAGAGGCATTTAAATGTGCTGATTGGGAGACTGGGTGAGTAGCTACCTCCCATGGCTTAGTCTGCTCTCATAGCTCTCTGGGTCCTGTCCACTCCTAAAGGCAGCCTGGACGAGTTTTGTTCTTTCCACTTATTCCTTGTTTTCTTCATAAGGTGATTCATCTGACATTTTAAATCATTGTTTTTACTTAATTTTACCCCCTAATATTTGATGAGTAGAGTCTCTATAAGATTGGGACCTTTGTTTCTATTTTAGTTTATTTTGCTTTATTGCCTTTAGCTTCAGATGTCAGAACAGTTTAGCTAATGCCAGAAAACCAATTAATATCTGTTGAATCAAGAAAGGGACCTATTTTAATCTAGATGATAGGCTTAGAAAGTGTGCCTCTAATGACATAGGGACTAGAGTGTGAGGGAGCAACTCAGCAGAAGTGTCATTGTTTGAAAATATACTACTCGGAATATTGGTCTTAAGTATTTCTTGGTTGTAAAAAGGATCCCTGATGACACAAGTGTAGGAAAATACCATCAATTTTATCTTTTTTAATTGAAAAAGTAAGAAAGATCATTTAGCTTTGTTAACTATAATGTTTCATAAACATTTTCCCATGTAACAAGGAAGTTGAGAATGACTGTGAACAGGGAAGCAGTAGGTGCCTGTGGGGACCTGGCAGGTGGGAACCCGCCTAGGAATGAGTGTGCAGCAGCATCTGTGTCTGGAGTTCATCCTTTTTCAGCTCCTTAGGATGCCTGCTGTATGTGCTATGGCTTCCCTGTGTGCACTTAACAATGAAACAATTAGCTTTTATTATTAAGCATGCTAAGACTGACAACAAATTGAATAATCATACTCTGACATTAACTATGAAAATGCGGCCTTGAGAGCGCAAGTCAGGGTTAATGTTAATTTCGTGAGTTGTGGTTGTCTAGGTGAAATTTCAGTAAATGAAACCCTGGGTGGGAATGACAACTATGTTTAAAAAAGAAGTCAAACTCAGTCTAAGCTAAAATATTGACTGAGAGCTAGAACTCTAGAGATAGGGCTTGAATATTTTAGGAAGCTTTTAATTCTTTAAATTGTATTTGTTAATCCAAAATCAGATAATTAAAATGGTGTGGACAGTGAATGTTTTATATAGAATATGGTAAGTGTATTTGAAGAAGTTTAAAGTGATTTGAAAGGGAAATTTTAAGACAGTTTAGAGATTGTAGATCTAAAAGCAGATCTGCCTATCCAGGATCTTGGGAAGAAAATGGTATAACAAATTTAGGAGTTGTGTGTGTGACAAGTTGGATTCAGAAGAGCTGTGGTTCTTTATAATTTATAGGACTGTCCATGAGCAAATTGACATGTACTGATTTGCCAGAATTGTTTCTATTTTCCACAATATTTTTGGAAAATATTTTCTCCTATTAATTGCATACATTTATACTGGATAAGTTTCACAAGAAAAACACTGGGTTGTTTTTTGAATTTTAGAATGCTAAAAATATTTTTAAATACAATATTTTTATACATAGGCAGTTTCATATATATATCTTCAGTGTATCATGATCATATCCACCCCCAACTCCTCCTTGCTTCTCACCATAAACACTTTACAGCACATGCCCTTGTTCTCACAGTTTTTGCCTTGTTTAATTACCCATTGAGTCGGGGCTCAGCCTGGAAGTTCTAAGTGCAGTGCCCATGTCATGTTCAGTGGAAGGCATTTCCTGGCGGTCCTTCCCATCTTTCAGGTGTCCTGTTCTTTGAGCACCCTCCTCTGAAACGCTGCCTGAGTCTTGGCTGAGCACTCAGCAGTCACCTCTTCTCAGCACTTGACTGATTATGGGTCTCTACATCAACTGCTGTCTGCTTCAGAAGAAGCTTCTTGAGGCAAAGCTGAAGGTAGCACTGATCTGTGGGTATAGACATAAGTATCGAGAGCACTGATTGACCATATATTTAGTCTAAAAATGCCTAAAGTGATCTATTTACTAATAGGCTCCTTCTAAAGCCTGTGACTACTTGAGCTAGGGACCTTGGATCAGGTTTATAGTACCAGTCATGAATTCCATCTTGTGGAATAGGCCTCAAATCCAATCAGAAAGTCATTAAGTTTCCTCATCGTCTTCATGACATTATTGCTAGGCAGGTTGGTATTGTAACATCTAAGTCCAGAATTAGGTAAGACTATGTATGTATTTTCTCCCCCAGTGGCCTTCTGTGTTGGTTTGAATGACAGTGGCTCCCATAGGCTCATTAGGCACTATTAGGAGGTGTGTCTTGTTGGAGTAGTTGTGGCCTTGTTGAAGGAAGTATGTTACTGAGCGCTCAAGCCAAGGCTGGTGTCACTCTGTCTTCCTGCTGCCTGCTGATCCAGATGAAGTACCCTTGGCTCCTTCTGCAGCACATTGTCTGCCCGTGTGCTGCCACGCTAAACCTCGGAACCTGTAAGCCAGCCCCAATTAAAATGTTTTCCTTTATTTGAGTTTCCATAGTCATGGTGTTTATTCAAAGCAATAAAAGCCTAATGAAGACACCTCCATAGTACCTGTTGGCATTATTGAAAGCTAGCTACCAGGGAAGAAGATATCAGGTCAGTTCCAGCTTGATTTCTCTGTCTTGCAACCATGTATTAGTAATTATTATTACTAATTATTATTAGTAATTAGTAATGTATTGCAAACATGTATTAGTGTCTTTAGCAGTAGTGTCTTAACCATCTAATACTGGTGGACAACCAAAAGCAATGGCAGTAGCTTATTGGTTTGGGGCCCTGTTGATCTCTATGACTAATAACTAATAAAGAAGTATCCTGCATGTGGTACTGAGATGCTCATTTAATATCCCATGTCTTCTGGGCGAATCACTGCCCATCCATGCAAGGTATCTGTGGCATAATAAAATCCTTTATTGACTTGTTTCCACCAGTCTGAGTGCCTTTTCCCCAACAGTGCTTAGTCTCTGCTAAGATTTTCACCCTTGTGAATTATGCCATTTCTCTACTTTATTTTTTTTGTGTGTGTTAAGATTTGCCAGATTTTGTCATGTGGGAGAGCTTAGCAAGGTTTTCATAACTCAGAAAGTATGAATACTTCTTTAAGGTAAATAATTTTATTATGTAACATCTTAATTTCAATTTTAAGTAAATTTAATGCATATTATCCATATGTGACAGGTGCTAAGCTGAACTTATCCATATGATTAGCTTCATATTTATTTTTAGTTCAATTGGTGAGGACCTGTAACAAAGAGAAAGCATGTTTTCTTTGATATAGATTCCTTTACATTCTCAGTCCTGTCTAGACTGGAAGTGTAGTATACATCAGTATAGTACATACTTCCTGGAATGCTTTTTTTTCTTATGCATTGGCTTATTCTTTTTTTTTTGTTTGTTTTTATTAGATATTTTATTTACACTTCAGATGCCATCCCCTTTCCCCATTCCCCCCCCTTAGAAAACCCCTATCCTATGCCCCATTTTCCTTTTTGCATTTATACATTTTTTTAAATAATGTTTATCATAAGCGTTATAAGTTTGGAATTGTTCAATCAGAGGTGTAACCCACTGACCGACCTAGATATAACAACTATCTTTGACTGGTGGAGATACATGAATATCTGCCTCCCTGTCTCCCCCCTCTTTCTCTTTCATCACCTAGCTTCTCCTATCCTTCTTCTCCTCCTCTTCTTACTCCTTTTCTTCCTCTCAGTACTCCTCCTACCTTAGCTCCTCCTACACATCACCCTTCCTGGTAAAATGAAACTTTTCTCTCAAAATATAATTAGAGCATAATTATGCCAATTTGTACCAGTGAGGTACAACATAGTCCTAATACCCAGTCCATCATTTTGTTGACTAACCAGCACCTCTGTCATCTATCCTAACTAAAACATTTAGTTCTGAACCTGGCTTTAGGATGAATGTCAGCTGCCGACCATCCACTCAAATCTTTTCTCTTACGGTAAATAGCTATAAGTTTTCAACCCCGTCAGAAATCCAGAATGACTGAGTTAACTATAATTGTGGGAAGCACAAAGCATAGCTTCTAAAACTTAGCCAATTTATAGAGACCTCTGAACACCTGAAAAGCCCCTATACTACTGAACGTTGGAGCATCAAATCTTCAGCCTTCTGGCCCAGAATCATCTGACAGACCTTGGTGATGCAGGATTATTAAGGACTGATTACTCTGTCTAGGCAGATATAATCAGTCGACTATTCTGCATGTGTGTCCTTTTCTGGACAGTAATTTGTCTGTAGATGGAGAGAGGCAATTCTTGCCTAGTGGCTGTTACCATACAACTGGAGTAACTCCAAGGATGCTCAATTTCTTCTTAGAATCCACAACAGGAAGCTGTCAGGAGCAGACAGGTCTCTAATCAATATGAACATTAATATATAAATATTTGTAGCATCAGTTCTATGGACTTCTGATGTTTTGAAAACCAACTATCCATGTAAGGTAACCTGGACTGTTTTCTGTTAACTCCTCTCAGCTATTTCTAAGTAAAATATGGAAAGCACCCTAACAATAAACTCAAAAATATGAATTTGCTATAGTCCCTTAACTCATAGGTTAAGTGTCCCAAATCAGTTAAAAAAGTTAAAAAAGGGCTGGGTCTAGGCATTGTATTCCTAAATGTTTTATACAGGCACAATGCCCATGAGTGTATCAATATTCATCTCATTTTTATATTAATAAGAGGCTCGTACCAATGAAAACCTTAAATTTGAGATCAAAGTAAATTGTGTACCATTTAAGAATTTATAACTTCATCTTGATAATAAGTATACAGATTTCTACCAGTAGGTTATGGCTATACAATAAGTCCTAGCTAATCCCCCCTGTTCCAACAAAACCACTACTTGTCCCTAGAAAGACAGACCATTATTAACCACATTAGTCCCCAAGCTCAGGGAATAGGGGCACTGACTCTTCTTTAACTTCTTCAAGCTGATTAAGGGCGTTGAGATTTTAGAAGACGGGTGGGGGGGAGAGTAAGTTGATAAGCCTCTGATGCTGTGTCTTCACTGAATCCAGATGGAATTCCAGTACATCAGAGGTTTGGGCAGGTCTGCTCAGTATGCTTGATGAGTAGATACACCAAGGCTGTGTATTCTGCAATATACAATTCTCAGAACAAGTTTTAGTATCAAGAAAAAAAAAATTCCCACCCCCAGGGGGCTGACATTTTTTTTAAAGATGTTGGTTCTGAAGACTCCCCCCCCCCCCTTCTTAAAATTGGTTGTAGTATTTACGTTTCAGATTTTATCCCCTTAGCCTACTTCCTCCCACCACCCAGAAACCTATCCCATCCCCCTCCTCATGCTTCTATGAGGCAGTGACCACACCTACCCCCCTCACTATCCCCTCCCCGCCCTCACATCCCCCCCCCCACTGTGTGTTTATTCATTCATTTTTAATTCATTTTTTTTTATGGGACCAAGAAACTCCTCTCCCACCTATGTCTGACAGGGCCATCCTCCCCTACATATTCCTCTGGAGTCTTGGGTCCCTCCCTATGTGTTCCCAGGCTGGTGGTTTAGACCCTGGGGGGCTCTGGTTGTTTGGTATTGTTGCTTACCACCTGGGGTCAATAACCCTTTCTGTTCCTTCAGTCCTCTCACTAAGTTCTCCATTGGGAAACCCCTGATCATATCAGTGGTTAATTGTGAACATTGTCCTCTGAGTGTTTTAGTCTTTGGCTGACCTCTAAGGAGACAGCTATATCATGTTCCTCACATTATTGAGAGTGTTATTTATGTCTTTCTTAAAGCCCTCTATCATCATCATGAGAAGTGATTTTAATTCTGATTCCTGCTTTTCTGGTGTGATGGGGTGTTCAGGGCTTGCTCTGATGGGGGAGCTGGGTTCTGATGATGCCATGTAACTTTGGTTTCTGTTGCTTATGTTCTTGCTCTTGCCTTTTGCCATCTGGTTAACTCTAGTGCTGCCTGTACTTGCTGTCTCTGACTGAAGTCTGTCTTCCTAGTTATCTAGCTTGTGTCTGATCTCCTAGGGGTCCAGATGTCTCTGTGATCTTTTCCAGCTGTACTGATTACAGTGGTACCTCTAGGATGCCTCAGGATATGGTGCCTCCAAGGTAGTAGTCCAGCTAGGTGTCTGCTGTTCTGGGTGCAGTGTCTCCTCTAGAATATCTCAGGATATGTTGTCTGAAGCTCTGAGTTCATTTGTTCCTCTGTGGCTCTGGATTGAGTGGACCTTCCAGTATGTCTCAGGTGGAATCCGGGGTCCACACAACAGCAGACCTGGCAGAGGTCTGATCCAGGCCTCAGATCTGGGAACTAGTTTCTAAGACACTGTCCACGTTAGAGCGCCTGGGATCCCTGCTTCCTCTGGGTTCTTGGAGGTTGGGGACAGAGCTGCCACCCAAGATCTGCTCAGTGCTCTGGCCCAGAAAGGAAGGAACCAGTGTTCCAGGCTGGGAGTGACTTCCTGGGTCCTTTTGGTTCCCAGTTACTCCCTGTTTAGGGCGGGCCCTGCTGTCTGCTTACCTAGGATACTGCCTGAGTTCGAGTGCCTGGGATCCCTGCTTCCTCTGGGTTCTTGGATGTTGGGGGCAGAGCTGCCACCCAAGATCTGCTCAGTGTTCTGGCCCAGACCGGAAGGCTTATTAATTCTTATATCCGAGGAATTTGTAAACTACAAGAGAAATGTTTTGTTATTCACTTACATTTCCTACTAACTTAGTTGTGTTTTGTTAAATTTTGGCATGTTGTAGATAAAGAAAAACATGTGTATCATGTAATCTGACATCTTTATTTTATACCAGAGAGATTAAATTCCTTGCTCAGAAACTTAGTTCCCAGTGGTAGAGCTGCAATTTAAAGTTAGATAGTATATGACAGATTCCAATTATTTTTCCACTAGACTATACTACTATTACTGTCATATGTTTTAAAAAAATTGCATATAATAAAATATAGCTTCTGGTCCTTGAGACCCAACTTACTTTTCTTAACAACTCTATGTGATTTGTATTAGGTCTTGATATCAATGAACATGCACACGTTGGTAAGTCAAAAGGAAAGAAGAGATTTATGTTTTCCTCATTTTGAAAGACTTTTTAAAAATGAGAATGGTCTCCATATACTCACGTGTAGCGAGAAGTATTAGAAAAGGAAGGCGGCTGGCTCCTGGCTTAAGTTTCCACACTGATGGTGGCACCGGCACAAGCACCTACTCCCGGTTCTGTCTCCATGTTCCTGTACTGTGAGCATTACCAGCGGGGTCATGTTAGCCCCATACTATGGTCGTCTACCCCACAGTCAGCCGCCACACCATCTAACAACCAAGTAAATCAAAACTCTAGATGATTATAGTTAACCAAAGGTTTTATCTACCTGTAGATCTTAATACACAGGATACCCACACAATTTAGTATTGTTATCCTATATCAAACCTTTTGATATGAATAACTACCTGAGACTGCTAGAGACACCAGGATACACTTCTGCACCATTTCACCTCTCTTGTTTTTCTTCGCCCTCCTCTCTCTCCCTCCCTTAGTGCTGCCTCATTTTTCCCTATCCAATCATAGGCCTCCTGCCGCAAATAGTTTGGGCAAGGAAATTTCTGCCACATAATTTGTGTTAATCTTTGGTCCCTAGTTGGGGGAACTACTTGAGAAGAATTAGAAGGTGAGGAGATATGCCACTGCCATTGAGGTTTTAAAGCCCAAGTCGTGCCCAGTTGAAGCTCTTTCTGCCTTGCAGTCACTGTCGCAGGGTGTGAGCTAGCAACGGTACTCCAGTGCCATGTATTCCTACTGCCATGCTCTTTGCCATAATTGTCATAGATTAACCCTCGGAAACTGTAAGCCCCCAACAAACTCTTCTGTAAGGTGCCACAGTTATAATGTCTTTATAGCAATAGAAAAGTAAGACAGAAGGTGATATCAGGAAGTGAGCTATTTCCCTGACAGCTCTGACCATGATGTTGTTTGGAGGAATGTGGAAGACTTTGGGACTTGGAATAAGGAAAAGGATAGAGTGCTGTAAGTGGATCTTATGCTATCCTTATAGGAGCTGTGAAGACATAGTGCTGGGAACAGTGTTGACTATGGCAGGGCTCCAGTGTTAGCAATGGAGCTAGAGACCATTTTTGGGATATTTTGGCAAAGAAATTGGCTGCTTTTTCCCTGTGACCTAAGAATCGGCCTGAGTCTAAACTGAAGATTCTTGGACTAATTCCTTCATAGAGGAGATTCCAAGACAGCCTAATATTGAGTCTGTTACTTGGTTATTAGTAATTACACTTTTGCAGATATACAATGAAAACAATAATTGGGGCAAAAGAGGTATAAAATATACAACCTGACCAGGAAAAGCACCAGGAAATTTAATATTGGATCCAAGGTTTGTGTTGAAAGAGATAAAGAGAGGCCTGCTGTGAAATGGAGTAAAGAAAGTAGCACTCCCAGGCAAGAACTAACTCCCCCCACCCCCCCAGGTTTCCCACTTGTAAAAAAAGACAATGTCCGCTGCAAAGGACAGCTAATGCAAAGTCAAGGAGAAGAAGTGAGTACTTTGCTTTTGCTTTTACAGGGAGTAATATTAAAAGATTATATTAAGTATTAGAAGAGACTCTGGACTTTTAAACTTTGTTGAGATTGAAGGAGCGGGGATTTTTGAAGTTGGACTAAATGCAGTTTGATATGGCTATAAGCCCACAGAGGCCAGAGGATGGAATGTGGTGTTTGCCTGAGACCGGTCTTTGTGGCTCACATGTTTGAATGTTTGGTCTCTAGTTGGTGGAACTGTTTTGAAATCATATATGGGTTGTTGGAAGACATGTGTCACTGGAGGCTGGTTTTGAGGTTTCAAAAGCCCATGCAATTTACCATTTTCAGATAGCTCACTTGCTCTCTGTCTCTGTCTGTCTGTCTGTCTGTCTCTCTCTCTCTCTCTCTCTCTCTCTCTCTCTCTCTGTGTGTGTGTGTGTGTGTGCCCCACCCCACCCCAACTCTGCTACTACTCAAGCCTGCCCTGCTTACTTGCCTGTTCCCTGCAGGGGGTACTCATGTACTCACCCACTGAAATGACAAGCCTCCAATAAATCGCCTTGGTCATGGTATGTTTACAGCAATAAGATATTCAGACACTATCTCTCCACTGCATCCTTAAAACAGGCTCTTGCTAAGGAGCCTAAACTGGCCTTACATCCTGATCCTCACATCTCAGCTCTAGAGTGCCAGGATTGTAGGAATGGATCCCACATAGCCTGAGATCACTGCTGCTGTACACATTCATTGTTATGTTTATTCTAGTGACAGTGGGAATGTCGTTCCCTTTAAAGACACTTTGAAGACGTTTGATAGCTTGTAAGGATTAATTCCAATAATTATATTTTATCATATGGTAAAGCTATAGCAGCTATTAAGTTTTAAACTTTTTACCTAAAATATGAGAGGTGATTTCATTCCTGCTGAGTTGAATAGATAAGTAAATAAGTGGATCCTGTAGGGTTAGAGGGTAGTGTTTGTATAGGTCAACCCTGTGCTCCAGTGTATGCCTGGTAACTAGCAGGTGCTCCAGTAGCAGGGGAACAGGGATCAAGCCTGTGCCTTTAGATATGCCGAGTAAGCACATGCCACTAAACCATACCTACAAGGCTCAGGAATTAACTGTCAGGAGGTTTTCCTTTGTAACAATGTAGGTAACTAAAGAAATATACTTTTAATTAAGCGAACTGTGTGTTTTAATTTATAATATTGACTTTTTAAATCATGAAAATGTACAAAAAGTCAGGAAGGATGACAGATTATTAAGCATGTCCAGTTACTTTCACTCATTATTTTACAAACATTGTTCTCGTAGTGAGCCTGATGAGGTTCCTTCTGGAAACTGCTTCAGCCTCCATGGTCCAGAGAGTGAGGCGCCTCCTCTTAAGTGACCTTTCTAATGCCAGTGTTAGACACCAGGCGAGTCTTAGGCTTGCTTTTGTAATGTGCAGCTTAACTACCACTACACAGACATCTGACCTCCATCTGAGTTACGGATAGTCACCATTCACCAGGGAAATAGGTCAGTGGGGTACGAGGAGGATGTGAGAACAGATGCTCTTCTGTGACTGCATTTAGTACCTGCTTGCTGGTTCATTCTGGATCACTAGAATGCTTCTCTGTGGACTCACCTAATGACCATAGGACATATTTTATGAAGGCAAATTCTGCATTTATTTTTCAGGAGTTTGTTACTTTGAGTAGAAAACCTTTTTTTCTAGTTTCTCTTTATATAAATAAAGAACTTTGACAGTGAAATTTCAACAGAAGATATATAAGCAATTTACAGCTTTCCAATTCAGTTTTACAAAAACCCAGGTATGAAACTTAGGTAGAAACACCAAGTGTTTAATTAAATCAGTTACACAGCATCTCAAAGAACATAGGTTTATTTTTCTTTTGAATCATTCCAGCAATAAAATTTCTTATATGATGGTACATGGTAGCTCTGCTTTTAATTATATACAAATTATAGCTAGATTTTATTTATTTATTTAGTTTTGCCCGGTGAGTACATGTTATGTGTAGGTATAAAAATGAATAATTTATAGGGTATACAACATGCAGCTTACATAACTAGATGGTTTTATCTTTGGGTGTTTTTATTTTATATTATCTGTTGATAAGTGAAATAAGATTCTTTTAATTCTAGGTTTCCAGATAAGCTCAGGCGATTAGCTACTCCTAAGAGGTAGTTCTCCGTGCCTTAGAGCATTACCAAGATAGAGCTGGTTCTGGATTCTTGTACCTACAATAGACATAAGTAATTAAAAGAGAACCATTTATTTCCAACTATATCAATTTTGTTTTCCTTGGATTGTCACTGTTTTGTACATACTATTGTCTTTTAGTTTACTGACAACTCTTAAGCCTTAGGCCATTTTAATTGATAATTTTGCTCATTTTAAAATGAAACTTTTAAATAAGAGCTCTTAACTCACCTATGAGAGCTAAGAAAAAACATTCAAAACTAAAATTTTATGATTTGACTTGTGAAAATTTCTAATTGGATTATTTTTTTATGTTTTAGAAAATGGAAGTGTTGTCCAAGTTGGAGAATTGTTGCCCTGCAAGATTTGTGGAAGAACATTCTTTCCATTAGCATTGGTGAGTAGGCTGATTCTAACCTGTCGGCACTGGAGTCTCGTGGGTCCCATTGTTTCGTGCTGGAGGATAGTTGCTCTGTCCTTCTGAACTCTGATGTTATGCTAAGACGTCCAGTCTTGTAGGAACAACAGGACTGTTAGAAGATAGAAAACTCAACATAAATTTAAGAGGCAAAGCACCTCATAAATATCAATGAAAATGTATTAACAACGTGATAATTTCTAGAATTGTCTTTAAAGTACTGCAAGCCCAGGGATTATTTTCTGAACTGTGAGGAATTGTTGAGCAGTTTGATGAATAGAAACAGAGGCAAAAGTAATGGGTAACACCTCTACTCCTAATACTTGGAAGTATGAGGCAAGGAGAATCCTGCAAGTCAGGTCAGCCTGAGTTACAGTGTGAGACCCTGGCTCAAAAAAAAAAAAAAAAAAAAAGACATTGAAAATATTTGTTCCAGGGCTGGAGAGATAGATTCAGCAGTTATGAGCCCTTGTTACCACTGCGGGAGACCCATCTTCTGTTTCCGGGACCCACATGGTGTCTTAATGGCTGCCCATTATTTCCAGGAATCCCACACTCTTCTGGCCTCTGTAGATACCAGACGTGCATGTGATACATGTACATAGTTGAACATTCATGCTTATACACATAAAAGTACATCTTGTAAAACCTATTTATAATGCAATGTTTATTGAAATAAAGGAAATACGAGTGGATGGTAGGTTCATGATTGGCATCAGTATTGAATAAGCCAGTTGTTCTCTCTCTGTCTGTCTGTCTGTCTGTCTGTCTGTCTGACAGACTTAACAGTGCAGTTTCCTTGCATTTACTGAAGCGTGAAAGGAGCAAAGTTGCATTTAGTACATTGTCTCAGTCGTCAAACTTTCTGTACTAGATGGAGAATCTTTTTCTATAAGATATGGTTACTTGGAGACTAGCTAAGATAATTTGACCTGTGCGTGCTTAAAATGAACAAGTAATTTAGCATTTATTAACAAAATAATCTGTAGATACAGACCCTTACCCACCTCAGGAAAAGTCCCAGTTGAGGGAAAGAAGCTCGGGCTCTAGAGGAGAGTTGTGAGTTCTAGGAGAAAGGGACAGTCTTTCAGGAAGCACACGCTTGACCACTCTGCTTGCTCTTCTGAGGTGGTGTTGTAGTAATCCATTTTATGTTACCTATGTAACCCAAGTGCCGTCGGGTGGCTTCTGTAACCCAAGCTGTGTCTTTACTTACTGAGGACTTCTCGCTGAAGGAGCTCGGAGTTCTTTCCTATTACTTCTTCTTAGCAACAGTGAAAACTAGAATCTTAAATGATTCCTGACAAAAATCTCACAAAACTCGTCCTCTATAATTTCCTGAAAGGTAAGTCTGTGTGTGGGTGACTGGGCACACACTTTAAAGCTCAGTCTAACTAAGGAAAGATTTTTCTCTGGGTGTTTTAATATGGTGTTTAAGCACGGCTAAATTTTCAGTTTGGCTGTTTTCTCTTCTGTAGAAAAGAAACTATTATGCTGCCTTTCTTGATTTTAACAGAAAAAACATGGACCCATTTGCCAGAAAACGGCCACTAAAAAGCGGAAGACTTTTGATTCCAGCCGGCAGAGAGCTGAAGGGACTGACATTCCCACAGTGAAGCCTCTCAAACCCAGGGTAACTGTGGGCTCTGACCACTATAAATCTCCTTACTGTTCTTGTGAAACAATTCTGAGTGTGAGTCTAGATAACCAAAATTCTGTGGTATGTGTTCAGAATAAATATCATCAGGAACATCAATTTTATTTTAATTAAAAACACAAATGAGTAAAAATGTCGTTGATAATGAAACTTTAGACAGGAAACTCTGTGGTCGGTGGTTGTTCTAGCAGGTAAAACTTCACTGTGAGCTAGTTTATACTTAAGTGGCTTCCACAAACTGACCATATGATGCTTTGTTGTGGGATAATTTGAGTATAAAATGTATTTGATAAAAATAAATTTAGCAAAGTGTATTTTTTTTTAAAATTAAGTTTGTTCTGGAGAGATCACTCAGCAGTTCCTACTCTTTCAGAGAAATCAGGTTCAGTTCTCAGCCCTTGTGTCCAGTAGCTCCCTTTCGTAATAAAGTTATTTGATGGCCGGCTAATCTGATATTTATATTTGTTTTGCTGCCTGTGAATACGTTACAGGAAAGATAGTGAGACCTGACAAAAAAATCATAAACCAGTATTTGACGTTTTTCATACTAGGTACCATTTATGTGATTACATTAGTTAAGGTAGGCAAGGTAGCTGAGTATCTGAGATGGTATGGGCCCATCGGTACAGAGGGGTACAAGAGTGAGAATCCTAGCCTGTGATGTGGTTATATAGCATTCTATGCTGATTAGGCCAGTTAACTATGCTTCTGTCTGCTTTCACATCGCTGATAGAGATGCTGTCTTATGGGGTGATTGGGGAGGTTATACAAGACTATAATATTTAGATGTTACCATTTTTTTAAAAAGTCTTAATTGTTTGAATAATAAAAGCAAAGTAAAATTATACAGAGTTGCTGTCTTGGTTCTCCCTAAAGTGTAATCCTTAGTGTATTAATAGCAGCATTATTCGAGAACTTGTTAGAAATGCAGAATCTTGGGTATCACATATACATACATGCTGAATTAAAATCTGCTGTTTACAAGATTCTTGGGTGAGTCACATACATGTTAAAGTTTGGAAAGCAATTAGAAGACATTATAGTGTAGTGTACTTCTTAATGTATTTATTTATATTAAGGAAATCTTGTAAAATTACAAGCACCTAAACAATAGAACAAACTCTAGTTTTGGTAAAATTAAAGACAAGATGCCATGAACAAACTACCAGATACACATAAGAATGGCCTAAAGCAACTGAAATCCAGGCTAAACCACCCTAAAGAGAATATCTAGGAAGTATATGGGATTCTGTGGCCAAGAATCTGACGTCAGATGATACATGAGGGTCTTTTCATCTTACAGGTAATTTCTCTAAGGTGAGTTCTTTAAGAATGTGTATCTTTTTTTTAACAACTACAATCATGTGAGGCACAAGATAAAGTATGCAAACTTGTATTGCCAGGATCTGGAATGTGCAGGGCTAAAGTTGACAAAGCCAAAGAACAGGGAGGAGAGGGGACTAGACAGCTGTGCTAGAGGATCTCGGAACCCTTCCTGAAGGGAAGAGGGCTAACCAGTAGTTTGTTTTTAAAGTGGTTGTTTGAACAGACAAGATTACAGCAGTAGTTTCCTGTTTCCCATAGAAATGTAGGAGGCAGGTACTTGCAGTCATACAGAGCCTAAAACTCAGATGACAGCAGATGCTGGCAAGGATATGGAGAAAGAGGAACACTGCTCCATCATTGGTGGGAGTGCAAGCTGGTACAAACACTTTGGAAATCAGTCTGGTGGTTCCTCAGAAAATTAGACATAGTATTACCTGAGAACCCACCTATACCACTCCTGGGAATATACCCAAAAGATACTCCAACATATAACAGGGCCACATGCTCCACTGTGTTCATAGCAGCCTTATTTATAATAGCCAGAAGCTGGAAAGAACCCAGATGCCTTCAACAGAAGATGGATACAGAAAATGTGGTACATTTACACAACGGAGTACTACTCAGCTATTAAAAACAATGAGTTCATGAAATTCTTAGGCAAATGAATGGAACTAGAAAATATCATCCTGAGTGAGGTAACCCAATCACAAAAGAACACCCATGGTATACACTCACTGATAAGTGGATATTAGCCCCAAAGCTTGGAATACCCAAGATAAAATTCACAGACCACATAAAGCTCAAGAAGAAAGAAGACCAAAGTGTGGGTGCTTTGGTCCTTCTTAGAAGGGGGAACAAAAATACTCTCGGGAGCCAATACGGAAACAAAGTGTGGAGCGGAGACTGAAGGAAAGACCATCAGAGACTGCCTTACCTGGGGATCCATTCCATATATAGTCACCAAATGCAGACACTGTTATGGATGCCAAGAAGTGCATGCTGACAGGAGCTTGATATAGCTGTCTCCTGAGAGGTTCTGCCAGAGCCTTACAAATACAGAGGTGGATGCTCACTGCCAACCATTGGACTGAGCACAGGATTCCCAATGGAGGAGTTAGAGAAAGGACTGAAGGAGCTGGAGGGGTTTGCAACCCCATAGGAAGAACAATATCAACCAACCAGACCCCCCAGAGCTCCTAGGGACTAAACCACCAACCAAAGAGTACACATGGAGGGACCCATGGCTCCAGCTGCATATGTAGCAGAGGATGGCCTTGTCGGGCATCAATGGGAGAAGAGGCTCTTGGTCCTATGAAGGCTCAATGTCCCATTATAGGGAAATCCAAGGGTGGGGAGGCAGGAGTGGATGGGTCGGTTGGGGAACACTCTCATAGAAGCAGGGTCAGGGGGATGGGATAAAGGGCTTCAGGGGGTGTGCGGGGGACTGGGAAACTGGATAACATTTGAAATGTAAATAAAGAAAATATTCAATTAAAAAAGAGAGAAATAGTCCATTCCTCCCCAAAGGAAGAAGAGAGTTGCTGTTTCCTGCAGCCTAGCAGTCTTTTTGTTCTTTTTCTCCTTGTCTTTTCCCAGTAGTTGCCTCAGTGTTGCCACTCTAGTTGGTGACATGAGCCTGGCTGAGCAGAGCTAAAACTGAGGCGATGAAAGTCTCATGCATAGTCAGCTTTACTCAGGGCATCAGACAGTGTATATTCTGAGGGTTAAGCAAGGCCAGGTGAGCAAAGTTGACTGTGAGTTCAAGCTGTATGCAGTCACAGGGCAAAGTCATATTAAAGTAACAATGGGTAAGATGATAGGTAATCTAAAGTCAAACCCATTCCTGCATGGAAGCTGCTTCCCAGAACAGCCAAAGTTATGGAAGAACAGAGATGATAAGACTGTCCTGTTAAGTTGAAGTTTTCTCACAAGGTCTTAGAAATCTCCTCAAACATCTTCATTAGTGGACCATAGTGCAACAGACCTACATGGTAGAGCATCTACATGCGTACCACTACATAGTAGTACATGCTACGGTACATCTACCTTCAGCTGTTAGCTCTCATGATACAAAGATCTGTCTGTAAGGAAAACACATGGGAAAGACTTGTATACCTTGTTATTACATGACTAATACTACAGAATAGATAAATGTCACCGTTAGCTGTAAAATAGGAACTTCTCAATGGAAGATTTTTGTATTATATATCCACAAGTGAAGTGGCTTTATAATTTTTATTTTCACAAAGTTTTGTTGCTCTTATAAATTTGGGGGAAATATTGCTTTAAAATATGCTTTGGGAAAATAGTACTTTCAAAGAATTCAGTAGTGCATATCGGTTTGTGGGCCTGGGAAATTTACGGTAGGAAAGTTTATAATAATAAAATTACTTTTTAAAAACAAATACATATTTGTTAAATTTTTGGTTGCTATTTTTTTAAAGATGCTTTCCATTTCTTCTTTCCATTTTTCTCTGTTCTATTTTTGTATTTTAAGACAGTGTTTTCCTGTGTAGTCTTGGTTGTCATGGAATTCACTCAGAGATCCACCTGCCTCTGCCTCCCAAGTGCTGGGATCAAAGGTGTGCACACCACTGCCAGGTCCCATTTTATCTTAACTATCAATTTTTTTTTTTTGGCAAAGTGTTCTGTATCTTTCTTATAAGAGCTATGCATCATAGCTATTTTTAATTAGTAGGAGAGTTTGGGAACTTCATACATCAGCACACTCTTCTTCCCCTGTCTTCCTTTATTATTATATGCACATACACATACACACATGTGTATGTATAACTTACTGAGTCCATTTAGCATTGTTAATATGTACATGTTTCCAGGACTGACTTCTTGGGGTTGTACATACACGTGTGTGTGTGTGCGGGGGGGGGGGGGGGTGTTGCAGATAGTGTGCACATAATTCAGGAATAGAGTACCCTTAGAGAAAATGTCTTCTTCCTCTCCCAGTAGCCATGGACTACCTGTAGCTCCTAACCTAAGGCTTTTTCCCATATACTTTGATATGTCAGCTGGTATTCTCATTATGGTACTCTTCTTCAGACAAGCATATTGTTTAGATTTCATGCATGTAATATTCATGTCATATATGTGTGTGATTTTTTTCCTGAGCCTTATCTGTAGCGGGTTGCCTTACAGCTTTATCACTTGGGGTTGGCCACCATAATCATGTATTCTCTGCAGTGTGGACCTTTGTTAAGAGTCTCCATCTGTTATAAAAAGAAGCTTCTTGGATGAGGTGTCACAGCTACATTCGACCAGTCTGGGCCTACCCACATGCTGCGTGACCAGAAATAGGCCTGGCAGTTAGAGTTTTAGTTCTTATTGTTTAGTTTTCGATTTGCATTTTTAAATTACTGTCTTTTGACGATGATTGAATGCATATTCTTGATTTAAAAATAAAGACATGAAGAACAGTTAGGCTAATTAATGTAAACCAGCATCATGTTTAGTGGGAAGATAACAGAGGTGGTAGACTCAGGACTCAGGAGCTGGATTCAGTTACATCTAGCAAAAAGATGCCAGCTGGTATGATTAAAGACATAAAGTGATGCTGTGTGCCTATTGGGAATTATGAAATACCTAGAAAACTCAAGGGAATCAAAGACAAAACCCAACAGAAAATAGTAAATTAATTAATAGTTTTAAAATTACTGAAGATCCATAGGAGTTGGAGAAAAAAAGGATACTCTCCTCAGTACCTACAAGAATTATTCCTGAAAGACTGAAAGTCAGGGAAGAGTTGCCCATGAATATGGCGTGCTCACACAGAAGGCTTCGTGAGATGAATGCATCTTCAATCTCACATATCAAAGAAAATCCAGTGAAGTCCTCAACACTGGTCTCTACCCAACAGCCAGTTCAAACCATTCCAACTCGGTAGATTTTATCATATATAAAGGATCACAAGAGAGGCATCTGAAGTGCAAGCACAGATGTTGTCTACAGACATGACTGTGGAGGACACTTTACCAGTGTCTGCCTTGAGGAGAATTGTATTTAAAAGTCACACACAATGTGGTTACAGGTTTTTAATTTGGGAAAGATCACTGATACAGATTCCTGCTAAGAGAACATTTAAAATATGGCTTTACCTGAACTTTTGTTTCCGTATACTAAAAAGTATATTTTGATGTGACTTTTCCTCATTTTTAGCCAGAACCACCAAAGAAGCCATCTAACTGGAGAAGAAAGCATGAGGAATTCATCGCCACCATAAGAGCAGCAAAAGGCCTCGATCAGGCTCTCAAAGAGGGTGGCAAACTTCCTCCTCCTCCTCCACCTTCTTATGACCCTGGTATGTGGAGGATTGTTGACAGAAATGTTTACATGGGCAAATTACAGTAGCACTTAGTTTTTAAGTCGATATGAAATAATTTTTTATCAAGAAACCGAATGACACATAATACTTAATACTTCATTGTCAAATAATGGTGATAGTCCAAGAAGCCTCGGTATACAGATGTCACCTTACAGAGCATAAAACACACTGCTTCTCTTCACAGTGATTTTATTAAAGCATAAGCTTTGTTTTAAAAATTATAATTATAAAATACTGATATATAGAAAATCAGTTAAGCTCATTACACATTCATTAGAATTCAAATAGTTTTGTTGCCTGGTTCTTTAGTATCTCCCCTGAAAAGAAAGTAATAACATTTTAAACTATATAATTAATTCAGAACATCTGACGTATACCAATTACCCAAATTATGTCTTTAAAACAATGTTTTATTACAGTTCCTACTGGGAAACTAGAAGTTGTATTGCTTATTGTCAAAGTAAAAAGATTATAGCAAATCCATATGGGATACTAAAATAGTAGGATTGGTGTTTTGCTCCTGGCTGTTAGAACATCTTTAATAGGTTGTTGTTTTAATGTAAACAACCAACCACAGTGAAATAGAACTGGTGCTCTACATTAGAGTTAATACTTCCTAGCAAACCTAGGTGTGACTATTGTAAATATTTTATTTTAGAGGAGACACTTGCCAGCTATTTTAGTAAAAGGCTGAGCTGTAAGAATTTTAAGTATTGACTATTTAGGTAAGACTACTAATGGGACTGGCTTTTTCTTACCAATGAATGGATAAAGTTATATCCCAAGCAGTAAGAAGAACAAAAGCCTTTATTTTCAAAAACAAGCAATAAGCAGACTAGATTATGCCTACAGGTTATAGCTTGTCAACCCCTAAAGTATTAACGATCCTGTGTGTTTGTGGGCTAATCCCCAGGCTAGCTGGAATGCTTCTTACTGTCCATTTATGTTCCATGAAGTCGAGCCCCTGCTCTGGAGGCATTTCTGTACTGCGTCTTAGCTTCTTAGCTGTACTGTCCACATCCCTGGAAGTAATGAAGGATGCCCGTTTGTCAGGCCAACCTGAGCTGCAGGAATTCTCTAAAGGTTTTGGTCCTGACATACACTTTGTTGCTGGATGTTTTAGACTGCTCCATTAAATAGTAGGATTTTTTTTCCTGAAATTTGAATTACGTCAATGAAGTTTTGAGTTTAAACTACTTCTGCCATTTCTTGGAACCTCCCTTTAGAAAATAAGCTTCTTGACAGTCTGCTTACATATTTCTTTATTTTTAAAAAGACTGTATAATTTAAACTGTACCTCAGTTTATATTTTAATGTGTTTTTACTGTTTTGATACCATAAAGTTTATGTCCATAAAGAAAACAAATGTTTTTGTTTTATTTTCCTTTTCTTCTGACACTTGTATTTATTTATTTATTTATTTATTTATTTTTCTTCAGTTTTCCTCAGATTGATTCAAATGTAGGAGATCCCGACTTCTTGGACTTTTTTTTAAATAGCCTTACCAAATTTAGGTCATCCAAGTTGGATGCTGTGTGGGATCGGGCCTCATGCTTATTACCGATTGCCATTATGTATGTTTCTCAGCTTGAATTCCTGACCGTCTTCCTGCCCATTAGGGGTGTTCTGTCATTGACTTTGTTTCTCCATGGCTATGCTTTAGATTACATTCAGTGTCCATACTGCCAGAGGAGATTCAATGAAAATGCAGCCGACAGACATATAAATTTTTGTAAAGAACAAGCAGCACGAATTAGTAACAAGGGCAAATTTTCTACTGATTCCAAAGGAAAACCAGCTTCTCGGACACAGGTAAATGGACAATTTGAAATATTTTTATAGATTAGTGAGAATGTGCTTCTTCGAGATTCACATTTTTATATTTATTATTCATAGCGCTAAACTATAAATTTTTAATCGGTCAAAGTGGATGTGTTATTTCTAAGGGCTTTGGTACAAAATTCAAGTGACAAATTGAGAAAAAAATAGCACAAATTAATGTATTTAAGAGGCATTTCATTCTTTTCCCTTGTATTGCCTTAATTGTGTCTTATAGTTTTTTATTTAGTTTAAAATATATTCCAAATTTTGTTTACTCATAGTTCATTTCAAGTGGATTATTTATTTTCAGATCATTAGTGTTCTAGATATATTACTGCTTATTTTTCATTCTGTTTTAGTCCAGGAATGTGTTTGCCAAAGTCTTTATGCTATTCACGTGTGTCACGTCGCTTTGCATGCAGTCTTTCTTTTGTGGGTGTCGCATCACACCTGGGATGTGCAGCTGTGCGCCGAGATGCACAGACGCCAGAAGGAACTGACTGACTCTAACATTTCTTTTCATTCTCTCACCAGAAGAAGATAGAAGGAAATTTGATAACAATCTTTAATTTTGATTATCATATTTTCTGTTTCTCCTGCTAATTTTGACTTATATATCACATACTTGGAAATTTTCTTAGATTGTAATAATGTCTGCATTTGTAATTCATAATATACAGTGCCCTTTATTGTCCTTTAAAATATCTTTTTTATTCCTGGTGATTTTAAGTGTATTATATCTGATAAGAAAATAGTCATTTCAACTTATGAATTTTAGTTTTGCTTAAGTTTTCTTTCATTTCTTCAGCTTCAACATGCTTTTGCCATTTTAGAGATTACACTTTATAATCTAATTATTTATTTCCTTTTTTTAATGCTGTTTTGAAAGCATACTGGGTAGGTTGAGTGTTTGAACATATACATGAAATACAGTTATTCTTGGAAATTGTGTTAGGTCTTTCCTGTTGCTGTTACACAGACACGTCTATTCTTCCGCTACTTTACCATTTGTGCTAAGTACAAAGGCAGGCTTTGTATCCAGTGCCTTTCTGGTTCTTCGACACCATCCACCTGGAAACATTCCAGGTTTAGTTAGGTGGTGTCAGTGTGGCTAACTAGGTTTAATTTAGAAATCTGATCTGCGTGCTGGCAGGTTGTTCCTACAATCTCGGATGGGCTAACATGGCAGTTTCTTCTCACTTACTGTAACATTCAGTGCTGTGAAAATGGTTTTCATCTAACTGTAAACTTTTTTTGTAGTTTCCTGAAATATTTATGGTTTTCGTAGAAGAATTGGTCTATGCAAACAATTTTGTCAAAAATAAACTTATTTTGATTTCTACTCTAGAATACTTTAATACTTTTATAAACATTTTGCTTGACTGGATTTAAGTATCAGTATTATTAAACTTATTCATAATGCTGCATAACTATCATAACCATCTATCTCTATAGCCTTTCTTCATGTAAAAACAAAACCTTAGTCATGAGGGATTATGAGCTGTTGAATTACTAGTTTGTATCCCCTAATATCAAAATGATGTTGATTTGTTTTTAATTTTCATTATTTTAGTATAAGCCATCTCCGCTTAAAAAATCCAATCCTCCTGGAAGCACATCATCAGGATCTTCCCGGCTACCACAACCAAGTACTACTAGCAAAACAGTTGTAGGTAATGAGATTCCATATGGCCAATTAAACAGACAAACAAAGAAAACCATGTTAGTTGATGAGGCTATGCCAATATAGTCTGCTTTACATTATTAGAAAAGTTAGACATGAGAAATTTAGCTTATTCATTATTTCTGGGTAAAATAGAAGTAACTCTGAATAGCAACTGCAGCCACATTTGTCCCTTTCTTTATTACTTGAAAGGCCACAATGGTCTCACACATTTTTTGTATATATATTTGAAGCTGTCCTATAAGACAGGTACTAACGGCTTAAAAAGGAACCCACTTAAGTGGGTGTTATTTGTGTTTCAGAGAAGGGATAAGAATGAGAACTGACACGTTCCTTATTGATAGTTTTCAATTCTTCATCTTGTAGTAACTGTAGGCACTAAGGAACTGCTTTCCGTGGTAGAGAATCTATGTGAATTTTCCTCCACACTACTGTTAAAGTCCTGTTCCCTTTTTATTATAAGGTGTGCCTGCGGGTAAAGCGTCTTCAGTTAACAGTCCTTTGGGAAACAAGCCTCAGACCTTATCTCCTTCTCATAGAACAATAGCAGCCCCTCAGGCAGGGTAAGTCCACACTGCATGTGCTTAGTGCTGTGTGTTGAATGACAGCAGTGCTTTGTGTTTGTCCTTGCTCTTTTTCTCAGATTCATGTGTTTCTTTTAGAATATTTCTGCTGAAGAGACATTCAGTGATACTGTGAAAAATCCCAGCAGAACATTTCAGAAAGATATACTTGGTATTCATCAAGATCGTTAATACATTTGTGGTGTGTGTGTGAGTGTTTGGGTGAACAGTTTTATTTTGATATATCTAAAAAAATAACATATAATATTGAAGGTTTAGTAATAACTAATATATTGAGGACTGTCCGAGAGACACTGCTGAATAGTTTACATAGGATTTAATTGTCTTTTGTAGTCATGGAGGAACTCAGGGAATCAGATTTCTTTAAAGGTATGTAACTTTTAGGAAATGTCAGGTTCTGAGTGAGATCTCTTTGACCACAAAACAGTCAAGCACTTTTATTATAATGCATAAAAATCACTAAATGTATAGTTTTGATTGAATAATATGTGTAGAGATGTATATAAAGATATTTGGAATCATAAAAATAAGTATATTTTTCATAATGATTTTGCTATGAGAAAAATTTTCTGTAGTATGCCTGTTTTGTCTGAACTGTAGTATAATGGAAACTAAAACTATTTGTAGATATAATATAGATATAATATTCTGTGTAGATAGCATATATGGAATTATCAGGAAATTATTATTTACTAATAATTTTAGTCTTCCTATACTGTATCATTCTATATAAATGGCTTTTAGTGAAATAGCTTCTGCTTTCAACAATGCATTATAATGTTAGAAAACTTAATAAAATTAGGCATTTTATTATCTAAGTACTTACTTTTAGAAATTTACTTTCCTCTGTTAATAAATTACAAAACTACAAAGACAATATATAAAACAGAAACAAAAACAGAAGATTTTGTCCTTTTTTTAGATATGCAGTTGGTTAAGGATATATTGCTCACATAATTTTCAAGAATACTTTATCTCTGATGCACGGGTACTTACTTTCATGAAGAAAATTTACAGAGGAGTATTTGTCAGTTGTGATTAGCCATCTTTCCCCCACTCAATTCAGATAACATAGGAAATCCAAGATATACAAAGACTTTGAATCTCGGGAGAGGCCTCATAAGCATGAATACCTGTGCTCAAATCGCCAGCACCCATGTGAAATCCAGGCGTGATACTGCAGTAACTGTAATGCCAGCATTCTTCTGGGGCTATGAAGGCAGAACAGCAGGATCTCTGGAAGCTCACAGACCTGCTAGCCTGGTCTACATAGCAGAAAGCAAGAGACTAGTGCCAGAAAGGTAGAGATGAGGGCTGATTTTTGACACTACCCTCTTCCCTTCACATGTGCCCCATGGTACCTATGTGCCTGCATTCAGACACACCAATATGTTCACACACACACACACACACACACACACACACACACACACACACACAAAGTTTAATGGGATGACTATGTATGTCTGTGGTGGGATAATTGCATGACATGTTCAAGGCCTTGGGGTTAGTCCCCAGTATCAGAAAAAGAAACAAATGAGCACACCCACAAAGCAGAAAGAATAAAAAACTAACAAAATACTGACAAAGTACAAGGAGTTACATGTCTTTTTCTTGTTTATCTTTTGGTTAGTAAACCAAAACAATACTGATTTCTTTTTTTTTTTTTTTTTTCTACTGGTCAGCTCATTACATAGTAATGCATAGGCACGACAGTTAATTCTACAAAACCTTTTTACCATAGCAAAGAGAATTGCTTTTGGTTAGGCTATAGTCCTTTTAGTGTTTTAGGTACTGCTAACTATAAATTAGAAGGTAATATTTTTCAATACTTCTGTTTTACTGATGATTTTTCTCTGGTTGGAGTAAGTTGTATAATAAAATTTTTAAGTAGACTGCACATGAAGCTAGCTGGTAGAATTTTTCAAAAAGCATTCTGGAACTGGGTAGATGGCTCAGTAGTTAAAGTATTTGCTGTACAGGCATGAGATTTAGAGTTCTGATCCCCAGAAGCCTTGTAGCACTGAGTGGGCATAGCAGTCTACCTGTGTCTCCAACCCTGGAAGGTGGTGTCTGAGTTCCCAGATTAAACTGGCTGTAAGGCTAGCTTCACTTGGGCTTGATTGAGAGACCTTGCTTCAATGAATAAGGAACAAGGATGATTCTTGATACCAACTTCAGTCCTGCCCATACACATACATGCAGCCACACACATCCAAAAAACCAGATCAAAACAAAACCAGAAACCACGTACACATCCATGTAAACACCATGCACACACACGAGACAGAGGGAGCAAGCCCAAAAGTGAGGTAGAAAACGAGACACTTGTGTTCTGTGCCACTAAGTAGGTGTACAACTTGTCTCTCTGACAACACTTTGTGACCGTGTTTATAAAGACTTTCATAAGAAGACTGATCCAAAACCTGATTTATATTATCCCAAAGAGAAAGTATGTTTTTACTAGCAGGCAAAGATTTTGAATATATACTTTTCTAAGTATTGCACTGCTTATAATGCCATGAAATTGAATGGGTTGGATGCCCCATAACATACTAATTTGGCAGTCATATGTGTTCAGATTCTAATTGTCTAGATAGAAGGCCCTTCTTCTTGAATTGGAGTTACTGCTTGATTCTAGTCAATATATTTTCAGTATTAATTGGAGATTACTGTTCTCCTGTTACATACTAGAAGCAGTCCTCAGCTATCTATGGAATGCCAGCTACCATTTGTATGTTGGAATCTTTAGAGCAGCGATTCATTTTATTGTGTTCTTTGTTAAAGTGTAACACCATGTTGATCAAATTGAAGGAAAAATAAAAGAAACCCTAACTAAATGTCTGGCGTTTTTATGGAATGATTGATAAAACTAATGAATGGACAAGTTAAAACTTTCAACTATAAGCCTGTTGGCTCATAGAATAGTGGTTCTGTAAAAGAATTTCTTAAAGGTTTCCTGGCAATGACCTTTTTCAGCATTGAGTCAGGACTGAAGACTGGACTAAGGCATTTGGTCAGCTGTAACACTGAAGGGACTGAAAATCATTTGAGCTTGATAAATGTTAGCACTTCATGAGCCTACAGCTGTTTCAAGCATTGTTTATAGCATCTAGCATAGTCCACTTTACTCATGTGTTATGGTCTTATGCATCATACATTGGGATCATGACATTTTAATATTTGTACTTGGAAAAAGTCTTGTGTTTGATAATTAAGTTTTAGATAACCTGTGGTTATTTCTATAGTTTTTTTTTAAACAAAAAGTCAAATAGATTTTTTTTCATCCTAATTCTAAAAGTTAATTTTATTTAGCTTGGGAAAATTTCAGAAATATGATGCAACACTGAGTTATTAAATTCTGTGACATCTGAATAAGACCACAGCTGTGTTCTTGCAAGCTCTGCTTTCTTAAATGTTTGTCATTTTAAATATATACCAAACATATCATTTTCAATAGCTGTAATTTACTTCAGTTACTGTGAAAACATAAACCTGTTTATATTTGATCATAGTAGATGGGGTAAAATGTAGAGCTGCAGTGTACATGTAAGAACATTAGTGTGGGTTGTGTATATGTAAGTGTGTGTGTGTGTGTGCCTGTGCCTGAAGTCAGTGTTGACTGCCTTTATCTCCTCATCGTTTGAAACAGGGTCTGTCATTGGATCTCTAGTTCATAAATTGTGCTAGCATGGCTAGCCAGAGCTGGGATTCTCCTGGCATCTCCGGCAGGTACACAGGATGATGCACAGTTGTGTACATAGTTTCTGGGGATTCAAACTCATCGTCTTCTCTTTCTTGTACAGCAAACACTTTTCTGACTGAGCCACCATTTCCCTAACCCTGGAGAACATCTTCAAATAAAAAGTTAAATTTGATTATCAATATGTTATTATATTAAATTAGTAAGAAATGTCAATAGATTTTATATAATAGAAACATGTTCCCTTAATTTTTTTTTCTTTGACGTCTATTTGTTTTGTGTGTGGATGTGTATGCATACAGGTGAAAATCCTAGGACAACTTGTCGACAATAGGTGTTCTTTTTCTCACATGTGCATCCTGGGGATTGAACTCAGGTCATTAGGCTTAGCAGAAAGCAAGAAAGCTTGCCAACCAAACCTCTTTCTTTTGTAGAATAATATGAACCTAGCATTTTTAAATAAAGCTATTATGTTAGGATGATTTTTTTTATTGTGGAGTTGATATGCTAAATTAACTGTAATGGATAAGAGTACACACACACACACACACACACACACACACACACACAAATCATTCTAGAGCTTTGAATGTCAAAAACTATGACAGAGAATATCCAAACTATACAGAGATTCATAAAATATAGAGATCTATAAAATAACAGATGCTACCTGGTAAATTTTTCTAGTATGATTCCAGAAATGCTCTTTCGATTATTCAGCAATCTATGCTGTTTTCTGTTGTTAAAGACGCTTCATTAACAGGGAAGTTTATTTCTCAGTGGACTTATTCTTTATATCAGCAGTAAACAAGGAACTTTTCTTAAGTTGAAATTTGCTTCAGGTCACAGATAGGTTAAGATTATTACCAAGTATTTCCTAAAGTGGCCATTCAGCTATGAATACTTTGAAAACTCAAAAGAGTGCTATAGATCATCTTGATAATTAATTGACATTTACAAATTTTAGTTTGTGTATACAACCTAACAATAGGAGATTGTAGCAGAACATATATTTGACTTTAGCCCCAATAAAATTTACTAAAATTTGGTCTAAGAAACATTAAATTATGTTTTATCTAAAATAGAATCATGTATATAGGCAGTATGTAAACTTTTATATAGGGGTTTATATTTTGTATATTACAGTGAGTTGAATGTAACTCCCATGTCTGGCAGGAATCGCCCTGGGGCCTCGCTCTCAAGTAGTTTTCACGTTGTGAACATGCTCTCAGTGCTCCTGTATGTGTAGTGCAGGAGACAGTCATCTTGGATTGTTATCTCATCCTATGTATCTCTTTTTGTTCACGTGTAGGATTTAAATAGTTTTACCATAATTAAACAGTTTGTTTTTAATTAAAGCATACTTAAAGTTCATTTGTGTTGTGTGTGGTGCTGAGGATTAAATCCAGAGCTGTAAGCATGCTAAGCTTAAATTTTCCTTAAATACATTTTTAGTAACCGTTTCTCTGAGACAGATTTTGTTCTTTACCCATAAAACCCAGGTGCCTTCCTTTTAAAGGTGGTGTTTTTGACAGTACTGCTTTAATAATTATTTAACACTTAACAATTTAAAGAAAAATTTGACCAATCAGAATTTGAAGTCATTGGATTCTCTCATCTGTTATAAATTAAAGATAAATTTTAACCTCAAAGGCTTGTAGAAATTATGTTTAAAACATTGACTGGAGGCTGTTTGTAATGCACACACCACTACATACATACTGTGAGCACCAACTTTGACTACATAGACAAAGAACATCAAATGATTGTAACACTCCTCCTGAGAGACGCTTACATTCTGGAATGATAATCAGATTCTTTTGGATACTAACCTCCTTAAGAACTCCACTCTCTTGTTTGCTACTCTGTATTCTAAAATTTGCAGTGTCTGAGTAACTTAATGAGGGAAACATAAAAACACAATTGGGTGAGCAGATATCTTTTTAAAAGAAAATATGTGTGTATAATATGTATATGTATAATATATAGATGTATGTACGTAATGTATGTATATAGATGTGTATGTATAATGTATGTATATAGTTGTGTATGTATGTATACATACATACTTTTGAGACCGGATCACTGTGTAGTTTTGTTATGTCTTAGAACTCACTATGTGTACTAGACAGGGCTAAAATTTACACTGCTGGGATTAAAGGCATGCACTACCACACCTAGCTCAAAAATATATTTTTAATGCCACAGATGGCATGTTTCTTACCAGCCATTTGAGATAGTTTTTCTAATTTGTTAATTTTCCTATTCTTTCTCGTGAATTGGTATTTGTTGTTGATGGTATATGATTGGACTATATAGCTACAATGAAACAATGAATTCTCCAGCAGACGCGCAGGTAGCACCAATATCCGCTAGATGGAGATATTGCATACTTTGTGTTTAAACCGATTTCACAATGGTGTAATTAATGTCTTTCCCGTGACATTTAGAATGATCATGTCTTTTAAAGTATAGATCATGGTTTTCCTTTTTGCTACATATATTTGAGAAATAGACTCATTCCTTATTTGAGGGTGAGATAAGGTAAATATATAACCACTCCATATTCACTTACTATATTTTTTGAATGCAAGAAAAATCATAAAGTAAAATAATAGAGAAGAGAGGTTCTTCTAGATCAGGGAAAATGAAAATTATGTTATTTGTGAATAAAAGATTGAAGTTTCTTCTAGCTTCATACAAACCATACTTTGCTGATTTATTCCCTACTCAGGATAAATATGGCATTGAATCTACATAGAAATTGGCAGGGTGGCTGGATAGCCTAATGATGGCACTATATGAACTCAGATCTGTTCTTACAGTCAGGTTATTAAGGGAAGAGGGTGAATTTCTAGTGAACCAGAATGTCTTTTTTTTTTTAAAGAAAAATAATCTTTATGTCTACATAATTCTTTAGAAGCAAGCAACAGTAGCAGTCTCCTTATGGGTACGCCTTTATATATTTTGATAGTAAGATGGACAAGTTAGGCCCTCCACTTCGAACTGGAAGACATGTGCAAAGGTTGTATGGCAGTGAGACAAAGTCAAACAGTGCCTTCAAAAGACATGAGCTAGTACCCATTTGCAAGTAAGTACTTACAATGCAGTTTGATTGGCCTTTATCAGATAGTTCTTACAGGATCTATATTATAGAATACTGTAATTTTCTTGCCTTTTATGTAAAAGTAACCTTACCTTAATCATTTTAAGCTGCTTTAGTAATAAGTGACCTTCAAATTTATAAAATATTTTTATTATTATTAAGAGTTTCTATTAAAATTAAACTCGATCATGTTTTAATTGTGGCAGTCACCTTCAACAGTTTTTATGAATGTAAAGATGTTTAGGAGCCTTATAAAGAAACGTGGAGGCCAAGTTACATAGTGAAGCAGACGATGAGCTCTAACTCGAAGGTCCTTTAGGGTCTGTGAATCCCATGTGATGATTCGGTAGAGCTATGACACTGCCACATGCACACATGCGTCTCCTCTGACCAAGAAAACTGGCAGTTGGAGTCATTCTTGAAACTCTTGTAGCATAAGATTTCAGGATACACAGATTTGGGCTTATAATATCTATCAATTTTAGACCTTATTTTTCAGTGTTGAAATTGGTATATAACAAATGAATATCTTTTTAAAATTTCAAATTTATTATTAACAAAGTGAACAGTGCATGCTGCTTATTATTCGTCATAAAACATAATGATAAATTCAACTAGGCATGCAATGAAACAGTTACAGGGAAAGACTGTAACATAGCATGGCTGCTTCTATGTAGTTAGTGGTCATTTGTAGAAGGAAGACATTGTGTTTTGAACCTTGAGTTGATGTCAGGGCAAACTGTCTATGAAAAAGATGAAATGTAATTTCATAATTAATCCACTTTATTATTTGTTTGAACCATACCACATAAAATTCACATATATATGTAGTGTAAATACTTAACTAGGTTGAGACTGGGAAGAAAAATGTTTTGAGTATTTGAGCAACATGTTAAGAATTGATCAGCACAGTTAGGTCTTTCTAATCATTTCAGAATGGCTCTTACAGTCAGAGTTCATGTCTTAAGGAATAGTAGAAAAAATAGGCATATTATACACATATTTAGGCCGATAATCTGATTTTTTAAAATTTTAGTCATTTATTTTTGATACATTTAAAAATATATTTTTACGTATCTTAGTATGTGAAGATGATAATATGTCTGACAATGCTTGTAGAGATTTTGAAAAGGAAAAAGTACATTCCCTATCTGAATGCCACTTCTTGACGACTTTTTTAATATATAGATATTAATTTAGAAAGGTATGGTATGATTCCACTTCCACTTTACAAAAAATAGACTAGAATAAACTTCATATAGACTTGGGAACCATTTGAAGAAGTCTTATGTATCTCATAAGTGCACTAGGTGCTTCCTTTTTGCTGAAGAAGTGACTACTCAGAATAACTGAACTGTAGCATTGTGTATTGAATGTGGTGTTTATAGTGTTACATAAGTTCGAATGCTAATCTGGCTACATAATAGCATTACAGATTACACAGTCTCTAAACACAGGTTCTCCAAACTGGACATGTGGTACAGTATATTTATACAGTATCTCAAAAACAACTAAAAGGTCAACATGGAAGGGGATGATATCAGTATAGTTAGTACAGTAAGTAGTTGAAGAGTAGGTGCTACTTCTATATATTTTGAAAGTAGTTATTTGACATTTAGGGTGTTTCCAAATTTACCATGTAAGTAGAGTAGAAGAATTTCACTCAAAGATTGGGAATCTTAAAAGAATTTGTACAGTTTTTTTTCTTGTTTTTTGCTTGTTTGCAAATGAACTTAGTCCTAAAAGAAGAGGCGGGGACTGATGCCATACTGATTTTCTGAGTCTTGAATCTGAAGCATATGTGGAGTCACCTTGGTTAAGTTACTCAAGGGCTTTCTGCCTCAATTGTTTCAGCTAGAATGAAGTTATTTATTAAAACTGAATAATGGACTTACAAAATACACAAATGTGTTTAGGGTATAGTAGTAACTATTGAAAGTTGACATGTAGAGTAGCAGTAACAATAGTGTAATCACATGCTACATTTTAATATGAATTTATATCTTAAAACCTTTCTGTAATATTGATGATCAATTTACCAACAAGGAAACTCAAGTTATCATCATTTTTACTATTGCTATTACAAAGCTAATTTTAATCTAAATTTATATAAATTTATTGTAATGTTATATCATAATTTAGATGTGTATGTATCTTTGATTCCTAAAGTTTCAAAATGTAATTTAAAAATAATAAGTCTCCCTTATACCAGATGTTTCAGTCTGTGCAGGTAGTGAAATCAAATTATTTTTTAGTCATTGTAAGAACTTTCATAAAATGAATATTATTTAAGCTAGCAAGCAAATTTTCTTATTTTAACTATGTCCTGTATTCTTTGGGTTTGCAATAATACTTGTGTAGCATTCGCTTTGGAGTTGTCTGTCAACAGTAGCAGCGTCCATATTGAGAGCAGTTGTAAATGAGGCTTTGTAACAAGGCTTTAGAAAGAAACTGAGGCATAAGTAATGCTTTGGTCTTTGTGATACTTTATAAAGCTGATGTTATGCAGTTACCATTACTAGTCACTAATTCTACTTGTTTTCAGATTAAAAATACTTACTTGGAAGTTATTCTGTTGAACTTCTCTACAGCCTGTGTTTTTCTATCTACTCATTTAAAAAGATAAATGTAGACACATTAGTTTCAGTGCTTTCTCATCACCCATCCTTTCCTCTTGCAGAGCTAACACGAAGTCTCGAAATACCACACCTCCTAGTTTGGCAAGAAATTCTGTGGCAGGCGGGCTTGCCAACAAAAGGAAGACCTTTACCGAGAGCTATAGCTATGCAGCCAGGTATGTTTAGCTCCGCTAGCCTAATAGTTAGAAGTGAAAAATAGATAACGGACTATTTATAATTAGATCTTTTTCTTTATTGTAGAACTCAATATGCCTTTCAAACTGAATAGAAAATGTTGAGACATGAATCCTGTTTTCTTACACTTTTAATTGTAAATGCGCAAATACTTCTTGTTCAGTTTTCCTAGATTTGCTTTTCTTTATCTTTCCTTTTCTGGCATGTTTAAATATCAAACACAGTACCAACTGTGCAAGTGAGCCTGATGAATCTCACCACTGCAACTGGCCGCACGTTCACACTGCAGTCGGTCCTGAAAAACTTCCTATGTGAACACACACGCACACACACACACACACACACACACACACACACACACACACACACTGTGTGAAAAACATTAGCATTATTTTTGAATGATAGGATAAAGAGAAAAATGGAAAAATGAGAATTAAAAGATAAGTTCAAAGTAGCAAAATTGTCCATAAGAGATATGTCATGAGACCCTGGGCAAAGGTGAGCCACGAGCTGCAGACTAGATTTTAAATGTGTAGTACCGAGTGGACAGTGTGTAGTACTGAGTGAACAGTGGCTGTTGGGATATTGTTCTTGATGTCAAGAAAGCAGAAAGGTAATTTTCTCTGAAAAATTATGTACTTAGTCTGTATACCTTAAAAATTGTCTCAGGGAGCTTCATGATCAAGATCCTGGGTAACATGATGAATAACTTAAGTAATACCCTGTCTGTAAATGCAGAATAACTTCATGGTGTGTTTCACTGTAGACCAAGGACATGATACCCTATGATCTACTACAAACTTGTGGTGTGTGTATTATAAATGTGTATATACTAGCTGCTCTGTCTCAAGGGTCTAGCACTCCAGTTGTTGAGAATTCTGATGTAACCCAGGCATAGGTTCAAACTTCAAGCTTGTCCTCTCTTAGCTGCCTGTCAGTATTACCTTGGATCTTCCTAAAACTGAACTGAGAATGAGATTTTGAGATCTTTGGGCATCTGTGCATCTGCCATATAAATGTTTGCATAACTAATAATAATAATAATAATAATAATAATAATAATAATAATATTTGTAAACAGTAGCGAGACATGAATTACTATGCTCTCAGCTGGAATACTGAATAAATGCTGTTAGTAGCTGTTGGGCTTTTGTTTCATATCAAATACCACATATGAGCCTGTTTTTTAGAGGCCGAATGTGAAATGTGGCCTTACTGTCATATATAAACAGGTTTACACATGTATATCTCTGTGTATTTTGAATCAAGGTTGTGAGTGAGATTAACATTGTCTTAAATATGCGTGCACCATATAGTACATGTACTATAAAATGTAATATCCAGAGAAGTCGTCAAAAGAGAAAAAATGCTAACCAGCATGACCAGAAATTTCACACTAGGAAATGCAGTTTTTCTTAAACGATTGCTAGCTCACAAGAAGCAAGACCACACTTGTTGACTTCTTAACACTCTTACATCTCAGGTGGTGATAATTATGATCGTAACAGTCCAAAGTAGGTGAGATATTTTTTCTAAAAAAAATAGCAGATTTATAATCTCAAAATTGTTCTTGGAGAAACATTCACACATGTGGCATGAAAGTGTAAATCTGTTATTATATATGTGTCTAGATACTGAAAAGACGAATTATGAAGTAAATAACAATGAATATTTGGTATATTCTGATTAGAGATTGGTATATTATAACTTTTACAATCTTTTTCTCAACAACAAACAGAAACACAAGTTTTATTTAAAAATCCCACTTTAATATACAAATTCAAATTAACTGGGTGTCAGTTTAAAGACCATAGAAACTTTCTGACATAAAATTTAAAACTTTCAGTGATAATGAAGAATATATGTCAATATAATATGCACTTTTCATAAAATAGAATATTTAAACTAAAATTTGTTTTCTAAACTTTTCTGTATGAATCACTAAATTAATATATAATTTTAATAGAGCTTTCAAATGCTTCATGACTTTTGATTAATTATTTTGAAAATATATGTGAAGAACAGAAGTGTAAAAGTAAACAGGACAAGGCAAAAACAGTGTTGTGAATGCTGCATGAAGTTAGAGTAGTTGAGATAGTTTGATATTAATTCTTGGATAAATAAATAGAACAAACTGATTAGGGGAAGGACTTAGTCACACAATGGCTAACACTCGGCCGTACTGCAGAGGGAGCCATGCAGATACCCAGAGTATTCTGAAACAGACTTAAGCATGTGGGAAAATGAGTTAGGGTGCTAGGGATGTAGACCCGTGAGTGGACCCTTGCTGTATACGCACATGCGCGTGCGCATTCACACACAGACACACACACACACAAACACACACACACACACACCAATACATGAGTTACTAGTAAACTAAATGTCTCAAAATTAAAAAGAAAGCCATTAAGGTTTTATGAAACCAGGGAGTTGTTACCTGAGATAAGAAGATATTTCCTGAGTAGTTTACTAAAGTAATGCTGCAAAAGCCCAAGACACATGGAAATCATATTGGGGAGGTTACCATGTACAGTCAGTTGTGTTCAAGCCTTTGACATTTGACACTTCATTGTCATCTGCAAAGTTCATTTTTGAGAACAGTGCTTACCAAAAACCATGAAAAGTAAAATCTCACAATATTTTAATGATCTAGTGATTTTGTGTTGAGCCTGCTTTATGGCTATTTTTGGCCACATGAGGCCCATGCACAGTGAGTTAGACTTGCCTGACTGACACTAGTATGTGGGATTTTCTCCAAATACAAAGTGAGGGTAAAGTCATATAATTAATAGCTCTGGGGTTTGCTGGGAGTAGAAGACAGGAAGGAACACCAAGCATATTGTCAGTAGGAGAAATACCAATGCCAGAGAAATGTGAAGAAAAAATGTTTAGAATAATACAGGAATATATATATAAAATCTGTGTAAGTAATCATTTTATACTTACTACGTGAACAAAAGAAAAACTTTTCACACAAAACATGATTTAAAAACATACAAACCTCACGTGCTCCCAGTTAGTGCGTACATTGACTAGCACTTATGTACAGAATTTAGTAATGCCTAGTAACGTTTTAATACTTGTACGAAATATTTACTAATGAGTATTCTTGTTGAGTATTTAAATAACCTTTTATAGTTTGAATTAATATATATTTTACTGGCAGAAAGCTGGTTTGATTTTTCTGTTATTCTCTCTTGATTTATTTAATACTATGTTTGTAGTTTGCAAGAGCTACACAGAGCTGTAACTTACTCTCAACATCTAACGGTGTGTCTCCATTCAGAGAACGTTGGTGATAATCCAAACTATTCCTCCGGGGACTACAATACGGAGAGAGTACAGAGCATGGTTGCATCTGCCTCTCGGCAGTTTTCTCAGGGAAAACCATTTGAAATTAATTATTTTTCAGCTGAGATCTTTGTTTTGTTTTGTTGAGACAAGGTCTTATCTATAGCTCAGTTTTCCAAGAACTCTATTTGCAGCTGAAGGTGCCTTTGACCTTGTTAGAGTTACAGAGCTAAGCCACCATGCCTGGCCCACAGATTGTTAACTTGAACTAGAGAAATATTAATATTGGCACTACGATTTTATTTTCTGTATATTAATTACTTCGTGTTCTGTACTGGGTCATGGTAATAACTACTGACATGAGTGAAATTGATTTCTGTACTTCTTTCTCTACTTCTGTAGGCCAGATGGAGACTATACATCTTCAGTTAATGGTGGAAACGTGAAAGGCATCGAGGGAAATTCATCGGGACACTTACCAAAATTCTGCCATGAGTGTGGGACAAAGTACCCTGTGGAGTGGGCAAAGTTCTGCTGTGAATGTGGCATTCGGAGAATGATTCTGTGAACAGAATCAAACACTAAGGGTCCAGGTTCAGAATTTAATGACTATTGCTGCTTTGACACCCAAGGCACTTCTTATAGTTATGCGTGCTAAAGCTATTCACAGTGCCCTTTCCCTTAGTCTTTGAACATAATCCTTTGGCTGTATAATGTGTTTATGTATGTATATATATATTCTGTATATAATAAATTTCATTCCTTCAGCCTGTATCATTCAAGGAAATACTTAAGTTGTTATGAGATCACTGTCTTTGGTATTGCTCTTTGGCTGTTTAAATACATTAGTATACTTGCACAAGCACCCCACTGTAGTGATGAGCCCTGCGAGCCTTAGGACAATCACTGCTGAACAAGAAATCCGAGGAGGTGCTGTCACTGGTGCCTGTCACAAACAGTGTCAGAGGAGAATGAGATACTGGAGGATGTTACTGGGGAGAATGATATTTATTCATTATCAGTGGAGGTGAGGTTGTTTTCCTAGCTGAGCTCTTCAGCAACTACTGTTCAATTCCTTAAATAAATGATGAAAAGGAAAACCTGAGGTCCATGTTGCCAGTAACTTCATGGATTATCAATTACACAACCTAATTAAAACTTTAAACATATATTCTCCTTCTGTGAACATGTAACTATGCAATCTCCTTTTCAGAAATGTATCTTACTCTGCTTATAACTGAATGACTGATTTACCTCCATCTCAGTTGGCCACATTTTCTTTTCACTTCCAATTGTGTTCTGAGATTTTTATATTTCTTTCTTTTGGCATAGCTCCTCTGAGAGTAGCTTTAGGAGTCTTTGCAGCATTCAACATATAATTATTTAAGGTACACAGATTTTTGTAATATCTTACGTGTTTAAATTTTTATTTCTGTGTATGTTTATAAGAAATTAATGCATTTTAAAACAGTTCACCCCACCAATAAATAATAATTGTGGTTATCATTAATTCTGAGCATGCACACGAAGCTGTTTTTTAGTTCCTCGTGGTTCATATCGTTACAAGTACATTGGATGAATATCTCCTTTTTCCTATTCAGATTTTCTTTAGTGCTTAATGTTGAGGCAATATACATATTACAGTGAAGGTGTATTGAAATGTTTTACATAGCTGGCTTACATAAGCCTAGCTAAAATACACATTTTTCCTGTCACTGGCTGACACAGGTTTTGCTCATTCATACCTTCAGTGTACCAGTACTTGCTGGGCAGTTGCTTTGGCACAGTGTGTCCTACAGTCCTGTTTTAAATCACCTTACACAGACACCAATAGTGTTGTGTGTTGATGTGTTTCTTTCTTATCTGTTGTTTATGATTAAGGATGAATATAGAAATTCATTGCCTAGACTTTCATTTCTGAACTTTATTTACTTCTTGCATTCTGTTTTGTTTCCCTTTGAGAGGGGAATTTAAACTTGTGGTAATGAGTCATACTTTTGTTCACCTTATGCTTTCTTTCTTCTTAGATTATTCCCTTGTTTATTCTCTTTGGCCATCTTGATAAACACATTCAAAACTGGTCAGCGTCAATAAGCAGTAGCAGGCTGAGAAGACTAATCTGAGAAGACACTTTAGATTTTCATCTTAGTAATTGCTCTTTTTTTCTTTAATCGGTTACAGATATCTGAACTTTTAATTCATCGATGTTTCTATCTAGGAATGAGCACTGTTTCCTTCTGCTGTATTTTTAACTCCATAGAGTCTTTTATTCTACTTAAGAAGTGGCTGGATACATAGGTTTTAAGTAAATAGGCACATGTTTGTTGTTGTCGGCTTCAGCAGTAGCAAGTGAGTGTTACAGCATGCAGCCAAGAGACGAGACAGTCAAACACATGCAGTCCTCGGGTCCAGATATCACTCTAAGCATTAAGTCAATGAAATACATACATGAACATATTACAACAATTTTCACCATGCCTCTGTGGTCCATACTTTACTCCCATGCTGATGTGTTGTGCAATAGTTTTTAAGCAGTCTTCCTATTCACGATTCAGTTTTATTTATTTGCACAGTTAGTTTTGAGTGTGGTAAGATGAAAAATGATTGTATGGTTAAGTAAAATGAAAAATACCTTATAGATTGTTCTGAAAGTTATTCATTGAAAAATATGACCATTGTGATCACGGTTGTCTCTCACTCAGTTTTTTTTTTAATTATAGATGGTATATCCACTCAACCAATAAAGACATAAAACAAAAACTGCTGCTTGGTATGTTTATTGATATGTTAATACTAAGAATAACTTAACTTTTGCCCTTTTTCTACTGTAAGATTTGTAATTCCTGTTTCATACCCTTTAAAACATTGTTACAAGTTTTTCAAGTTATAGAAATACTAGTTTTATACCCTTCAAAACTTTAAGTTGAAAAAGTAATATTTCTAGATTAAATACTGTATAATTTGATGGAAAAATATTTCTGAGGAATAGTTAAAGAATAGACCATACTTCTTGGCATCCACAATAGTGTTTGGCGTTAGTAACTGTATATGGGATGGATCCCCAGGTGGCGCAGTTTCTGGGTGGCCTTTCCTTAATTCACTGCTTCACATTTTGTCTCTGTATTTCCTCCTGTGAGTATTTTGTTCCCCACCCTGTAAGAAGAATTGAAGCAGCTACACTTTGGTATTCCTTCTTCTTGAGCTTCATGTGGTCTGTGAGTTATATCTTGGGTATTCTGAGTTTTGGGCTAATATCCACTTATCAGTGAGTGCATAACCATGTGTGTTCTTTTTGTGATTGGGTTGCCTCATTCAGGGTGATATTTTCTAGTTCCATCCATTTGCCTAAGAACTTCGTGAAGTCATTGTTTTTAATAGCTGAGTAGTACTCCATTGTGTAAATGTACCACATTTTTTGTATCCATTCCTCTCTTGAAGGACATCTGGGTTCTTTCCAGATTCTGGCTATTATAAATAAATCTGCTATGAACATAGTGGAGCGTATGTCCTGGTTATATGTTGGAGCATCTTTTGGGTGTATGCCCAGGAGTGATATAGATGGGTCCAATTTTTTGAGGAACCACCAGACTGATTTCCAAAGTGGTTGTATCAGCTTGCACTCCCACCAGCAATGGAGGAGTGTTCCTCTTTCTCTACATCCTCACCAGCATCTGCTGTCACCTGAGTTTTTGATCTTAGCCATTCTCACTGGTGTGAGGTGGAATCTCAGGGTTGTTTTGGTTTGCATTTTCCTGATGACTAAGGATGTTGAACATTTCTTTAGGTGCTTCTCATCCATTCGATATTCCTCAGTTAAGAATTTTTTATTTAGCTCTCTACCCCATTTTTTAATAGGGTTATTTGGTTGTCTGGAGTCTAACTTCTTGAGTTCTTTGTATATATTGGATATTAGCCCTCTGTTGGATCTAGAATTGGTAAAGATCTTTTCCCAATCTGTTGGTTGCCGTTTTGTCCTATTGACAGTCTCCTTTGCCTGACTAATACAGAGGCAGATGCTCACAGCCAACCATTGGACTGAGCACAAGGTCCCCAATAGATGAGTTAGAGAAAGGACTGAAGAAGCTCAAGGGATTTGCAACCCCATAGGAAGAAAAACAATATCAACCAATCAGATGCCCAGAGTTCCCAGGGACTAAACCACCAACCAAAGAGTACACATGGAGTGACCTATAGCTCCAGCCACATACATAGCAGAGGATGGCCTTGTCAGGCATCAACGGAAACAGAGGCTCATGGTCTTGTGAAGGCTTGATGCCCCAGTGTAGAAGAATACCAGGGCAGAGAGGTGGTAGTGGGTGAGGGGGTGGGGAGTATCTTCATAGAAGTACAGAGGAAGGATGGGATAGAGTTTCCGGAGGGGAAACTGGAAAAGGAGATAACATTTAAAATGTAAAGAAAATATCGAAAGAAAAAGGAAAGAAGGAAGGAAGGAAGGAAGGAAGGAAGGAAGGAAGGAAGGAAGGAAGGAAGAGAAAGGAAGAAAAGAAGGAAAAGACCATACTTTAAACTGTAGGACCGGGCTATGTCTAATGAAACTATGGCTTTTAGACATTTTAATTTTTTCATTTCAGTTTTCCTAGACTAAAGATGAATGCTTTCTTTGCTAGGAATATAAGCTCAAAAAATTAAATCTAATAGGCAAAACCACAGAAAGACTTCATCACAAGTTGAACATACATGTGTTTTATATAGTAAGTATATTTTTAATACAGAAGTCAGTTGATTTTTGAAATAGATTCAAGTATTGGTTAGATCTGGGAAGTGTTAAAGTGAGAGGTAGAATGCTCATTTTTACTTTGAAATATTTTGATACATATTGAATTACCCATTCCTCTCTCTTATATGTGAGTTGCTCCTGTAGCCACTAGAGGGTGCTTTTGTATAGCTTACTATTCTTGCCCTCGAGTCATTTCTAAAGGTTTCTCAGAGTTTTGATCTGTGAAACAGAATTGCAGAGATTTCTGAGTGACTTTTTGTTGCTTGTGTTAGCAGGGTTTTAGAGATCCAGATATTTATGATATCTTAGAAATCTAGTTTATGCCATTTCGGGCAGCACCATGGGGGGTAACGTAAAGAAATACTTAACATCTATTGTCTTCCAATACATTTTAGCCAGATGTTACTCAGGACTATTACATGGCAACTGTTTTGTTTTTTTTTTTTTTTTTTTTTTTTTTTTTTTTTTTTTTATTTACCTTAGTTGTATATGAACAATGCAAGCAAATATCACAAATTTACATTTAATTGTTAAGAAAATAATACTTTTAAATTGTGCATGGAATACTCCAATAATGTTAAAACTGCAAATAGAAGACATGCTGTATTTACTATATTTTGTTTGCTTCTACTAAAATATTTTGTAAATTTCATTTAAATTTCACAGACCGTAGACTTTTAAAATGAATATGTAGTATGTTTATACTCTTTTGAAGCAAAGTAAAGAGGATTGTGCTTTTCATAATTAGACCCTCGAGTGTGACAATGTCTTGTCTAAAGCACCTCCTCATGTGCTATTCAAGCTTCTATGGGTGTGCATGATACATTTGTGAAATTAATTGTGAAAAGTGCAGTTAAATCTATGGAAGATTTTAATGAAATTAAATAGATTTTTCTGAAATTTACTCAAGACTTTTGAAAACTGTCTGTTTTGTTTTGTACTTTTTACTTTAAATGAATTTTACTCTACTTGAAATAAAAATAAGACTTAAGTTTGAGTTGCCAGTAGGTCTTGCTACTGGTATGCAGCTAGCTGTTGACCTAGGTGTTACGCAGCTTTGGAATGATTTAAAACTTTCCTCTACTGTTTTTGTCTCCCAATTATTTTGGCCAAGAAACATACTTTTAGTAGAAAGTGATTTTTGTTTCCCAGTCTCCTCAGACTTACACTGCTTACATGGAAATCTCATGTAAACCCCACAAGAAATGGGTTCTAAAGTTTATTTCTCAACTGTTCGTAAAGACTCCACTTAGCTGGTATTTCAAAAGAGTAAACATGGTCTTGAGTATATTATAAGGTAACGTCAGAAGGACATTTAAGTGAGCGTTATGTTTTCTGCCCTTCTGACATTTTATTTACTTGTTGGTTGGTTTATCTTGGTCCATTTAGTAAATGTTGGCATAGTTCTCTGTGTGTCTAGAGATTGACGCTCCTGGTGCTGTTAACAGGGAGGTTTTTATTATGGCTAAAGGACATAAAGCCTCACCCTCCACCCCTTGCTTAAGTAGAAAATAATGAGCAATATAAAAAAATTAAACATTGCGTAAATTACATTTAAAGGTGAAAAAGCGTGGATGTACCACACTTAAGTTTTAAACTTAAATTTGGTTGATATCTATAATGAACATTTTGCATTCTTATGGGTAGTGTCTTTGAAAATGCTGCTGTGTTCAGTGAATTTTCTGGATTGAGTCACATTGCCTCTAAATCATGGTCGGCTTAGCTTTCCATCCTTTTACACACTAAGAGTGTGTGTGACTTTGTGACTATAGACAACTGAACAGATCTGTATTAGGATTCTCTAAAAGAGACTTAGCTCATACACACATACACATACAAACACACACACAAACATGTACATATTGGTGTGTGCATGTTCTAGTACAGGTATGCATGTGTGCTTGTATAAATATGAAAGGGACCTGCAAGTTTTAACTTCCACATCAGAGGCTGAATCTGCAGTGCTGTCAGAGTTCACATCACAGTCCACAAAGGCCACTTGTAGGCTGGAGAGTGGCAGAGATTAACAGCTGCTTTTCAGTCAGAGATAAGGATCCAGTCCGTGGTAAAGGCTCAATAGCCCTTGGATGTGACTCCTGAAAGTTCACATTCAAAAACTAGAGAATCTGAAATCTGATATCGCAGGACCCATAACAATTGTAAGACTAAATTATTTTTTAATTTTTAACAAAGTACCTCTCCTTAAGAACCTAGCATGTTCATACATACACACTTCATCCTCTTTTTTTTTTTTTTTTTTTTTTTTTTACTTAGGTCTTCAAATAAGACCAGAGACCACTGAGTGATGCTGCCTGTCATAATGGTGGGTCTGTTCCACCGAGCACACTGACCAACATATTAGTAGTCACTGGAATCACACCTATATAGCTCGTCTTACAGTATACTTTACTAATTGTCTAAGTTTCTCAATTCAGTTAGTTGACAAGCAAGATAAAACCGCACACCTGGATTGTTAAACAATGCATATTAAGCAGTAGCCTTCATTCCCTACACACTAGGGAAAGAGACACTCGGTTTTAGGAACAGCCATCGCAAACAAGTAAGAGGCACCGTTGTGGCAAGGGCTGCTCTTTGTGGGAACATCTAAGCTGGCTGGCCTACTCAGACTGCAGTACTGTGACACCTGAATTTGCTTTGTCTTTGACTGAACAATGTCCAAATATGTCTGCGTGGCTTTCCCAGAGATTCTCTTAATTATTTAATAGCCTTTCATAAATGATAATGTTTAACTACCTTGGCATCTGCTCTTTCATATATAAAATCGTCAACCAATATGGTCTTAGCTTATGATTCCCTTCTGCAGTGTGTGAGGTTCTTGAAATAGTACTTAAATCAATAGTGTTTAGTGTGAACTTTATAATATGCTGAATTGAGGCATCGTCCTCATCTTAATAATGGTGCTGGATAATAACTGAATTCTTTTAAAAAAATTATATCTTGACTATATATATAGATGTATGATGCTAAGAAGCTCTTAGTGCATTATGGAATCAGCTAACAATATTTAAATATGTTAGGTACAGTGAATATCAAAGTAAAAATCATGGCAAGTTTGAACTTTAGAAATTGAAATAGAGGAAGATTGAAATTAAAGATGGATAAATATAGCTTATGGATACTGTGATACTGCTTTGGAGAAAAACCCAGGTATGGGAGGCGAAGTGAACAGCACACTAAGAACCATCTCATTGAGACAGTAATATCTCAGCACAAGCCTTCAAACAAGGTGAGCTAGTTTTTTTGTTTTTAATGCAGCTATTTATCTTAACTTCTAGCTGATTCTATCAAAGAATATTCAATATGCTTGAAGCATGTGGGAAGGTGGTGCTTTCAGAAGTGGGTGCACACAGTTGATGGAGTGCTTGCCTAACACACACAAAGCTTTGGCTCCAGTCCCAGCACAGCCTGAAATGAGCTTCAGTAGCACATTCCTGTAATCCCAGCACTTGGGAGCCAAAGTCAGTAGCATCAGGAAAGCAAGCCGTCCTTGACTGTATCAGGACTGAGGCAAGCCTGGGATTTATAACTGTCTAAAGACCAAATGAAAGGAAAAGGCAGACTAGGACTTGGACTTACTCAGATTACGGTGAGGGTAAGAGAATGACATGATTTGAACTAGGCATGCATTCTAAGTGTATATTCTTTGGTACTTAGTTGATAAAAAAAATAAAAAGTAGTCTTATTTCTTAAAGTGGCTGAGTGTATCACTGTGTTCGCAGTACTTAGTTTTTAAACAAGGATTATGCTGTAAAACTTAAGGTATGAAGTGGTTTCATTTCCTCACCATACAACATTTCCCTCAGTCCATAATCTCACATCCTTTAAGAACTTACATTAAAACACTATTTGCTCTGGACTCAGATGTTCTGTCTTACTGTGGATGCAAAGTTTGTTAACTGATTACACGTTTTTAACATTGTAGCAAACATTCGTAAGTGAGCATTCATGTCTTACTTCCTCGTTAATTCATGATAATCTTAAAGGGACTTTCACAAGCAAAAGACAGAGATCTCTCCAACCCTTGTTATCTTGAGAAAAGGAGTTTGCGACACATTCCATGTGGATTAGAAATACAGTGATAGTGATCGCTTAGTTCTGATGCCTGTTCTTTACTAATATTTATGCTTCTCCACTCCTTCAGCTTACCAATGCCCAAGGTAACTTACCAACTTGATTTCACATTCACTTAGTGCAAGATCACGTTGGGGTGATTCACAGTGAATCACAGCAGGAGAGTATGCTCATTAAACAATAATAGCATAAACTACAAATAGCTGACTCTCTTATAATGCCCAGGATAGCTTCAAATCCAGGACTCAAAGAATCCTCCTGCCTTAACCTCCTGCAAATGTACATTAGTGCTCCTCACTTCTTTTCTATCTAGGTATTGGATGACAGGTCTCGGTGCAGCAACACACCTATCTTTTTCATTGTCTTGTGCTACAATAGTTTTATATATTCTACTTTTGGGTGAAATTTCAGGCTAAAATTGCTCACAGAAAGTAATATTTGTAACTCAAAATACCATGGGGATTTTGAAGAACAGAAAACTGGATCCAGTCTGTTATCTTAGTTTGTTATAGAGTCATATAATTTCTATCTTTAGTAACTTAGATTTCATTCTAGACTGTTTTATCTGAATTACTTGAATAAATTTTAATAAGATGCTGGCACAATAAAGTCCATCTGTTTATTCATTAACCATACTGTTTCCCATGAGGTGCATAATACACAGAAAAAAATGATACATTCGTTCAAAGATCATTTTAAGCAAACAAGTTATTCATGTAATAATCATATTTAAAGTCAAGTACTAAGATAGATTTTTGTATATTCCTTGAAATAAAGTCCTATGAGCAACCAAAGGAACAAATACTAACAGTGCCTAGGATTAGCAGAACCAACAGCAGTTAAGGATAAATGTAGCCTGTAGTTTCTACACCCCACTTTAAGCTCCAGGGGGACGCACCACCAGCCCCTGCCCTGGTTCCCTTGGAACATCTCTAAATCTGCCCTCAGCTTAGTTACTCAGTTAACTTTAGTCCTGGTTCAGTGCCTCTAAATCTGCCCTCTATTTAGTTGCCCAGTGACCTTCTCTCAGAATCCTAAATCTGCCCTCAGATTTGTTGCATTTCTAATCTCTTGCCTACTACCTCAGACCCAGTCTGGGAAGTGGCCAATGGCCACTACACCCAAGATCTTGCGTGGCTGATGGCTCTCTTTCCCTCCGAAGCATGGTGGATTTCTTTCCTCGTCCAGTGTCTATAAGCCTGCCTGTGGGAACCTGGAAGTCCTGCCTCTTTTTTCCAGCCATTGGCCACTAACATCTTTATTGATAGATCAGGAACCAATTGGAGAATAGAACCTTCAGCGTTCACATGCAGCTTTCCAGTCAGAGCATCAGAACCACCTCCTACAGATAAAGGTGCTTAATTTAAGCAGAGTCTGAATAGAATTCGAAAGATACTAATAAGCAAGAACTTAATAAACCGGGCAGTGATGACACACGCCTTTAATCCCAGCACTTGGGAGGCAGAGGCAGGCGGATTTCTGAGATCGAGTCCAGCCTGGTCTACAGCGTGAGTTCCAGCCAGGGCTACACAGAAAAACCCTGTCTCGAAAAACCAAAAAAAAAAAAAAAAAAAAACCATCAGCACAAAGCACAATAAATACCACTGAATTTAAAGAGAAGAGGAGTGTGTTTCGGTGACATCTTTGGGGTAGGACTGATGGAATATCTTGAAACCACACTGTAAGTGGAAGCTAAGTGGAAGCAGGTTCAGGTTTATGATGTTCACCTATAAGGAAATTATCAGGATGAAGACTCCTTTGCCTTTGTCCACTTCGCCAGTTGCTAGGAAACAATGAGGGCAACAGAACATAAAAGTGTGGATAACTTCTGATGCATTTAGCACGTATGCTGAAGGAACTGTTAGAACAAGAATTCTACCTACAGTTAGTCTTTCATGAGAAATGATAAGAACCAATGAAGAAATTTTAAAAACTTTAAATAAGCACTTTAAAATATCCTTTATTTTGCCATAATCAGAATACTGTTCAATACTGCTAGAGAGCCATCCAGACGGCCTTGCAGGTATAGAGTTTATCTTTGCATATGCAAATACATTCAGTTCTCTAGCTAATGGCTTACCCATTTTACCAGTTCTTCAAGTAAAGGGCTGCCACTTAGTAGATCTTGGAAATCTAAGTAGGTTATGGAAGTCCATTAAAGAAACTGAGTTCCTTAAAGTATCACTCATTCCAAACAAGTTGAGAGAACTGTTTTCTGGGCAAATAGGGATTATGAAATGAACTTTGAACAATCGGAGCTTCTCTCAAAACTGCGTTAATCCTAGCTATCTGTACTACTGAGTTGAACATTATATGGGTTGGGGAAAAGGAGGAGCAAGAAGGCATGGCCAGCACACATGGGAAGTGCCAGTGGGGCAGCTGTAGATGCAATGCATGCAGCATATAGATGGCTAGATGCTCAAGTGGCCAGAAAGAGCAAGGGGGATGGGAGTGCAGTGCAAGCAAACCCTCATGTCTTTCAGAAATTTGACCCCTGCAGGACAGTGTTTCTTTCCATTGCAACTGAATGAAGACAGCAGACCTTTCAAAGAAGGATTTTAACAGTTATGTACATAGGATATATGTAGGCATCTTGTAAAAGACATGAATTTAACATAGAAAGTGTTTCTAACAGCATATTGGCTCATGTCTGCAATCCCAGCACTTGGGAGACTGAGATAGGAGCATCACAGCCAGCCTTAGGTACAAATAAGACCCTACTGTAAAACAAGAAAGTAGTGTTTCTTCCCTTACCAAAGTTGTAGGGTCCTAGTCTCATGCTGAATCTTAGCATGAGTGTGTTAAAAAATACATGTGCAATAAAATGGGATCCAATGGCAGTCAAGCAGTGAACATTCTTGAGATTAAGTGAACCTGGCAGTGTTAATGCCAGTCATATATATATACACATATACATATATATGTGTGTGTATGTATGTATATATATAGACAAAATTTAAAATATACATTAATTAAAAGTCTAGCATATATTATTCTTCTAAAAATATACTTCCCAAATTGAAAATTCAGTTATACAAGCTTTATTATACATAAATGACAAAAGTGATTGAATACTAAGGTTCAATATCTTTGGACTAAGTGCATTTCTATCTTTAAAAATACTTTTATTTAAAAATATCTTCTGTGCTCTTTACTGAAGTTATGTGTTATACATTCATATTTAACAATGTTTGTTGATGCCTTAAGTGCCTTAAGCTTCTTTTTGCTGCTGCTGCTTTAAGATACAACCCTTGTTTTCAAGAGCATTATTCATCACGGTGAGCCTTCCAGTATCTTCAACCTATAACAGGACTGTTTGACTCCTCCAGTGGATCACTGATGCATGGTTGACCACACCATCATTTTGCTAACAAAACAGTGGTGAGTCTGAATCTTTGTAGTCTTGAATTTTGTAGACTTGATACTGTTAGAAATATTTGGAAAGGCTTTAAAAGCATTGCAGATGACATGATTGCTTTACAAATCAGTACAGTTAATATATTTCCATATGTATATGCTGACTGCAGCAGGCAGCTAGCTGCACTTCTCATGTCCCAGCTGCTTAGTTTATTTGACCAGGAGGCATCCAGAAGTTTCTGAGAGGTTTTCAGCCTCTCCAGGTATTAAACCAGTAGACTCTTGGATGTTGCTACAACATGTCCTGTTTATATACTGTCCTTCAAAATTTTATTCCAGCAAGTTTTTATCTCTCTCAGTAGTCTCTTTAGGAAACATGGATCATTCTTTTTCTGTTCCTTTAAGTTTTTTTCTTCCTAGGAAATAAATTCAATAGATTTAATGTAATAATTTAATAAAATAAGTCTCAAAATATTTGCTTTTTATTTTTCATCACATTAGATAAAAATACTATTTAGTATTCCAGAATAAAGACCCTTGCATGACATCTTAAACTCTGACCTGTGTTGATAATTATGACTGATGGGAAAATCAAGGCCTCTATGCTTAATGTTTTATATGTCATTTTCACCCTGCAACAGTGGACACAACAGTCTAAATTTTCATAAATGACACATTTTTAACATAATGGAGATGAAATTTTTATATGCTAAAATAATTTTAGTGAAAAGATTTAACACTGAAGGTATTTAAATTAATACTATTATATCTGATTCAACTGGTATTTTAGAATCTGGTATAAAAACTTAATGTGTAATAAGGTATGGCTACTATCTGCCTCATATGCTGGTTTTTCTCACCTAATTGAGAACTTTTAAATGCCCGCAGTACAATGCAGAGAGATAATTATATACACCAGATAATGGAGAGCAGCTGTCATATTCCTGAGTTGTGTGACAGGCAGAGAGACATGTGTATATACGAGATAATGGAGAACAGATGTCATATTCCTGACAGACATAGTTGAGTAGTTCTTCATGAAGTAAGGAATCAGCTAATTGAGTATTTTCTAGGTCAGATGTTATTCTCAGTATTTTACATATGTTACTTCATTCTCTCTCCTGGATAAACCTACGATCTTGATGATCTTACTTCATTCTGCGAATGAGGATTATAAGCGATGAAGAGGTTGGAGCGTGTGACACAGTTGTGATGCATACATCTTGAGCTCCTCTCTTTTTAGTTTAGTCACAATTCATATCTCTATTACTTATTTACTCAAGTAACACAAGCATTTAACTTTTAAATAATTTCAAAGAATTTGAAAAGAAATATGAGGAATTTTGTTTGTTAATTTTTCCAGTGGAGACACAGAACATTTGCATGTGACTAAGTTACTGTATTGGGTAGGAGGAATGCAATTGGTGTTTCCATGAAATTAGTGCTGGTATAGCACATGTCCATGAGTGGATTGAGTCCTTGGATTGAATCAACTGCAACTTGAATATACTTGAAGAAAGATGTTCCTGTACTGAACATGTATGAACTAGTTTTCTTGTCATTATTCCTTAAGCTACACATAGTAACTATTTATCATTCACATTGCTGTGGGAATTTTAATAGGTCTACATACAATTTAAAGTATATGGGAGGCTATATGAGGGTTATCTGCAGAATCATTCTGTATAAGGACTGTGAGCACGGAGAGAACTGTTTGTGAGATGTCCTGACCATTTCCCATGGGTAGCCAGGATAGCTATGTATAATGATACAAAATGCAGAAAAAGTAGGTGGAAGTAAATCTTGCCTTTGCCTCTGAAACTCTGGAGACACAAATATTCTAAACTTTATAAATTCTATGACAATGCCCTTTCCATTTTTATGTTGCTTCTGGGTCACATATTTGTGCACTTTGAATTTTATAATTCAAGTTAGAATGCCTGTGGCTTCCTAATAAAGCATGTGAAAACTCACCTGTTTCCCTGTAGCAGTATATTCCCCCCCCCCCCCCCCCGCTACATTTTACAGTAAACTTGGTAATTTGGGAGGAGCTAATGTGAGAGGAGTGAGGAGAGAAAGAAAAAAAGAAGAGGAGTGAGGGGAGAGATGGAGGAGCCATAGAGAACCACGCTTGTGTCCAGGACGGTCTGGGTAACAATTTATATCATAAGGTTAGATATTGGATTACAACTCTAATTATATGGGCATCTTGTTAATTGAGTATTTCTAATTATCTAAAGCCTTTAGATAATATTAAACATTAGAGTCTCATTTCTTCCTGGTACCACGTGAATGGTGGGATGTTCTGGGATCAGCCAAGCATTGTGGAGACAGCATGGTAGATTGACAGAGCCATCTCCCACGCTGGCATCTCGTGGGTGCCAGGGCCGGTGCTCCTGGCCCACCTGAGCTGACAGCCTGAACCGAGCAGAGGCGAGAATATGCGGCTGCTGCTCATGGCCCAGAACTTGCCTAGTCAGGAACATGGTGGCCCCATAACAACAAGCCAGATTGGGTGCTGCCGTTTTAAATACTACCATAACACTTCCCAACAAAGAATCATTATGTTTTCGTATCTGTGTTGATAAACAACAATAATGAAAATTTAAAAAGAATCCATAACCCACAAACCAGTGTGATCATTGTTCAGTGTCCCAGACTGGTTAATCTTTTGTAGCAGATTGAAATGGGCTTTCTGACTTTGCAGCCAAGAAAGGCATAAGTAGCTTTCCAAAGGCTGAGGCTTCAGTCTAGAGCGGGAAATCACATCAACTTAATGTGAAAAAAACAGCACCTGTGTGTTCTGTGACAATAGCGGTGGACCAGGGGATGGCAGTGCCCTGAGCAGGAGTCATACAATGTGACCAGTGACCAGTTCACTCCTACCTTGCTTGTGCAGTTCACTAGTGTTTGTGTGCCTTGTGAAACTGTTAGCAAGTGGTCATTGAATTCCTCACTGATATTCATTTTAAGAAATTGCTTCAACTTGCGAGCAGCACGGTTTAGAAAAGCAGCTTCCTATTAGAAAAAAAAAATCAAAAGTGTTGTTAACATAAGCCCTGTCCCTTAGTTCTACCCCACCTCCGCCCCAGCTTTCTATTCCGGTTAATCACATGACTGATGAGTAACAGGACTGAAACTGTTTGGCTACAAGGAAACAGAGAACATGAAGTGCCTAGAATTTGGTTTAATGATTATCTGACTTTTAAGAAGTCGTTTCTCCATTATGTACATGGGGCTTTATCATTTACGGGTGAACATGTTACAAGACCATATACTTTTAACAGGATAACTAAAGAAGAAGGCTGCTGAAAACACTAGTAGAGAAAGGTATGTGGGGTTGTTTTCTACCATTTGGAACACTTGAGCTCTGAAAGTATAGCTGGTAATAAAAGAAAAAAACAAAGAGTCACGTAATCTAAGACATAAGCTTTTTTAGATAAATTAATTAATAAATAAAAAGAATGTATGGTTATGTGATACTGTGAGGTTAATAGCTGTATGAGTTTTAGAAAGACCATCAAATGTCATTAGAGCATCTCTTCTTCCTTTGGGGGGAAATTTACAAACTTCTGGAACTTGTGGAGATGTTTTTCCAATGTAATTAACCAACTAGAGCTGACTTTGGCATAAACTTTAGCAAGTACTAAAAAAAAAAAAAATCAGACTGTCTAAAACTAAAGTGTGTGTGTGTGTGTGTGTGTGTGTGTGTGTGTGTGTGTGTGTGCCTGTAAGAACTTTCCTTCATAAAAGGTTTAGGGGAAAAGAGACACTTGTGCCTTTATAGTCAGTATTTTGAGTCATTTCAAGGTAAACAACAGGAAATAATTATGTACTTTGTATCTATTGGGGACAAGATATATGTAAATTTAATATATAATAGACCACAGTATAATATAATAGACAAATGGTAATTCTGTCATTAGTATAAAAAGATTATGGAATTAATTTAATTATCTAACAGGACTGTGTATAAAACCAAGCTCATAATAAAGTCCAAACTATCATTACCTTTGTATCATCACATAGATGTTTTTTAAAAAAGTTTGGTTCATTATTCAGGCAGTTGTTATCGGTTCCTGTCATTTTGTCCTGTAATAATATAAAACAATATAGTTAAATGCAGAGAACATCTCTAACATATATTTATAGAATAAGATTCTAACATCTGATACTCATATGAACACTTTAAGGAAAGTAAATTGCTTGATTCTACTTACTGGCATCAAGAATAATATTTCTTTACATGAAAAATAAACAAATATGTATAATATCATCTCAAATAAGATTCATTATCCCTTAAGATCAAACTGAACTAGTTCTGCCCAGTAGACTGGTGATTTCAGGCTATTGGAGTTTCTTAAAGATTTTAGAAAGACTTAGTCTGGATAATATTGTCAAAACAATAAGAGCAAGGTCAAGATTAGTACTTCAGATCTTCATCTATCTGCCACTCAGGAGAATGTGCATTGTTCATTTTACTCATGCAAAGGAGTAGTGGCCTCCTGGCTTTAAAATGTATGCATTTACTGTTTTACTTGTAGGAAATCGTGCCTGGACACATAATTGTTTACAATTTAACACTTACTGATGACCATTGTGGAAAGATTTCTGCAAAACTTTGTATTGAAGCTAATTTAAGAAAATAGTGACTTGGATTTTTCTGGCACTTGGCAGATGGGTCCCTGCATCCTCTAAATATGATTACATCATACCTTTGAGAAGTATGCCTTTGGAAATGTGTCTGTACCAATCACCCAAGGCATACTGGAATTATCACAGGAGCAAAACATATATTTTCTAAAATTATCATCTTATAACTAAAGGTAGTGAACAGTTATTTGTCTACTAAGTCATTTTTCTATCAAGTTAAATTTAATCTCAAGAATGACATCAAATAATGCATACATTTTTATTAAACATACAAGTCCCATATGAAATATGTCACTGAATTAAATTCTAGGAGCATTCTAGCAAATTGCATAAAAATATTTGAAACTAGTTTTTGGTTAGGCCAGCTCTGTGAGAAACTAATACAATTTCATATGCCTACAGAAGAGAGTGTTAAGCTCTTTTGTATGTTTACCAAGTCTTTGACCAAAAATTAATTTTCAGTATGGCTTTGAAACGAGCATGTAAGATGTCAGAGTTGCCTTATGATGTTACCCTTCAAGCCTTTCAAGAGCGGCCCAGAGTATGAATTTAAAACGAAAGGAAAAAATTTCTATTTCTTGATTTAACAAGTATCAAAATAATAGATTCCTACAGGCATGTTGGTTCATGTAAACATTATTTCCAGCTTCTTATAAATATGGAAAAACCACAGTAGAGAAGCCAAAATCACTATGAGCTATGGTGTGACTTGCTCCTAGAAAAGGTCTCTGATTTCATTAGGTTGTACCTTGCAGTTTTTCCATTATACACTTAACCTTCTTTTTGATCTATTCCTCTGAAGTGGTATCAGATCAAGGCAACTGTTAGAAATTATCTAACTGGGGGCTTGTTTACAGTTGAAGAGGTGTAGTCCGTGATTATCATGGCAGTAAGCAGTCAGGCATGGCCCTAGAGCATTAGCTGAGAGCTTTACATCCTGATCCGCAGGCAAAGACAGAGACTGGGCTTGGAATGGGCTTTTGAACCCTCAAAGCATTTCCCTCAGTGACTACTTCTGCAACAAAGCCACACCTAATCCTTCCCAAACAATTCATTAAAATACATGAGCTCATGGGACCATTCTCATTCAAACCACCACATTCAGCTCCCTGGACCCCATAGGCTTCTAGCCTTATCAGAGTGTAAAATGCATCAGACAACTTCAAAAGTCTCCATGGTCTTTTAGTTTCAAGACTGTTTACAGTTTCAAAGTCCTGAGTATCCTTGAGACTTAAGACAATTGTCAAACCTCATAAAAGCAAAAATCAAAATGCTGATCACATACTTCCAGTATCACCATACAATGACACAGAATATACATTACCATCTCAAAGGGGATGAAAAGAAGCTTATTAATGAAACACCGGACCAAAGCAAATTTGAAATCCAGTAGGGCAAACTCCAAATTCTGTATCTCTCTTCCCAATGTCAAAGGGCTGAGTGGATAGCTCTTCATATCTCCCACACTTCGCTGCTTTGCTGACTGAAACACACTTCATTCTTGGGCTGATTCCACATCCTACGTACAGCTTCTCTTCTTGGTAGATGCACCATACTGTGACTTTTCCAACACTGTGGTGTCTCCATCATAATCCAGCCTTTATATTCACAGCTTTACACAGTGGCTTCCCTGGACTTCTCTGCAAAGATTCCCCTGACAGGTGCTTTTAACACTTTTCCTAAACCAGGGAACATTCCACAATACCTTCGCTGTATCCCCTTAATTCTAAAGCCAAAACTACAGGGCTGAAGCTGTCAACTTCTTCTGCTTGCTTGAGCTGGAACCTGTCCCCTCTTTCAATTACATTTACATAAGCTTTTCACTGTTGTTTAGTCCAAAGAAAAATTGCAGGTCTTTTTTTTTCCCCTTGGTTGCAGAATTTGCCCAGTGGGGTCTTGCCCAGAGGTTACTACTTCCTTTTGTCCATCCAGAATCAGCGCTTTAAACTTCTCCCATGATTGAGTCCCAATACCAAATGTCTTGCTTCTCTTTTCCTTCTCAAACTGTACATTTTGAATTTCTCTTTGCCTTGTTTGCTTCTCTTCATTGTAGATATGCATGAAAGTGAATAAAATCACTACTTGGCACAATTGATATTAGGCTGTCTTGAAATCTCCTCTGTCAATGATATTAGTGGAAAACTCTTCAATTTAACCACAGTTGGGTTTGTTGGCAGAAAGTAGCCACATTCCTTGCCAAAGTATAGCAAGAATGGTCTCTAGTCCAATTGATATTGTTCTTTTCACCAGTGCTTACATAGTCCAAAATGCCCTCAGCACCTCTGTTTTCCATATTTTTATGATCATGGCCAATTATGCCCTACTTATTATTCAAGCAACTTTTCTTGTCCGAAGTTAGAAAATCTTCCAAACACCTGTACCTGTTATCCCTCTATTTACAAACATTAACCACAGCACATACCTTCTACATCACTTTTAAGTGTATTTATCCTTTAATATTTTGCTTTATGCTTGTTTTCTACAAAATCTTACATATGCTTACTTAACAAGGCACTGATGACCAGTTTATATTTCAGTCTTTATTTTCCCCTGACAATGCGAAGAGCTCGTCAGTTTCCATTTTCTCTGCTCTGATATTAATCTTGGCTCCCTTTCTGTTAGTTTCTTAAAGGGTGTAAGAAAAATGTTAGAATTTTCTACTGTAATGGGTAATCTATTTAGTGCATGCATGTAGATGAGTACATGTATGTACTTACAATAGCGCATGTGTGGAAAATAGAGGACAATGCTTAAGGAGTCTCTTCTGTCTTTTTGTGAGACCCAGGGATTGAACTTATGTCTGTAGACCTCCACATAAGTACATTTACCCATTAAGCCCTCTCCTTGACCCTAATCTTTTCTTTAATGTTTGTCTTTTACTTTGCTTATGCTTTGTGTTCATTTATTATTCATTTATTCACGTTTGGTGGAGTCAATTAATAGTACTTCTGACTTTATAAATGGATGCTAAAGCTGATTAGATATTGTTGAGCTATTACTTAGCAGTCTCTCCACCTTATGGAAGAATGAATCCACTTTCCATGACTGCTCTAGGAAATTACCAGAAACATATTGGTTCAAAAAGAAAGAAAGACAGGAAGGAAGAAAGGAAGATAGAAAGAGAAAGAAAGAAAGGCATTTTGATACATCCCTGGAGATCAGAAATTTAAAATCAGCATCCAGTGAAGGTTCACAGGGAACATCCATAATCTGGCTCTTCTATCTACTGCTGGCTGCCAACATTCCTAGTGTTCCTGGCTTATGGCCACACCACCATATTCCATCATTGTGTGTGTCTCCAATCTCTCAGGTTTCTGTCTTAAAAGGCCATTTGCAATAGCAGAGCTCACCTGGTTTTCCACTATAATTTCCCCACACCAAATCTTTGATTTAATCACATTTCAAAGATTCCATTACCATAAACTTCTGAGACAAGAATTTGATAATGTTTGGGTGACATAATCTAACTTATTACAAAGAAGTATCTTGTTCTCATAAATATTGGATTTCACCTAATGATTGCCTCCTCAGTTGTGAACATGAAGAGATTAGACCAGAACATACTTTACTCTTTAAACTGGCCTCTTGTGATTTGTCTACATGGGGCCAAGCACCAGAGAGCAACTGGTTCATTATCTGTCACTGCATCATAAATTATAGTAATGGCAGCACAAATAACAATGATAATAATAATAATAATAATAATAATAATAATAATAATAATAATAATAAAAATAAACAACTTAGCCTTTGTTATTTCTGAAGGTTAGAATTTTGAAAAGCCTGCTAGATTCTCATCTACCATAAAACACCATTAAGATGTTAGACCTGTTTATAGTAACCAAGTTTTGACTAGAAATTGGAAATTTATTCTCAAGGTGCCTCACTCATTTAGTTATTATAGGACCTCTCAGAGCCTTTCTACAGACTTTCCTGAGTCCTTAGACATTAGTGTCTTGCACTACTTCAAGTGTTCAACAAACAAAAGGAAGATGTTTTCTATCTTTTCTGATTAATTTTTAGAAGATACATACTACATTTCTCACCTTACTTCATTGGCTCAAATGGACCAGTAATTTTAGTCTACCTTCAAGGGGAAGGAATTGAACTTTCAAAAGAAGTGTCAAAGACATGTGTAGCCATATGTAAAAATGACCATATTCCTCCAACTAATAACTCAGAATAAATTATTTGGAAATGATGAATCCCAGTGTGTATCTATGAATCTGAGAAATGCATGTTATGAGCCTTTGTTGTATAGTAAAAGCTATTGATAGACATCAGTTACTTGATCAAAACTAAAGGAAGTTACAGATAAAGGTAGTCAACAGGCTAGCTCTTCTATTACCCAGTTGCTACATTTTCTGCCATAGAATAGTTCTTTTGGATTTTCTTACAGAAGAGAATGCTAGTAATGCTCCAGGTGACTCCTCATGGGAGCACTCTGAGCAAATTTTTATGCATTTCTTGCATAGATGGCTTCTCACTATCCAAAATTTTTAATATTAATATTCACAAATACTTAAGATCCAATTTTAAGTTTGGTTATAGATTTTGCAAAATTGTTTTCTACAAAAATGTTCTAATTTTTTATTACAATCATCACAATGCATGCTTTGACAAATCTTAGTCCATCAAAGTCTCATGGGAAGGACCTTATAAAATGTTGAACTTCTGGTCTTAGTTTATAGAATCCTGTTTCAATTGGTACAAAATTGACTCAAGTGAGTTATGATGTGGTAGAAAATGCAAAACTAAACCCTGCTATATTGTGACATAGGGGGAAGCCTAGATGACCATTTGCTTGCTGAGATACAATTTCTAAAGTGAGATCCTTTAAATGTGTGAGAGAAGTGACTGATAAGTGAAAACCCAACTTTATAATTTTTCTTTGCAAAAAAAATCAAGAGAATGTGAAGACATGATGCAGACTGGGAAAAAGTTTCACAAGAAATATTAACTGAAGACCATTTTTAAATTGTTGAACAGAGTCATAAAACAACATTGAGAAAAAGAACCCATTCAAGCAGGGAAGGGAGTCCTCAGTCCTGACTGAGGTAACACCACTAATGAGGTGGACGCCTCACTAAAGTACAGGATGACAAAATATATGAGAGATACTCAGCCTCACATATCCCCAGGGAAAGGAAATGAAAATAATGAGTGACCACATCCGTCTCATGGCTTTTGCAATATCTAAAGTCTAAAACAGACCACACCAAACACTGGACAGGGTATGGAGCAATAAGAATTCTCAGTTATTGCCTGTGGGAATGCAAAATGGCACTTCCACTTTGGAAGACAGTTTGGTTGTTTATCTTATAAAATTAAGCAAATGTTTCTTTAACTCAGCAATCTTGCTCCTTAGTATTTACCCCAAGAATTTGAAAGCATGCTCCTACAAACACTGCAAATAGCCCTTTAAAGTGGCTTTGTCATTTTCTCAATTATGAAGCAATGAAAATGTCTCTCAGCAGGTAAGTGCATAACCTATGGTATTCTACACAATGGAATATGTATGCTGGACCACAAGAAAACCTGAGGGAAATTTACATGTATTTTGCTAATGAAAGAAACATTTAAGAAAAACATCCATGGCTTTTTGAGGAGAGGAGGCTGTGAAGGACAAATGGGACAGTGAGACTTTTCTATATAGTTCTATGATTTAAATATTCAATATTTGAAAAATCAACCCATAGTTTGATTTTTCATCAAGAAAGAACTCTGACATAAAATATGGACACAGGTGATAATGATGTGTAGAATCCTAGATTACAGCAGACAGAGTAGACAGAGTGCTGATAATAGAGCAGTTTTCCTGGAGGCCAACTAGGTGGGAATTCTATCATTTTGGGACAAATTTGTTTTTGTGAAATTAACATTGTTCTTAAAAATTAATTTTAAGAAAGTTTTATTACTTGAAAAATTTTCTATTAAGATGAAATAGAAGGTACAACCCCCCAAACATTGACAAATGGCCGTGTATGTTGTCAAATGTCTGTAGTCCCAGCAATTCATTAATGGAGGAAGGAAAATCAAGACTTAAATTTATCTTTAGCTACATAGCACATTAGAGTCCAGCTAGGGCTAGATGAAACCTTGTTTCAAAAATGTGTTTACAATAAGCAAGGATAACAGAACTAGCATACTGAGGAAGTAAGCACACACGTGCACACACACACACACATGCACACACAAACACATATACACATACATGCACACACATGCACAAACACACACACACATGCACACACACACACACACACACACACACACACACACACACACACACACTCATGTATACACACATACAAAGTAACAGGTGTAACAGGTTCCTACTCAAGTGCCTAAAGGCCTGAAAGTCTGCAAACATTGAATCTAGACATAATAAAGGATACACTCTGAATACAGATTCTTAAAAAACTTACAAGCAGCCCAAATTAGTCGATTTATATTTGAAGAAAAGAAGGACTGGTTCTTTGTTTGGAAAATACCAAATGGTTATAAGAAATGTCACTAGGAGTCCTTTTATTGATATGTTTTGTTGTAGTAAATATTTAATCTAAATCAGGGGTTTCTATCATTCGGTTCCCAGATAAAAGACACAAAGCTTTTATATTTATAGTAAGCCGTTAAATCACCAGATCTGGGCAGAATTTACCTTCTGTGCTATTATGTCTATTCCCCTGCCAATAACTACAATATATGGCTTGCCGTGCTCTGCCTGGACTACTCTTATTCCAACTGGTCAGCCCTCATGGCCAATTCTCCTGATCCTTTACCCCATGGCATCTTCTCCCCTCCCTATCTTCTCTTTCCTCCCTATCATGGTCCTGCCTCAGATGCCGAGCCCAGGAACCAAAACTCTGCCTGTCTCTCTTCTGTCCAGTTATAGGCTGTTGGCATCTTTATTCTACTAATAGTTTTAAATTACAGAGCAAGGTTCCATACATAGCATAACTTAGTGTATGAGAGGATCTCCTTATCTCTGGGGACAACCAGACTTTGGGGGCCAGTATTTATCACTACAATACATAGGAAAAGAACAAACCTCAACAATGTTCTTTTGGCAGAATAATAGTATTTGGTATTCACCTAGGCTCATGGCATTTTTAGTCTTAAGTTCTTGTGGACTTTAGCAGTGTCATGCATGGGTTCCATCTCATAGAGTGGGTCTTAAATCAAACCAGAAAGTAATTGGCTAATCCCATAATATTTGTGCTTCTATTGTACCATATCATACATTACCAGCAGTGCACTCTTTTAGATAGAAGGGTTTATGGATGGCTTGGTAGCTACCTTTCCTCTCTGGCAATGTGCAGAATACCTTCCCGTGCCATGAATGCTACTCAGTAGAGCTGAAGCTTCTCTCTAGACTCTAGTTCAACTTCTTAGTGTTTAATGAGACATGTAAGTGTTGTCTTTTGCAATAGGGCTTTATGATCAGTCGATGAAGAGCAGGCAATAAATAGCCTTGGAAATAGTCTGTGTTTGGGGGTTTCCATGGGCCCCTTGTCTAATGACTCAAGAAGATGTAACCCATTCCTGACACTGGAAGTTTTACTTGTTGTGTTAAGTCACCCAGTTGGGATACAATCTCTCCTAATATTAATGACTCCATTTAGATTTCTTTCCTATATGCATATATTTTAGAAAATTCTACAGTAGTAAGTTTCCGAATGTTTTTTTGCAATACCTTTTAGTGTGAGTTGTTCCTCCCCATTGTTCCTCCTTTACCCTTTTCTTCTAGCACCACCCCTCGTCAATTCCATTCTAGTTTCTCTGTAACAGTATTCTGTTTTCACTTCCGTAGGAGGCCTTCTCCTGTCCCTTGTTCTTCCTTACTAAATTCCTGACCTCAGTAGTTATAGGGATTGTGTCACGCGTAACAATGTCTTGAAAGGTAACATCCATCAGCAAATTTTACCAGCAAAATGGAGCAGAGACTGGAGGAAAGGCCATCCGGAGACCAACCTACCTTAGGATCTATTCTATCTGCAGACACCAACCCCTGACATGAATGTTGATGCCAACAAGCACTTGCTGGTGGGAGCCTGGTATGACTGTCTTCTGAGAGGCTTTGCCAGCACCTAATACAGATACAGATACTCACAACCAACCATGAGACTGAGCCTGGGGACACCAAATGGAAGAATTAGGGGAATGACTGAAGGAGCTGAAGAGGACTGTAATCCATAGAAAGAATAATAATATCAACTAAATGAACTCCCCGCCCCCAGAGCTCTCAGGGACTAAACCACCAACCAAAGATTACACATGCCTCCAGCTGCATGTGTAGCAGAGGATTGCCTTGTCTGGAATTAGTGGGAGGGAAGGCCCTTGGTCTTGTGGAGGCTTGATTCCCCAGTGTAGGGGGATGCTAGAAAGATGAGGCAGGAGTGGGTGAGTAGGTGGGGGAGGAGCATTCTCTTAGAGACAAAGGGGAGGGGGATGGAATGGGGGGGTTTGTAGAGAGGATAGTGGAAAGTAGGACAACATTTGAAATGTAAATAAATAAAATAATCAAAAAAAGCTAACAGCCAAATAAGGGGGCATACATGCTTAAACATTACTTACTATGCCATCTTTATCCAAATGAACTTTATTTAAAAGGTTTAATGAACTGAGTTAATAGAAGAGTTGTAAAGATAAATTCTATCAAAAATACATCTAAATCTTAGTCTCATGCACATATTGGTGATAGTTTTTATTTTATCTACCCATGAATAACTTGACCTTAAAATATTTTATGTACATATAAATCAATATTTTAGAGCAATGCCTGTGTTCATAATAATAATTATAAAAACGCTAAAAGCATTAAATTTTGACTAGCCTTTAGAGGAGCTTAATACTGGGTAGTTTGTAAATTTTAATATGTGACTAGTAGGAAAAAAAAAAAAAAACAGTGGAAGCAGGAATCCTAGAAGAAAGAATCAGAACAAAGGCACTGTGGTCGAAAGGCACAGTTAGATCAGGAACTAGAAGGTCACGCTGTTTAATCATGCTGTTAGGAAGGAGGGGTCAATACAAGGTGAAAATTAGGACAAGTGAACTACAACGGACAAATTGTTTCTCATGTTTCCAGATAAGGAGTTAATCCTGAATTCTGGAGCAGCTACTGAGAAGTTATTGCACCAGGTGATAACTTGGTCTAAGCCCTTCTTTGTAATGATAATCTTGTTTAGGAAATCTTCAGAAATCTTCAGAAATGCATTTCAGAAAAGTGTACTTCTTCACTTTGCCTGAGAAACAAATTCAGTGAGGGGAAAACATGAATCTTGGGAGGAATCGAGTAAGAGGAAGAACAAATGCAGAAACAGGAGAAAGGTTCCTTGCAATAATTCTGCTTTGCTGGAAGTTTTCAACCAGGACACTTGATTAAAAGCTATAGCGTCAATCTGGCAATATATTATTAAATAGACAGGCATGCTTCAGTTTAGAACAGCCATTGGCAGGTAAATTATGGTAATCAATGCTCAAATTGTAAGCCATATTCTATGATTTCTGCCTAAAACAAAAATGGCAACAAACCCAGACATTTATAGCTGAACTATGTTCAATATATACAATATTTTGCAAATCTCATTACAAATTATCAATGAACAACTTTGCAAAGGTAACAAATTAACAGGCATTTATAAAAGCTTAGGCAATGTCTATAAAATGCTTCACCCCCAGTCTCTCCTTAGGCTTCTCTATGCTTAACGAAGTTAACAAAGGCAGCTAACTGAAATCTTCCTGCGTGGACAATTATTTCCTCATTATGAACATGAATAAATTTTTTCTGACATGGAAGAAACAAAACATACTCAGTTAAGCACACTGACATATCATGATTTAATACTCCCAAAAATTTATCCTACTAAAGTTTATGTAGAACTTGTAATGTGTGCTACATTGTAGTAAATATTTTAAATAAAAATATTTAAATAAACAAAGGGATATACTACTTATGGTCAGGAGAAGCACAAGAGACCTGTTCTTGACATTCTGCTCATTCAGTGCATACTCCTAAGGCAGCATGGTGTATATTGTGTGTGTCAACTGCATATGAAATAGTGGAAGAAACAGAGAAGTAAATGTTTTAAGAATTAATACCGATGGAAATTTACTATAGAGAATGCCAACAGAAAAAAAATGCAAAGACAACCCTTCCAAAAAGAACCTTCACAATACTGTATTCTCAAGTATAGTGTTTCAGAATGTTATCAAAAGATACCCCACAAAATGCTTTATGAAGAAAAACAGTTACATAAGAAACATTGACATGGTTGGGTTTGGCTTATCAAGATATCTCTATAGAATCTGTTAGATGAGATGCAGCATAAAAAGTCAATTGGTAAAATTTGCTAGGAATATTATTACGTGCAAAAGAAAGAAAGATCTCACAAACAGGCAATCCATGTATATATTAGGCTATTAAACTCACTCCTCTACAGAATTGTGTACTGTATTCATAGTACACAAATCCAGTGTAATTTACACTGGATTCCTTTTCCTGGGGGTGAATGTATGTTCTCTACTGTGGGCTGCCTTTCTAGCTCTATTATTGATGTAACTTCAATGTACAATGCGCTGTTTTATTACTTTGTATTAGTTAAGTTGTTGTTATGTAAGACTGGTGATAAGAAAGAATGTTGCAGGAATTGTATGATTCAACAATTGGCAGATTTTCTTGGAAAGCAATGTTCATGTCAAATACAGACTCACCGCATAGTTATTAGAAACCTGGCCTCAGAGTCACCTGCACTTGATACAGTGCAACAGGCCGTAAAATTTGTATAAACTTCTCTTGCATGTAGAATTATTATATTTGTCTGCTTGAGTATCCCTCTCAAAGTCTTCTAAGTAGACTGTAGTTCTTCATCAGTGAAACAGAAAGAACATAGACCTAAAATTAATCATGCCATTGGAATTAAATAATATTATAGTAAGAATAGACCCCAGAAATTAGGCAAATCAAATGTCTAATTGTGAATGAGAAAATTGAGGCTCTGAAAGAATTAGATGATTTCTTCAAGTCTCATAGACAATAGTATAGCAGAGTCTCTGACTTAAATGCTTTCACCTCCAGTCCATTGTTACTCTTCTTAGGTTTAGTTGACTTGAGGGAACCTAAGTTTGAACATCTTGTGTAAAATGAAAGGCTAGCTCATAGCAATGGCTTTCTCTCTCTCTCTCTCTCTCTCTCTCTCTCTCTCTCTCTCTCTTGCACACACACACGCACATGCACTCACACACACTAATCCATAAAGTTTAAGGTTCCACACGGTAACTCATGGCCCTCTTATAAGTGGACACTCCATGACAGAGGTCAGTTACAGCTTAGGACCTTAGTATTTTATTAAAAGAAATAATGGCTAAATTAAAAATTGAAGACAAAAATTAATAACAACCTGTTTGTAAATTCTATAAAATGAAAAATCATTTTGCATGTCCAGAAAGATTAATTCATTTGTCCTATCACATAGCTAATATGTGATCTGGTACATGCATGATCTATTGTACCATTACATATGACCCACTATCATGGTATGAAAAGAAAACTTTTCATACCACATCATGGTATGAAAAGAAAACTTTTCTATGTAAATTACATTTCTCTATCATTGTCCTTAGTACCAGCGACGACCAATAGATTAGTAGCTTGTGCAAATAATCTGCATTAATTGAAAACCAAATAAGCACAGATATTACTATCATATGATCAAAAGTTACACAATAATAATCAGTTATCTGGCTGGATTCAACTTTTTAGGGACATAGAGGAAAGATTGAAAGCCGCAAACAATGTTCAACATTTACACAGCTATGGATTTAAAACTAATAAAATCAGTATGGCTTTGATAAAGCAACTACTAGGGCACAAGTTTATTAGCTACACCTCAATGGTGAAGGCACTGGCATAGAACACGCAGCAACCAAGTATAAGGCAAACACATCTTGACAGTAAAGGAGGCTTATGCAAAAGAGGGTGGAAGAGGCTCCCCACCCTCACTAAGGCAGCCTTGCAATCCTGTTGTGGTTAGAGCATTCACTTCATGGTCAGACCCAGAAAAGACTTCCCTTCCTCTCCAGGCGTTGGGATCTTGCCCTCCCATAGCTCTTTCTGAGAAGTTTCTGTATTGTATTCGGTTGTTTCTAATCTAAAACTATGCTTCTTATCTTCAATTATTGCATATTTTCTATAAAAGTGACAATATTGCCAATCTCATATCCCCAGAGGTCCAAAGCATACCTGCTGCCATTTGTCAGTTCTACTAAGGCTTTCTACTAACACACTGCGATCAATCGTCTAGTTTCCAACTAACACACTGCGATCGATCGTCTAGTTTCCAACGTGAATGTTGACATATCCTGTCAGTAGGCTTTCCCTGTTAGTTTTGTCCCAAGTGCACATCCCCATCGACCTCCCAACCCCTAATATTATCCACTCTGTACTACTTGACTTTGCAAAATCAAACTCACCTCTTCAGATTGGCATGTTCTAGTTTCTACATCTTCTGTACGTACTCAGGGACCATTCACTTTTAGGTATAAATACTAAACACCCAGGTCAAATGAGTTGGTACCTTCAACACTTTAAACGATAACCAACCTGTTGTGTTGTAATCATTTCTTTAAGAGACTAATCTCTCCTTCAAAACTGTTAACTTCACTGCCCTCAGACTCAGGATAACAGACAAGTATTTTGTATAGTTGAATACATTATTTAACAGTTTATGTACAACTCAAAGAAAAATCTCGCAAAAACATAAAACACATCTTTCAGGTCCTATTCTCCCTGTTTAGTCACTGCAGTTCATTAAAAGTAGAACACATAGTCCATCCTTCCCTTGGCAGATTACAACTAGTACATGCTGCTTTAATAACTGTTTAATTAAGTGAACCTTTAAAGAACATAGGCTTTTCAGGAGGTCTAGAAAAACTAATGAGATCCCTTTTGCATTTTATGAGATGCTAATCACTCATTAAATCTTAAGGTTAATATGCAGTAATAGATGCACACTATGTTAAAGTGGCAACCTAATCAGTAATTAAATGTGCCACATGGGAATTTGTAATGATTTCTGATTATTTGCTTTACTTTATGACTGTTTACAACCTACCCACACTTTCTATATTGATTTCAACTCTGGCCCATTGCCCCCGTGTGTGTGTGTGTGTGTGTGTGTGTGTGTGTGTGTGTGTGCATCTGTATGAGTTACAGAATGATAAACCTAAGACCTTTCACACCTTAGCACAGTGCTCTACTGAGCTACATTCCAGAATCTTTCTAGGATTATTTTTATTGGGACACAAAGGATAGAACCAAGTACAAGGTTGAATATGCTCAAAGATTCTGGAAGGCAGAAGTGGGATAGTCACCCGAAGAACACGTATTTCTAAAAAGAGATTCGATGTGAAGCAATACAATCTAGTTGTGTAGATCAAGCTATCCTGCAGAATGAGAAAGGGGTGCTTTATTCTACAACTTTGTCTGACAACAATAAACAAGCTACTATAGTCAGACTGAAATGATACAAGCCAACAGTTAGGACAAGCCATTATTATACTCAATGTATATAAAAAATATGTAAAGCATATAGGTCTTATAATGACTTTATACTGACTCTGTTATAGTCCAAAAGTCTGTGTGAACCCAAACCAAATGGCTGCTACTTCATTCTCATTGTGACAAGGCAGGCGCTCTGGAAGGCAATTATGCCATGAGGATGGAGCTGTTGTGAAATGGAGTTACGCTCTTGTAAGAGAGACCTCAAAAAGGCTGTTTTGTTCTTTTCTACAACACAAGGCTATGCAAAGTCCAGTGAGTAGAAAGGGCTCTTCCCATGCTGATACCATTGTTTCCTTGCCACTGTTTATAACCAGCCACCTTGTTACTTTGAGATGACCACTGGAAAAGACCACTCAGCACTCATGCACCTCAGTATATTTACAGTGTCATCATGAAAAGTTCATAGATTTGAATGTAAGGTAACAAAGTCTATCACGTAATTAACTTATTAATTCAGTCAGTAAATATTAGTGAAGAAGACATCCTTGGTGCTGAGGATGGTGTGACTAACAAGGCAGAATCTGCACTCACC